>NC_137620.1:6141150-6536150 GCF_963280865.1 Gymnoscopelus braueri | reverse complement strand
TCATCCCGCCCCTCCTGGAGCATAGCCTACTTTATCGTAACTTGTAGAATAAATGGGACCATAATTTAGCAAAACGCATATCATGATGATTGAAAGGAGACTTTAAACTAGCGACTGGAAGCTTATAGTATTTATGACAATTTTTATTAAGGTAAGAAAATCGAGTCTAAAGTTCGTCAAAAACCCATCCGCTTACAATGAGAGAATATTCTTTCTCACACCTGCAGGCCACCTACAGGCCATTCATATGAACTGTCTCTCTTCCGTATCGGCCTCATTGTAAATATGTCAGGCTGGCCCCTTGGTTGTCACTGCTGTCGTATCCTACTGACGTAGAGCCTTCGTCCTACTCCTCCCGCCCAACACTCTGACAGGTGCCGCCACTGCCCGTAGGAGTACGTCACTCTCCCCGCCCGGCCTCCCTCCCCCCCCAAACACGGGCCAATTGTGTTAGTGTCTACGCTCGACAAAGCTGGTTCCACCACGGTGGATTCGAACCCACAACCTCCGTGGTGGTGGGCAGGGACTTTACCACTGCGCCACCCGAGCGTGTGATGTCAGAATTCACCCCAAAGTGAACATTTTGATGGCAGAATTTTCATTTGGGGGTGAATTATTCCTTGCATCTGACCTCTAAAGCACTGGTTCTCAACCTGTGGGCCCGGACCCCCAGGGGGGTCCCCACATGATTTTTTTTGGGGGGTGGGGGGGGGTCGCCAGATGACAGTAAAGTGACAATTTAAGGACTTTTAAAATACCAAACTATATATACAAACTGGTCAAACATTGGCCAAAATGTCAAATTGTTAAAATAGCCGATCTACAAGCTCACAACGCCTCGCAGCTTGTAGATCTGCTATTTTCACCATATCTATCTGTGGAACCCAGTCAAACAAAATGTAATGCCTCGACTCCTACAATTCCAAGTGCTTATCAGGGCGGGGGGTCCCCGGCTTTAATTTGATTTTTTTTGGGGGGGGTCCCCAGTTCAAATAGGATTATTTTTGGGGGGTCACGGCCTGAAAAGGTTAAGAACTAAAGGTGTATTTTACACACACGCACAAAAAAAATAGTATTTTCTTATCGAGACCGGTGCAGACTAGATATATCAGTCAATCTTTGTTCACCTATGGTCATAATGAAGTGGGGGCCAAAACCGAAAGAATAAGATTGCGGATACAAGCGGCCAAAATGAGTTTCCTCAGACGGGTGGCTGGCGTCTCCCTTAGGGATAGGGTGAGAAGTTCTGTCCCCCCGGGGCCTGGGAGAGACTCAGGAGTAGAGCTGCTGCTCCTTCATGTGGAACGGAGCCAGTTAACCCATTAAGACCTGAGGCCGATTCTACAAAATGTTTCAAAAAACAGTTTTTTGAAAAAAAACGATGCTTCTATATCAGTGGTTCTCAAACTTTTTCATGTCAAGGACCCCCAAAAAAAAAATGTATTTGGCCGCGGACCCCCATCTCAAAATGTTGTGTTCCAGAGACCCCCAGAAGCAAAGATTTCAGTTACAAATGTTTGCTTTAAAAATATATATATTCAAAGATTCGCACACATTTCCATGATTTTTCAAAAATAGCAGGTATACAAGCTCATAGCGCGGCAAGTGAGCTTGTAGATCTGCTATTTTTGAATAGCCAAAAGGGGTGTCTCCCTAAGGAGGTCCTTTGGGTACGTCCCACTGGGAGGAGGCCATAGGGCAGACCAAGGACCAGATGGGGGGGGGGATTATTTCTCCACACTGGCTTTGGAACGCCTCGGGATCCCCCCAGGATGAAGTGGCTAATGTTGCCCTGTAAAGGGAAGTATGCAGGTCTCTGCTGGATCTGTTGCCCCCCGCGACCTGACTCCGGATAAGTAGTTTAGTTGAAGATCCGTGATGGAAGAAGTACTCACAGTTTTGACTTAAGTAAAAATATCAATACCACAATGTAGAAATACTCTGTTACAAGCAAAAATCTGGTGTTCAAAAGTTCACCTGAGTAGAAGTACAAACGTATCAGCATCAAAATGAACACTTAAAATACCAAAAGTAATAGTACACAATAGGGGTGTGCCGATACACTAATTTCACGAAACGATACGATACGATATTGGGCTCACAACTTCGATACGATTTCGATACGATACGAAACGCACTTTTTTATTATGAAAATATATGGGGGAGAAAAAAAGCAAATGCAAACAAATAATTCAGTTTTTGCATTATTCAGACATGCAAACTTTTAGCTTTTCAGCTACAATAGCCGTTTTGAATCCAAATAGGGCAATTGTGTGACATCTGACCCGAAAAAATTACAACATGTTGTCACCCTTTTCACCTCGGGGCTGTTTGCATGCCTGATTATTATTATTGTAAAAGAATAATAATAATAAAACATAAAAACGATATTCTTTCCCCCAAAACGATACATATCGTCACGAAAACGTATCGCGATATATCGCGGGACGATATATCGGCACACCCCTAGTACGCAATATGCAAAATGGCCCATTTTTTGTTTTCAAAATGAATGAGATCTACAAGGTCACAACGCATTCCTTGTAGATCGGCTATTTTAAAATAGCCAAATTAGATTGGGCTGAAAGTGGTTAATGTATGTTTTGTAACTAGTAACTAGTAAGTAACCAGTAAGTAAAGTTTTCTAATAATTGTAGTGTAGTAAAAAGTACAATATTTGCCTCTGAGATGTAGTGGAGTAGAAGTAAAAGTATTGAATATTGGAAAAATCCTCTAGTAAAGTAAAAATAGCCCCAAATTATACTTATGTACAGTACTGAGTACACAAGTAAATGTACTTAGTTACTATCCACCACTGTTGAAGATGGACGGATGGATGGACACTGAGCTCCATACAGCCTTGTGTGTGAATGTGCATGTGTAAGTTCAAGTTGTGTGTGAGTGTCTCCTCTCAGGCAGCGCTGTGGACAGATTGAGATTAGAATGATAATCTGGAGTGAGGACATGGCCAAGCCACTTAATCTGTTGGCAGGGCAGCAGAGCTTTAAAGCTAGTAGTAGTGGTTGTATTGAAATTAGGCCTAGTCACGATCGTGACACGTTATGAGCTTGTAGATCGGCTATTTTTTGCTATTCTTTGTACGACGTAGTACAGGGCTTATGAATGAAGATTTAGGGCAGGAATATTTTTTAGGTATTATTCCATTAGAAATACACAGGGAGGAATGCAGCATCTCCCACACTCCTTAACTAACTTATGGCTATGAACCAGTTAATAGCCATGGTAACTTACCATCATCACCATTCCCCAAAAATATGATTAACTCCACACAGATAATGTAGTAGATCAGGGGTCTTCAACGTTTTTCAGGCCAAGGACCCCTTAGCTGAGAGAGAGAGAAGAAGCAGGGACCCCCCACTGCAAATCTTGTTGCAGATTAAAAAAAATCTGTTGTTTTGACATCAGTTTTGACATCAGTATTGTGTAAATGAATGTTTTTGGTTATTTTACACACTATCTTTTCGTTTATGATGTTGAAGTATGTGTATTTTCAGATGTAACCACTAGAACCCTCAATACTTAGTAAACGTGACCTTTGGCTCGGTAGGTCTACTTGGTCTGCTCTTTTTTCCCCTCTACACCAAACCTCTTCGCCGAAATAACCGATCTACAAGCTCACAACGCCTCGCAGCACGAGGCGTTGTGAGCTTGTAGATCTACTATTTTTGGCTAATGTTCCCACCAGAATGGATGCTATAGGGTTGAAGTAGTTCATGTAAACAAACTAAAAATGTCTCCATCACACAAAGATTTGGCGGCCCCCCTGAGTAACTCTGTAGTAGATGATATGATTATTATTATGATTATTATTATTGCAGTACCTGGCTGTCCCACTCTGATGACGTAACCCTCTGTTCCAGGTGACGTCGGAGTTCCTGGTGTCCAGACCGTTCTGTGGGAAGGGCTGTCTGGCCCGCTACAAAGGCAAATGGTCCCGAGTGGAGGTGAGACTCATGCCAGGAAATATGGAGAACCATTTGAGCGCCTACTGTATAATAATACATAATACATACATTTTTATTTATAACAAACTTTAAGTTTTTGCAAACCTCAAAGTGCTACAGGGTTTAAAAACATTGGCATAAAACAGCAAGAGCAACCCTAAAAATCAGGGCATAGAGAAAAAAAAGGCCCAAGAATAATTAAGAAAAGGCTTCAGTCAGTGGACTGTGGACCTCAGGTGTTCAGGGACGGCATTCTACAGATGTGGGGCAGTGGAGCAGAAGGCCCGGTCGCCCATGGTGCGGAGCTTGGTCATGGGGACAAGGAGAATGTATATGACCAAAAGTAAAAAAAGTACTAAAATATTTGAAAATAGCAGATCTACAAGCTCACAACGCATCGCGATGCGCTTAATAGGGCTAAAGTGGTTAATGTATGTTTTATAATATAATAATAATCTGAAAAGTAACTAGTAACTCAAGTTTTCAAATAATTGTAGTGGGGTAAAAGTACAATATTTGGCACTGAGATGTAGCGGAGTAGAAGTAAAAGTATTGGAAATTTGAAATACTCAAGTAAAGTACGAATACCTCAAAATTGTACCACTGGAAACATTGCATATTTTAAGGCATGGTGCCAAAGGAGTTTTGCATATATCTGCTGTATCTCTTTCCACACAAAGGTCCACCAAATCAGCACAGCTCAGAAGGTAATTGCACATATACAGTCATTTACAGTAAAACAATGTAATGATAATCTCTGTGTCTCTGGTGGCCTCTCTCCGGTGTGCAGATCAGCAACCTGCACGGCAGCAGAGTGCTGGACATCCAGTTCATTGACCTGGGGGTTCAGGCTTCTGTAGAGGTGTTTGAACTGAGAGAGATCCCACCACAGTTCCTACGGGATCTCATGGCCATCCCGCCACAGGTCAGCGTGTGTGTGTGTGTGTATGTGTGTGTGTGCTGTGTGTGTGTGTGTGTGTGTGTGTGTGTGTGTGTGTGTGTGTGTGTGTGTGTGTGTGTGTGTGTGTGTGTGTGTGTGTGTGTGTGTGTGTGTGTGTGTGTGTGTGTGTGTGTGTGTACTTGTTTTATGGTTAAAATAATTATTTGGGGAGTTAGGTTTACATTTGGAAAAGATTCAGGTTGGGGTTAGGATTAGGCATGGGGGTTTGAGTTAGAGTTATGTCTGATTTATACTTAGTTGAAAATAGCCAACATTGAAAACACCCAACACGTCGCAGCCTGACACGCTGTGAGCCAGAGCCTTGTATCAGAGAGTTCCGCCAATGAGGGGGCAGAAATGGCGCCGGTCACGTGGTTCATGTAAACTGGAAATAGTTACAAACGCTCATAGACTCCAATGCATTCCGTAAACTTCTGGTTTAGGGCTTTGTCACTATTCGCCAATAGAAGGCTATGTAGAAGACCTGGCCCGAAGAAGTGGACGGAGGTGACGCAACTCTCCTTGAATGGCTCTGCTGTGAGCGTGTAGATCGGCTATTTTTGGCCTTACAGTTAGGGTTAAAAATGGCACAAAAGAAGAGTAAAAATCGCCATCCTAAAATGCTAATTTCCTCAGAAGTAATACAAATGCATGTGTGTGTGTGTGTGTGTGTGTGTGTGTGTGTGTGTGTGTGTGTGTGTGCGTGTGCGTGTGCGTGTGCGTGCGTGCGTGCATGTGTGTGTGTGTGCACACGCATGAGTATCAAAGTACCTGTCTAAAGCATTTTCATGTGCATGTTCAGGCTGTGAAGTGCTGCCTTGCAGACCTGGCGGTCAGTGTGGGCTCCTGGACCCCGGAGGCCGTCCAGTGGCTCCGAGAGAAAGTGCTCAACACTACCGACTGTAGCATGAAGGTATACGCTTTATGCACTCCCTACGTTAAAAAACAACAACAACACCAAGCTATTTCATCCTCGGGATCTTACTTTTTAGTCGTTATTGTGGTGATAGAAATCATATTTGGCCACAGTTGGCCCCTATTTATGTATTTAATGTATTTAATGTATTTATTTATTTATTTATTTATTTATTTATTTATTTATTTATTTATTTATTTATTTATTTATTTATTTATTTATTTATTTATTTATTTATTTATTTAATGGTTCATAAAGCTTAACAATATTAATGCTTATCTGCAGTGTTGTACCATTTTACGCCAGTAGATGGCAGCACGTCAGTAGTTCCCAGGAGAACAACAAACATCAAATTTTTCATGCCCTCCCTATGGGTCTTTCTCTACCTCCTACTCCTTCCCTTCCTTACGGTTCTGTCTACCCCCCCCCCCCCCCAAGGTTGCCAAGGTGGACGACAATAAGCACTGCATCTACGTCCACCTCTTCACAGACAAGAACTTCCACGACCCGGCCCGCAGTCTCAACCACCAGATGGCCCAGTCCGACCTCTTCAAGAAGCAGCCCGACGTCTTCCTCACCAGCCACAGGTCTCTGCTCTGTCTGCTTTCATTAGGCTTTGACTTTTGACTTTTTTTAGGTTTTGAAGGAGAGTAGGGATTTACACTCCTTTACGGAGTAATACGCCATAGATGCGTCATAGATGACCGACGTCATTGGCAGCCCACATGAAGTCCAAGATCCACATTGGATCCACGCCATCCCCATGTGGATTCCACACAAATAGATTTTCTAAAATACATTTCAATTCTTTCAAACATAATACTGTTTTGTCAAAATGCGTTTATACCAGGGGTGGGCAACTTTGATGATGGAGAGGGCCACTATGTTTCCACATTGCATATACTGTACTGTCTCTCCGTATTTTAACTTTTTTTCACCATTCTCTGTCACACAAAAGTAGCAAAAAATGCCGATCTACAAGCTAAAAACGCGTCGCAGTGCGAAGCGTTTTGAGCTTAGATCGGCTATTTTTGATTTTTTTTATTGGAATCCAGATTTTTTTTGTGCTATTTTTGAATTGGAATCCTGAAAAGTAACATTTTTATTTAATTTCAAATGCATGTAGTTATACTTTTGTTAACTTAATGAACTTAAATACAAATACATAAGCTACTGATATAGACTGAAGTAATTAAAGCGGGTCATGTTTGCATGTTTGGAATTGTAACAGCTGAAATCAATAATATATCAGTAATCCGATATTAACTTGCGGGACGCATTAAGTGAAGGTGGGGGCCGCATGTGGCCCTCCGGGCCGCCAGTTGCCCATGTATGGTTTATACCGTATGTGAGTATCAATCTGAATGTGTTCAAATTCCACAGCCCCACGAAGACCTCCACAGACAGCTCCTGCTCCCTCAAGACATCCAGCACCACGAATGGAAGCTCGACCTCCACTTCCAGCCCAGCCAAGCCTCACGTGCGGAGGGTGCTTTCTGGGCCCGGGGCCAGAGGAGGTGGAGGAGGAGGAGGAAGCGGCAACACGGCTGCCACCCCACCAGGGAATCCTCCGTCCCCCCTGCCCTCTCTCCAGCTGCCTCCTCTACTGGAGCTTCCCCCAGCAGGTGCTGTATAAGAGCAATACTTCAAAGAGTACGACTTAAGGCCTAGAACAGGGGTCTTCAACAGGGGGTCCGGGACCCCCTAGGGGGTCCTCAGAGTAACTACAGGGGGTCCGCCAATCTTTGTGTGGTGGGAAACATTAGGCAAAAATAGCAGATCTACAAGCTCACTCTTGTAGATCTCCTATTTGAGGAGAATTGGCGTAGTGGGAAAAAGAGCAGACTAAGTATAGAGCCAACGGTCAAGTTGACTAAATATTGAGGGTTTGAAAGGGTAATAGTCTAACATTAGCATGAATCTGCAAACCAAATTCATACAATATGTAGTGGGGGTCCCTGCTTCATCTCTAAGCTAAGGGGTCCTTGGCCTCAAAAACGTTGAAGACCCCTGGCCTAGAATGTAACCGGAACGCTCGCCCCAAATCATGCTCGCCCACATTTTTTGAGCGATTCCCGCCAGGGACGCTGTGGGCACTGGGGGCGTGTTCTCTCCTGCGCGTCATCAGTGCCCATACCTGGAGTTTGTATGTTCTCCCCGTGCCCCTTAGGGTAGGTACTCTCACAAAAAACATTCAGTAATCCTGGTCTCTATACTGCCTCCCCCTGGTCAGCCAGATGGGGGGGAAAGGAACTGGTTGGAATAACGTGTTCCTTCCATGCGCTACGTCCTACCGGGGAAACTCCCCCCTGTCTGTCAGGTGATAAGAAGCGGCCTGCTCACTCCTCATGCATTGACAGGAAGCATGAGCTCAGTTCGGGGCTCTCCCCAGGCTGGCAGAGGGAGAGTAGCGCCCAGGATTACAGTTTAGGCATTGGCACTGGGTGAAAAAATGGGTTACAAAATCGTGGGATAGTTTTTTCTTTTAAATAAATAAATAAATAGAATGGCGGAGACACTAATTGCAACGCTTTCACTCCATTACTTATTTATGATGTTATATCCATTGCATCTTATGCTAGCTATAGTTTCTCTTGCAGTTTTTCTTGAAAGCTAAATGTTGTAGTCGGGTGAAGAAGGTACTGGACTGGTATGAAACACCGAACATCATAGTTCATAAAGGGTCCTTTTCCTTCTCAGGCAGCAACATGGACATCTATGTGTCGGTGGCCTGCCACCCAGGACACTTTGTGCTCCAGCCCTGGAGGGACATGTACAAGCTGGTGGTGCTGATGGGAGAGATGATTCTCTATTACAACAAGACGGAGGAGAAACCCCTCAAGATAGAGAAGAATCACATCTACGCTGCCAAGGTGGAGAACAAGTGAGTGTGCTGGAGGGATTTATTTTCTATGACAGCAAACAAGAAGTCAAAGGTAGAGCTAAGATGACAGCAAGTCGTGGAAGGTCTGGATACATTTCTGCAGTGGTGGAAAAAGTACTCAGATAATTTAAGTAAAAGTAGCAATACCACAATATAAAATACTCTGCTGCAAGTAAAAGGCCTGTGTTCAAAATGTTACTTGAGTAAAAGTACAAAAGTATTGGCATCAAAATATACTTAAAGTACCAAAAGTAAAAGTACTAAAATGTTTGAAAATAGCAGATCTACAAGATCACAACGTGTCGCATCGCGACGCGTTGTGAGCTTGCAGATCAACTCTTTTTCAAATAGCCTATGCATAAAATAGGCCTAAAGGGGTTAATGTATGTTTTATAATATCATAATTAATATCTGCAAAGTAACTAGTAACTTAAGTTTTCAAACAATTGTAGTGGAGTAAAAATACAATATTTGCCTCTGAGATGTAGTGGAGAAGTATTGAAAATTGCAAATACTCCAGTAAAGTAAAAATACCTCAAAATTGTAGTGAAATACAGTACTTGAGTAAATGTACTTTACACCATTGAATTTCTGTGTCAAAAAAGTTATAAAGTGTATTATATTGTTATCACATAACCAGCCTTTATTTGTCCTGGGTGAGGAGAGTGATAAGACTCAAGATTCAATCTGAGTTCAAGGAACTCAAGGAAGGCATGTAGAAAGTGCATGTTGCTGTGTTGGTCAAATGTAATTTTTTTCTCATTGCCTTCGTGACTAAATAAAAGCTCTGGACATGTGATACACATAGTCACCTTTCATCAGGCAATGAGGAATGCCCCTGTGATAATCTTTGTTTACTCCTTCCGGAAGAAAATGGGCTCTATGCACAGCAACAATATTTTTTTATTTCAAGGACCACTCTGAGAGTGTACACATGGAACTGGTTCCATTTGTACACTCTCAGAGTTACACACCCGTAAGGGGCCACTTGGAACCCCCTCAAGGAACCATGAGGGTCCCTGGACCACATTTGAAGGAAGTAAGGAAGAGGCCCACTTTCTTTCCAATACAGCTGCTGTTGCATAGAGCCTATGGACAATTTTTTGGTCCATAGGTTATTTATATGTACCCCCGTACTGTCTCTGTGATGTTCTGATTGATTGTGTCTTCCTTCTCTTCCATTGTTGTCTTCTTACAGCTGGCACCGTGTGCTGGTGAAGGGAGTTCTGACCAACGGCCTGGTGTCTGTCTATGAACTGGACTATGGCAAACATGAGCTAGTCAGCTGCACTCAGCTCAGGCCCCTGATCAAAGAGTTCAGACAGCTGCCGTTCCAAGGAATCACCGCACAGCTAGCTGGTGAGGCTAAATAAAGTAAAGCACAACACAGAGTATCCAACCCTATCGCCAGAGGAAACGTTCTCTTTGAACGTTTTTCAAATTCCGTGCATAGACAACTGGAAAACCCGAAAATCCGTGCATAGCCGCCTCGCATCTCCCCCATTGTGACTAAACCATTTCTGAGGCGCGCAGTCTCAAGGGAATTGTCGCCACGTAAGGGGCCACCGAGCGAGCTAAAGCGAGCGAGTTGCGCCGTGAGTTATGTACCGATAGGCACAGAATCGTAAATTTTGTTGTGGGGACTGCTCTGCTTCCGTTTTTTTCAGGTTGCGACTGGTTACGCCCACCGTGGGACTCGCCGTACATATGCACGGAATTTCGGGGTTTCTAGGCGACTATGCACGGAATGACATGCACTGGATCCGTGCAATGTATACTAATTCTCTGGCGATCAGGCAGGAGTATCACAGTCATAGCTCAAATGTAGACACAACATTTTGTCCTAATGTGGGGTTTGTGAAACAGTGTGTGAAATATATATATGTTTTATAAATCAGTGCTATTGAACACCCTTTACGTCTGTGTGTGAGTTTTACAAATTTTGAACCAATGAAAAGTATTAAAAAGCGCTTCGGACTAAACCTCCTATAACTCCATTGGATCCTCAAACTGTCGGTCATTTGGTTTCTGCCCGACAGCAGAGATATACATAATTCATAGGATATGGAATACTAAATGAGGCCAAAGAAAAGGGTACTCAAGCACCTTTAGTGACGTTTTGGGAGGAGGAAAATAATTGACATAATACATTTATTGAACAAATGTCATGTTCACCTACGCCCAAAATAGAGATGCCAGGTTAAAAGTCTTTAACCTTTATGCCAGACTCATTTGTTCTTCATCTCCACCAAACAGGAGTGAAGCCGAGGCAGTGGTCGGAGGAAGCCTCCATTGTTTTCCGCAACCACGTGGAGAAGAAGCCCCTGGTGGCCCAGCTGGAGGCCGTACAGGAAGCGCCTCATCCCTGGGACAGGAAGCTGACGGTCTTCCTGGTCGACACCTCGCAGGAGGAGCAGGACGTCTGGGTTCATGACATCATGGCCGAATTATCCGACAAGCTGAGCAACGAGGCGTAGGCCAAGCGAACAAACGACGACAGCAAACATGGCGAAACGCTCCAACAGATGGACAACGCGAGTCATATATGTGAACTAGACACAGGCTTATCAATGTACCAGATTTGACACATAAAGCTGGATTTATACTCTATTGCGCGTCAGTGTTGTGCACCGAAAACAGCAGATATACAAGCTCACAACGCATCGCGGTGCGACGCCTTGTGAGCTTGTATATCCGCTGCTTTTGCTGCGCGACACCGCGCGCAATGAAGTATATCAAGTCCTTCAGAGGATAAAGGAACGTAAGGAAATATAACAGAAGAGTGAAGAATGGAAAATGAGCTTGCGTAGCGTTGGGAGAATCTGTCTAGCCACTGGACAGGTGCATTGTGGGAAATGATAAAGGATGTTGTCGACGTGTCGTTCTCTGTTGAGTTTTGAGTGACTAAAAGGCTGATAGTCGGACAAATGCTTCGATCAAAGCCCAGATATCAACTTCATGCTGACGTCTTATTCCATGCAGGTGTGCACACGCACACGCAACTGGTCATTCTTTCTGTGATTGTTTAGCTGTGGAAATACATAACTAAACCATTTCCACACAAGCTCCCAGGTCGTACTATGAAGACGAGATGGGAAACATTGACTCCCCTGTCACGTCGCTTTTCAACATTCCCGGTAGTCCTGCGTTGCGTGACTGGAATGCGGATCCCCGAAACCTCACTTTAAGAACCACTGACCCATGCTGAGGGACACGATGTCCGCTTCTGTCCGTTTGATTTGCATACCCCCCCCCCCTCCCGTCAACATGCGACCTGACAGGAAAGCTTTTCTGTCGTGTCAAACGTCTGACACGTGGTCAGAATTCACCCAACTCGTCGACGTGCAGTAGTGCGACCTGGGTGTGAGAATGCATTAACCGTTTAGTTGGCACTTTTGTCCAAAGCAGCACCTTACGTACGTTACGGTGAGTACAGGAGCGAGTGTTAGTCCTGAGCAAAACTGAATGTACTCCCAACTCAAATTGTAATGTCGGCGCCATGAGCAGACCAATGCGTTACAAAAGACTACAACACATACGATACATTCTACGCAAAAACGCACAAAGGCAAGACTTTTACCACTTTAATCTTGGTGTCGCTGTTTTGGGCATGTCATTATTAGGCAAAATGTTTTAAAAATAGAATTTTTAATATTGTTATTATTATTATGATTATTATTTATTTATTATTTTAAAAGATTGCAGATCTACAAGCTCACATCAAGCCAGTTTGCGACACGTTGGGCTTAAGTGGTTAATTAAACAAATTGACTGAAAAAAGCCTACGTTTACAAAAAAAAAAAGCCTGCTTGTTGGGAGGTGACATGACAGTCTTGAGGTTTACAAAAAGCTTGTCCAAACATTCCCCTGCGAGGAGAGGAACGGAGAGGGAGGAGCCTGTGATGTCACAGGAGTCAGTGATGTCACAGGAGTCAGCTGACCAGCAGGTCATTTCACAGCTGGACAACCAAAGCAAGCATGACAACTGATACTCACTTCCTGTTTTGCTTCAAAATACCCTCATGCGCCACGAACTGCTTGAGTGAATTCCTTGAGTTGATGAAAATGTAGTACAAAATCTTAATTTTCTTAACCCATTCAATCCGGGAACGCATCTGTGTCACATCTTTGGCTATTAAAAAATAGCAGATATACAATCTCATAGTGCGGAACGAGGGCTGAGCTATGAGCTACAAGCTATGAGCTTGTAGATCTGCTATTTTGAAAGCGAACATTTGTAACTTAAATCTTTGCTTCTGCTGGGGGTCCCTGGAACAAAATATTTTGAGATGGGGGGGTCCGCAGACAAATACGAATCATTTTGGGGGTCCTTGACAGAACCACTGATATTATAGAAACATAAGTTTTTAAAAAACTGATAGGATTTAGAAGACATTTGTAGAATCCCCAGAAGCAAATATTTGAGTTATAAAAATGTTGAAAAACATATATATTCAAAGATTTACACAAATACAAAAAAATAGCAGATCTACAAAAATAGCCAAAGAAATCTAAAATGACACAGATGCGTTCCCGGTCTTAATGTATTAATTTTCTGTGATAGTCTTGTTAGCTTCATTTATAAGCTACTTCTTTACATACAGATGACGTTTCTTTTGCAGTTTCTTCCATGTTCGTATGTAGCAGTGTTAACAGTGTTTGCTGCTGTTAATGGCTAAAATGGGACGCAAGAGGAACAAAGGTTAGCAGTGACATTGCTTAATGTTGATTAAGTTTGAGATGACGCAATGACGGCCATTTTTGCTGTACTCCTCCCACTCCTTGTATGTAGATGTTCGCATGTGAGTAATATCTTCCAATCTTGTGGACACCTCTTTTAATTAGTATTATGAAGTTATTCCTATTTAACTACAGGGAGGTTAGGGGAGTACACTTTTGTGACCACATTCGCCGATTACTTCACAACGGACAACATCTCAGCATCTTAAGGACGAAGTAATGTCTCTCTCTCGCTTAAAAAAACTAAATCTGTTCCACGCAGAAAAACACTGACAATGTCACAGGCCAAATTTCTGACTCCTGTGGCTGTGAAGCCACATCCGTAACAACCACTCCACCTAAAAGAACTGAAGCCAGTTTGGAAGCCATTTTATATATAGGATATAGCTTGTTTATTTATTTCTCATTTGTTAATTTGTCTGGCAATGAGACTTTCATTTCTGCAGGTTACACACTGTATTGCTGCATGATATGTTGGGAGATTTTGCTGAATTGTGTGCACATATAGTTTGATATTATAATATATAGTTTAAATGACCAGTAGTATTAAACTTGTAGACGGCTCTATGCACAGCAGCCATATTGAAAAGAAATTGGGCCTCTTCCTTACTTCCTTCACAGGTTTTACCAATTAAACTAATGAAGGCTCTGTTCCAGTCTGGTCAAACAGAGTCAGGGTGCTGATATTGTGCATATTGGCTCACTGGAAACACTCTGCTACACCAGAGGGTCTCAAAGTGTGGTCCAGGGACCCTCATGGTTCCTTGAGGGGGTTCCAAATGGCCTCTTACGGGTGTGTAACTCTGAGAGTGTACAAATGGAACCAAACACAGAGTTATGGAGATCCTTGAAATTAAAAAGTTTGAGAACCACTATGCTACATTAAATGGAACAGAGCCTTAATTAGTATAATTGGTAACACCTGTGAAGGAATTAAGGAAGAGGCCCAATTTCTTTCTAATATGGCTGCTGTGCATAGAGCCTATTGGAGATCATTCCAAATGCTGGTCTTGAGTTGTAGCACTTGGACAGACAACCACTTTACTTCCTTAAAATGTAACGATTGTCAGCTCGGTAAAGTGGTGCGAGCAAGAATGTGATGTCAAATTTTCTCCTGAAATGTGACTTTTCCCCTGATATAACTGCACCATGGTTTTGGATGTGCAGATGCATTATAGGATTAGGGTTATGATATTGGTGACATTTTGGTTAAATAACCTTTTCTAGATAGATACTGTAGGTATCATTACTTTATCATTTCCTTTTGTTTAACAATCACCACACCTTTATGAGAGAAAGGTTTTAGGAATAAAGTTCTGAAAGACTTAAAGATTCGTCAGTTCATTCAGTGATGGGTTCATATAGCGAAAATAGACGATTTGGTATAAGCTCAGCAATCACACTGTGATGCATTGTGAACTTGTATATTGGCTATTTTACCTATTTTCTGGTTTTATTAAAAGCCATTTTGCGATACGTGTGCAGTGTTGATTTCGTAGACTAAAACGATGACGAAACATGTTCTTCGACTACCCTTTTTCACTGACGAAAACTAAAGAAAAACTAAGCTATGATGACTAAAACTAAGACTAAATATATTGATAATTAAAAAAAAACTAGACTAAAATGTTAGTGAGGGACTATAGTGGAGATCCTGAACAGATCCAGTAGAACTAAAAGACGAATCATTTTATGTTTGGTTGCGCTCGGGTGTTGCGCTCTGAAAATAGCAGATCTACAAGCTCACAACGTGTCGCTGCGAGGCGTTGTGAGCTTGTAGATCGGCTATTTTCAGCATGCAACCAAGTGTAAAATCAGCAATTACAACGCCATCAAAGCACTGCCAAAATACATTTTAGTCGACTAAATCAACCGTAGATTTAGTTGACAACTAAAACTAGACTGACAGTAAAACATTTCAGATGACTAAAATATGACTAAAACTAAATGGAATTTGATTCAAAAGACTATGACTAAAACGGAATACAAATTTGCTGTCAAAATCAACACTATACGGGGGAGGTGTCATCTTTCAGAATCGTCTTTATTGTCACAGGTTTACAGGTATAAAACAGTGGGTGAAATTCATTTTTGTGCACGCTCCATTGCAACACAGTGAGGAGACCTTTTTGAAAATAACAACTCTTAATTTCTTTTATAAAATAGCAAAATATAATCTTATTTACATGCCATATCACAGGAATCTGTTCAAAAATAACATTACAAGTACAGGTCTGTAGAGTAGATCGTCTTCAGAGCATTGATCATAGCCGTACCAAATGTTCTATGCAGCACCATCCCAAGTAGTGCGCATACACCGTCATCACAGTTAGGCACACATTATCTTATAGAAGCCTACATACACAGAAGAGATAAACGCTGGTATACTGTACAATGATTCGAACATGTTACAGTAGATGGGCCCACAGTCGACCTCTGTCTGGACGGCCAAAGTCCTCTCACAAGCTAACGAATGGACAGCATCATCACGAACTCTGAAGAGGAGAGAGAAGAGAAGAGAAGAGAAGAGAAGTAATGCCAACAGGGTAAGAGATCAGGATTTGTATTTACTCTGGACAAGAAACTAGTAGAACATGCATGCAGAAAACAGCAGTGGTGTAAAGTACTGTAACTAAGTACATAGGGCTGAAGTGGTTTTGTAATAAAATCAAAATCTACAAAGTAACTAGTAACTAAAGTTTTCTAATAATTGTAGTGGAGTAAAAGTACAATATTTATTTGCCTCTGAGATGTAGTGGAGTAGAAGTAAAAGTAAAAGTACTAAAAATGTGAAATACCCCAGTAGAGTCAAAATACCTCAACATTGTACTTAAGTACAGTACTTGAGTATACATGTACTTAATTACTTAGTTTACACCACTGGGGGTCCCTCCTGTGTCTCTCTCCACCAAAGGTGTCCTTGGCCTGAAAAACGTTGAAGACCCCCTGGTCTAAATGAAACTTTAGAAACACTCATCCACAAACAGTGAGCTCCATTTCCTCTCCCCCTCACCTTCAAAGTCGATGTCTCCGTCCGCGTTGATGTCCAGCTCTTTCATGGACTCCTCCAGCTCTCCCTTCTTCAGCTTCTCCCCCAGCAGGGACTTCACCGCCTCCTTCATTTCCTCCTGGGTGATCTTCCCGTCACCGTCTGTGTCGAACTGAGAGGGATGGAGAGAGAGAGAGAGAGAGAGGAACCATGATGGAACAGTCACTATCATAACCGGACATCTAGGCCTTCTGACCAGTGGTGGAAAAATAACTCACATTTTTTACTTTAATAAGTAAAAGTATCAATACTGCAATGCAGCAATACTCCGTTACAATTAAAAGTCTGGAATTTACTTGAGTAAAAGTACTGGTATCAAAATGTACTTAAAGTAGGCTACAAAGTACAAATTATGCAGAATGTCCCATTTCACGTTTTCAAATGTATAAAATGTATACAAATATTTGCACGCATTGTGTGCTTGTAGATCTGCTATTTTCAAATGGCCGAAATATAGGGTTGAAGTGGTTACTGTGTGTTCTGTAATAATAATCCAAATCTACAAAGTAACTAGTTTTCAAATAATTGTAGTCGAGTAAAGTATAATATTTGCCTCTGAGATGCAGTGGAGTAGAAGTAAAAGTATTGAAAACTAGAAAAAGTGCTCCTCGGAGCACAGGTCTCCGCCAGGTCAGGTAGGTTATTGTGGGGCAGCAATGTTCGGAATTAGCCAATCAGGATGGAATATGAAAAATTGGACGGAACCATCTTGATCACTTGACTTTATGTGTACCGATTTGCATGATGTTTGAATTTGGAGTAATATAAAAATAAAAAGTGTTGCAAAATTGGCCTCCTAGTGGCGCTATAATAGGGCAATGTTAAAAGGGTGGCATTTGTTCTTCAATGTAGTGCGAATGTGCGTGCAAAGTGTCACCACAATCGGACGCTGCATTCATGATTTCTGGCATTTGTGACTTTCGGCCTGGCGGAGACAATTAGAAATACTCAAGTAAAGTAAAAATACCTCAAAATTGTACTTAAGTACAGTACTTGAGTAAGTGTACTGTAGTTACTTTACACCACTGCTTCTGACTCCCACCTCGTCACATACTGACATTGGTCAGCTAGTTTTTAATTGACTAAACCAGCAATACCACAATTTGGGTGTGCTTTTTACCCCCCCCCCCCCCCAATTTAGTCGTCAGGCCAATTGATTCCTCCCCACACACATTTGTGCGTTGTCACTGCTGTTGTATCCTCACCTACCGGTTGAGGAGCCCCCACCGGGAGGACGAAGAGCCTTCATATAGTCCTCCCGCCTAACACTCCCTGCTGACAGGTGCCACCCCCCCCCAGCCCGTAGGATTACTTGCTGTGACAATTATCACCCTCCCTGCCCGAATAGTACGTGTTTGTGTTTGTGTTAAAGTTTTTAAGTTATTAAAGTAAATCACATTCACTGACTATGTTTGAAGTCAATAATTCATGTGTTTTCAGTTATCATGGGGCTTCACACATGAATCAGTGGGCCGACCTGTTGGAAGGCTGATTGCAGCTCCTTGAGCCCCATCATGTCAGCTGTCTCTCCCATCAACCTGGGCGCCATCAGCTCAATGAAGTCATCCAGGTCCATCAACCCGCCCACTGTGGACGAGAGTCACCACATGCAGGTGTGTTCAGTTACAAAGACAGCAAAACATTAAAATAAACAGGGAAATCAAATAATAAATATATGTATGTTTTAAAGAGAACCGTTTCAGCTCCATCGTGGTGGACAAATTTGCAGACATATACATACAGTACATTCATACCCAGTGAGCTGCATTATTATGGCTGTAGGTCTGCTCTAGTTGGTTTTGGTGCTATCAGCATCCTCTGGTGGACAAATGTGTGGACAGTGACATACTGTGCATACAAACAGACTCTCAAACAACCTCATTCAATAGTTTTGCATTGCTTCACAGCTCAACTTACCACATTTCTAAGTACATGAAAGGTAAAAACAGAGGAAAGTATATATTTTCTAATAATATCCAAGTAGGTTAATTTTTTAGAAGGAATCAGATTATATGGAAACAGGGTTCAAGTGTTTAGACATCATTTCTTCAGGGTGATGGAGGTTTGATCCCTGCTACAGTCATGGTGTCACCAATACATTCAGTCCTGTTTCATTCAGCAAATAACACGCAAGTCTCTACTTGCTGCTCCAGTTCTAAATACAAATGAGCCATTTTCAAATGTAAACCACGTTCACATTAGTCTTTTAAAATAGCCTCTTATTGCATTCACTTCAGTCTAACTCGTCAACAGATAATTAAACCCTATATACTTCATTGATTCGGGGTCCCCCAGGGGTGTACACTTGGTCCCCTCCTTTTCCCCCCCTCTTCACCACATCTATTTACCAAAAATAGCAAATCTACAACAAGCTCACAACGCACTGCGCGTCTCCTATGAGTGACTCACTCCTCATTTTGACCTGTTGCACTATTTCCAGCAGTTCCATCTCGGTGGGCATGTAGCCCATGGTCCTCATGCACTCAGCCACGTCTTTGTAGTTCAGATAGCCATCGCAGTCGTAGTCAAACTCCTTGAAGGCCTCAGCCAGCTCTGTGACAAAGAGTTTAATACATTTATGAACAGAGAACAGTTCCGCTGCTTAAACCCATTAAGGCCGGAAACATGTCTGTGTCATTTCTTTTATATCTTTGGCTGTTCAAAAATAGCAGATATACAAGCTCATAGCGCGGCACCGAGTGACGCGCTATGAGCTTGTAGATCTGCTATTTTTTTTTAATTGTGAACATATTTGAATATATATGTTTTTTAAAACGTGCAATTGTAACTCAAATCTTTGCTTCTGGGGGGGTCCCTGGAACAAAACATTTTGAGATGGGGGTCCGCGGCCAAAATTCGTATCTAAAAATGTTTTCTAAATCCTAACAGTATGTTGCTATTTCAGTGGTGCTCCAACTTTTCCATGTCAAGGACCCCCAAAATTATATGTATTTGGCCGCGGACCCCCATCTCAAAATACGTTGTTTCAGGGACCCCTAGCACAGATCGGAGTAAAAAATGTTCGCTTTAAAACACAAATCCTCACGATTTTTCCCAAAAACTGCAGATCTACAAGCTCATAGCACTATGAGCTTGTAGATCTGCTATTTTTGAATAGCCAAATAAATCTAAAAAATGACAGAGATGCTTCCCCGGTCTTAATGGGTTAAACATCAGTGTGATTTTATTACTTTAAATGAACATGACTTGTGGCCATGCACGATGACACTTACCGTCCAATTCAGAGAGAGCCAGTTCTCTTTCCTACATAGAGACAATAAAAAAGGTGTTAAAGTGCACATGGCATGCGCAGCACGCACGCACAACTACTTCAACTATTGTCATGACTGCCAACACGCTTAATTCATTCATACTGAAAACCC
Organism: Gymnoscopelus braueri; assembly: GCF_963280865.1. Classification (NCBI taxonomy): domain Eukaryota; kingdom Metazoa; phylum Chordata; class Actinopteri; order Myctophiformes; family Myctophidae; genus Gymnoscopelus; species Gymnoscopelus braueri. Next base: position 6,516,273 of record NC_137620.1, on the reverse strand, counting down.
TGACCTGTATCTTACAAACAAATGATTCCTTATATAACAACGTAACCACATAAACAAGCTCACAACACGTCGCATTTGCGATGCGTTGTGAGCTTGTAGGATTGGCTATTTTCAAATATAGACAAAGTTATTTATAAAATGTGTGAGGTAGGCCTATGTTGTGTAGTGCATGGTGGTGTGTGTGAGGTTCAGTGGTGGAAGAAGTATTCGGATGTCTTTACTTAATTAAAAGCAGTGGTGGAAAAAGTACTCAAGTAAAAGTAGCAATGCCACAATATAAAAATACTCTGTTACAAGTAAAAGGCCTGTGTTCAAAAATGTTACTTGAGTAAAAGTACAAAAGTATTGGCATCAAAATATACTTAAAGTACCAAAAATAAAAGTACTAAATTGTTTGAAAATAGCAGATCTACAAGCTCGTAGATCGTAGATCGGCTATTTTCAAATAGCCTATGTATAAAATAGGGCTACAGTGGTTAATGTGTGTTTTATACCGTAATAATTTATATCTGCAAAGTAACTAGTAACTAAAGTTTTCAAATAATTGTAGTAGAGTAAAAGTACAATATTTGCCCCTGAGATGTAGTGGAGTAGAAGTAAAAGTATTACAAAGTAAAAATACACAAAATTGTACAGAGTAAATATAATTAGTTACTTTACAGCACTGCTTGTTATTTGTTCACATTTGCCTTTCAGACATTTAGCTGAGGTGGTTGTCCAAAGCAAATCATAATTATAATAAGTAAATAAAGTAGTGGGCTCAACATCAGCATGATTGCATACCGAAAAGGATCCCATGTTTTTGTCTTGAAATGTTGTGATGATGCTATAGTGACCTGGTTAAGCATAATGAAGTGTGGCAGTTAACCTCAAGTAATGGCTATTAATACTGCAGTCCCACCAGGCTTAACCCACAAGAGGATAACACCTACCTGCTGACTGAACCACATACTGTATCACTCAATCAAGAATTAAGCTATATATATATATATATATATATATATATACATTGGCTAACTTTTTTGGTTGTCAACCATTTTGACACACAGTTACAGCAAGCTTGAACACTCCTGATTTTACTTTGTGGCCTGTTTTCTTTATGGTTACTTTCAATTCCAGATCAGAACAGCTATGGGGCAGCTAAAGCCCATTCATTTTTCCCAAAGAGATTTCCGAAAATATATTAATTATTCTAAGCCTGGAACCAAGCCATCCAGGCTGCTGGTTTTATGTCCATAAAACATTTAATTATATGATATACTATATCTAATATAACCCTTTGTTTTGCGGTTAGAATTGTATTTCACAGAAGCCTACAGTATATCGTTGCTGTCCGGCAGGAACCAGCTAACAACATTTTTCTGTTTTAGCATTTTTCCCCCATAAATCAGTGCTATTTGAACACCCTGTGTGTTGATGAAAAAAATATTGAACAAATGAAAAGTATTAAAAAGTGCTTCTGACAAAACCAGCCAACTCCACTGGATCCTCAAACTTTCTGCTAAAGCAGCTAAATCCAGCAAAGGAGGTTGGAGCTGGTTTTGCTGACTCCAGGCTTTTGACCTCCAACCTCATTGTGAGCTTGGAGGTCCATTCAGCTGTTCTTATCAATGATGAACAAAACCTCCTAACTTTTGTTTTTGTCATTTCCTGAAAAATGAACATTTTGGAGTTAGCTGATTGCTGCCGGACTGCAGATTTGTGGCACCACAAAATCGCCACCACTGCTATGCCCTATTACCTGCAAGCTACTGTACGTACCGCTCCAAACACGCTGTTTAGCACAGAGTTGTACACTTTGTTCATTTTTTCGACGTCTACTACTTTCTTTGCCTTCTTGGAGGATTTCTTCTTAGGCACGTCGCCGATGGAGCTCGATGACGACCCCCGCGCGGAGGACGTCGGGGTACTGCTGTAAGTTGGACAATAAAAGCCGGTGTAAAATATCCACTTCCAACAGCTCAAGGGAGACAAAGATACCGTCATGACTGTCCTACTACTCTACTATCCTACTATATAACAGGAGGGAAACAGTGTACTTCTGTCCTGTCTGCTCACCCATTTTCAAAAATGCTAAAAACAATTTAAGTTTGAGAAATCAAAGATGGATACACCAACCCAGTGAGGAGAAAAATGTATAAGAACACGTAACTGAAGTCACGTAACTACTGCTACTGTGTGGCTTGTTGCTGACACAATTGATGAGACCATTTTGTAATGAAAGCTTCTGCACTTTATAGACCAAACACATACTGAGCCACTCTGCTACACTCATTCCCCATTGACCTCCTCCCACCGGAAAACCCTATCTGGGTCACGGCACCAATGTAACTCCCAGTGGGGATACTAAAGCCAACACAACTAACTAAATAGTAAAATCGTGAAAATGTGTACAAAAATCTTTGCTTCTGGGGGGGTCCCTGGAACAAAATATTTTACAAATGTTCACTTTAAAAAATCTATATTCAAAGATTTGCACAAATTTAAAAAAGCTTATATATACAAAGGCTCAGATATACAAGCTCATAGCGCGGCACTCGGTGCAGCGCTATGAGCTTGTATATCTGCAATTTTTATATAGAAAAATAAATCTAAAATGACACAGATGCGTTCCCGGTCTTAATGGGTTAAAGACAAGTCCTTTATAATTTTGTACCATTGAGCTGGCTCCCTCTCTGCTGTTTTCTCCTGGGTGTGTGTATGTAACGCCCCGGTATTCGAACCTGTGTCTCCCTCACGGGACACTAAGCCAAACATCTTATCCACTAGCCTAAAGGAAAACTACCCTTAACCGGGGGTGATATTAGGCCTCTCACACTACTATCCACAAGTTTGCTAGGGAGCTTACTGGGGAAAAGGGCGTGTGTGAATTATGGACATCACTTCCTATAGATGGGTTTCCGCGCGACGTCATCACAGAGCAGAGTGTGCAATCTGCGCATGCGGGAGGTAGAACGACCCGGAAGTGCCATTCACTCTATTGTTATTTTCGGGATTTAGATAGGCATAATGCTGCTATTATAGGCATAATAGGCATAATGCTGCTATTATATACAGACAGATACAACTTCCGACAAATCATTTTTATTGAGTAAAGAAGATATTACAAACTGCATCATTTAATCTACTTTCATTAAACCCGGTGAAGACCATTTATTTTATCAATGTACAATGGCCAGAGCTGCTGCGGGTAATAGCGCCCTCTACAGGCTCTTCCCTCCACTGCGCGCGCATCATCCTCTCATGTTTACAAACGGGAAACCCATCTATAGTCAGACATTCAAATTCATTTGTGGGATCCGTGTAATGTGGGAACGCAACCTGGCAGAAATCAAAAACGGTCATATTAGTCTGCCTACTTACCCTACAAGACCCTCCCCCACACACACACAGATGATTCAAATTAAAAATCAATGCTTATTATCAAGCGCTGAAGTCACTTAGCAAGTAGCCTCGATCTCCAGACTTTTATTGTTTAGTTTTGCTAAAAAATAAAAGCCTGGAGGAACGCGTCGGTGTACCCGGTATAGGAAGTGTTTCATTTCCCCAACCAACCAGAGTGCAGTGGGCGTCGCTCGTAATGTTGTGTTAACGGGGCGGGGGTTGACGGACAGATCGGTGAACCAATGGGATCAGGCGCAGTCTCTCTGCGCCTCTATACACCCGCCTCTCTATACACAAAATCAGGAGCGTTGGTGCAGCTTACTTAGCAAGTAGCCTAGGAGCAATACCATTTTCGGGTTTCTGATCCGGTCGAGCGGCCGGAACCCGCACAAGCCGGAACCACAGTGCATGTGCATCACCCCCAAATAATTCCCCGCGATCAAGGGCATTTTAATTTTAGGGCCTACCCAATAAAACCCTTGATGTGACGTAGTTTAGCTTATAGGATTAGTTTGTTTGGTATATCCATCCTTTATTCCAACTCGTAGCGACTGGTGAGACTAAACTAGTAGTTATACTTGATTTAGCATTTAAATGCTAACTGGGGGAACCAAAACAAAGCGGCGCTGAAAAACCGGAACCCACACACCCGGAACCACAGGGTTTTTTCCCCAGTAGGCTTGGCCTAGACCGGATCACACGGGCCATTTCATAACGAATACCAGGCTTTAATCCTCCGAGGTGGAAAGTCTGGTGACGCGAGGTTACTTAGCAAGCACTATTTAATCCCCATGCAGAGATTCAGGTGTCACAGCAGGAGAGCTGAACATTGATCATTAACTTGTATCAGCTGCGTGGAGGGAGATCTTGTAGGTTAAGTAGGCAGGCTAATATGAGCCTTTTTTTCTGTCAGGTTGTGTTCCCACATTATTATTGACTGACACGGATCACTCAAATCAATTGAATGACTGACATAACAGGAAGTGATGCCCATAATTCAACCCAAAGCTTCGCACTGGAAACTCGTGGATAACAGAGGAGAGCACAATTAGACAATTCGAGACACGGCTGATCAATTAACCCTGGCACTCTGAGTCAACTTTTTTTTTAAACTTATTTCTTCAGCTCAAACATTTATATATATAAATACATATATATATTTTTTAGCTGTATATCCTCATGTATTTCATGTGTGTCACTACTCACTATCCCAGTCAGAGAACAGATATTGGTATGAATCTATTCTTACCCATCTGCAGAAGCTATAGAGCCATCGGCAGTGGCTGCACTAGTGACAGAGGCGGCGGAGGTGACGGAGGTGACAGAGGCGGCCCTTTCCTTTGACATGCTGTGGACAAAATACATGTTTCAAGTTTTCCGTACTGCATTGCAATTTTCCAAACACCTATGTTTCCAGTACTGTTCCTATGTGGGTCAGGTCATGCCAGAAGCAGACTCAAACTAGAAAAAGTGCTCCTCGGAGCACAAGTCTCCGCCAGGTCAAGTAGGTTATTGTGGCCTCCTGGTGGTGCTATAATAGGCCAATGTGAAAAGGGTGCCATTTCTTCTTAGGCCTGGCACGGCAATTGGACACTGCATTCATGATTTGAGGCGTTCTGTTTAAAAAAATTGGTTTGCTAAATTAGACCTGCTGGTGGCGCTATAACAGGCCAATGTTAAAAGGGTGGCATTTGTTCCTCAACATAGTGTGAATGTGCGTGCAAAGTTTGACCGCAATAGGACGCTGCGTTCATGATTTGCGGCATTTTGTTCAAAACAAGCCACTACTGCGAACTTTAGATGTCAATCTTAGCCAATCAGGATGGAATATGAAAAATCAAACACATCCGTATTGATCACATGACTATAGAGATCATGTGTACCGATTTGCTTGAAATTTGGATAAAATCGGAAAGAATAATATAAAAAGAATTGTTTTACATAAGTCGGCCTCCTGGTGGCGCTATAAAAGGCAGATGTTAAAAATGCAGGGCAAAGGTTTTTCCTTGACCTCTAGGGAATGTGCATACAAAGTTTTACACAGATCGGTGCAGTTATAGGTAAAAACACGAATCGGCCTGTTATAGCGCCACCATGAGGCTGATTCTAAAATATTCAAGTGGCATTTATTCCTCGGCATAGTGGAAATATGCGTGCAAAATTTCACTGGAATTGCATGCTGTGTTCATGATTTGAGGCATTTTGTTCAAAACGGAGCACTCCTGCAAACTTTGGAAGCCATTTTTAGCCAATCAAGATGGAAAATGGAAAATCAGACAGATCCGTGTTGATCACATGACTATAGAGATACTGTGTACCGATTTGCGTGATGTTTGGATAAAATCTGTATGAGTAATATCCAAAAATGTGTTTTGCACAAATGGGCCTCCTGGTGGCGCTATAACAGGCCCATGTGAAAAATGTGGGGCAGAGGTTCTGAATTGGCATCCAGGGAGTGTGTGTGCACAGTTTCGCAGAGAGCGGGCCAACGGTGCCGGAGATTAGCTGTTCGCAGACAGATGGACACACGGACACACGTATAACATACTCTCTCGCCATGCCTTTCGGCCTGGCGGAGACAACTCAAAGTAGGCCAGAACAGTGTTTTTTTAATGCCCAAGGCACACCAATGCAAGTAACATTTTCAATGCACTCCTGTATTCATAGTGAAAATAGCCAATCTATAAGCTCACAACGTATCACATCACGACACCAGGTTGAACGTGATTACAATATGTGTTTTAGTTTAGGGTATTAGCCTCCGTTTTGGGAAATGAGTGCGCACAAAGTACACGTTCACAAAAATAATGTATAACTTTTTGTATAGTTGTATATTACAATAATAATGGGTGGTTGTCACAAAATCCTAAAGCACACCTGGACCCCTGGCCATTGTTTGTGCTTGCGTGCATAAAATAAAATAAAATAAAATAAATCTTGTTTGTAATGTCCAAAGCTGCCTACTAATGATGTCACTGGTAGGCAGGTTTCTGAACTAGCAAGTCTCTGTGGACACACTCTGAGACACAGGACGAGTAGACAGAAATCTTTCTATCTTACAATGAGCATTAGTGAGGACCAATATATGAAGATAGGTTGGAAATGGGTGAAGTGCTCCTTTAAGTATGGTACGGTTAAAGGAGTATTTCACCCCCAAAAAATACTTATTTTCTATCAATTACACACCTGAAGCATTGAATTCATGGAGATTTTTTGGTTTCTATCGCATTCCTAAACCAGTAATTTGATAACCGGCGGTCTCTCCGGTAGGAGACACAAAGGAGAGTCTTTGTGTTATGCATTAATAATAAAGATGCATTAGCATCTTTATTATTATCATCAAATTATAGGCTCAGGAATGTGACAAAAACAAAACAAATATCCATGAATTCAATGCTTCACGGGGTGTGTAATTGATAGAAAATAAGTAATTATTTGTGTGAACCACTCCTTTAAGGTAAGTATGGTTATTTCATTTTATTTGGCTTACCTGGTTCTCTTGAATTAAAAAAGAAGAATTCAAGCCAGAGTGGTTGATTATATCCTTCTATTCCCGCTTTCAACTGTAGCACTCCCAGTGATTCTGCTGTCCTGTCCTCCTCTCCTTTCCCTCTCTGCTCTCTCTCTTCCTCCAGAGGATTAGCCGCTATAGGCTTACCTGGCTAAAAGTACAGCAACAGATTAGAAAGCAAAACATGTGGTGGCTGACATGACTTGAAGAGGTTTACAACGTGCTGCCAAACAAGGCTAATCACGTGCAGGCTTGCTCAGTATCAACTACAACCAGTGGTGGAAAAAGTACTCAAGTGTTTTACTTAAAGGAGGAGTTCACCCAAAAAATTACTTATTTTATATCAATTGCACACCCCACGAAGGCTTGAATTCATGGATTATTTTTTGTTTTTGTTGCATTCCTAAGCCAATAATTTGATGGCCGTGTGTATTTCCGGTAGGAGACACAAAGAATCTACTTTGTGTCTCCTACCGGATACATTAGCTGGTAGGAGATGGGAATCAAATTATTAGTTTAGGAATGCAACAAATCCATGAATTCAAGGCTTCATGGGGTGTACAATTGATAGAAAATAAGTCATTTTTTGGGTGAACTCCTCCTTTAAGTAAAAGTTTCAATACTACAATGTAGAAGTACAAGTACAAGTACAAGTACAAGTAAAAGTCCAGAATTAAAAATGTACTTGAGTAAGAGTACAACAGTATTGGTATCAAAATGTACTTAAAGTACCAAAAGTAAAAGTACTAAAATAGCAGATCTACAAGCTCACAACGCGTTGTTGAGTTTGTAGATCGGCTATTTTCAAATAGCATAGGTTTAAAATAGGGCTAAAGTGGTTAATGTATGTTTTATAACGTAATAATGTATATAGTAAGTAACTAAAGTTTTCAAATAATTGTAGTGGAGTAAAAGTACAATATTTGCCTCTGAGATGTAGTGGAGTAGAAGTAAAGGTATAGCGCCTCCCCCATGACAGCCAGGGCGCCTGATGGAGGAGAAGGGAACTGGATGGAATAACGTGTTCCTTCCACGCGCTACGTCCAACCAGGGAAACTCCCCCCTGTCAGGTGACAAGAAGGTCAGTTGGCTCTCATGCATTGAAGGAGGCATGAGCTCGGCCCTGGCCTCCCTAGGCTGGTGAGGGGTGTAGCGCCCAGGATCACTTAGCAAATTGGCACTGGGTGAAAAATAAGGGTTACAAAATTGTGGGATAAAAAAAAAAGTAAAGGTACTTAAAGTAAAATTTTGAGGTACTTTTACTTTACTGGAGTATTTCCAATTGTCTAAATTGGAAATACTCCAGTAAAGTAAAAGTACCTCAAAATTTTACTTTAAGTACAATCTTGGTATTCTATATATATATGGTATTCTATATATATATGGTATTCTATATATATATAGTCTTCTTGGTATTAAGATAGAGTGGAAAGTACCTAGTGTTCGCTATATCTCTGACGGGGCCTCATCACTGCTAGGCTACTCTTGTCAGACTGCAGCTAGTTTGATAATGTGGTAGATATATATATTTATATGAAGGACAGGGGATATTGTGCTGGTGTTTATTTATATTGGCACTCACCCAGGGGTGTGGATCAGATCAAAACAAAAAAGTCAAAGTGTATTTTTCAACCATTTACTGGCCAGCTCAATAACAGACCACATAGTACATACCTGGTTTGTGGTTGGTTGGTGAAAGAGGAAGAAAAGTAGACAGTAACAGTAAGAAAGGTAATAGAATTCCATATTTGGGCAACGCCATGTTTGGGCAAGACTGACTCTGAACATGGCCGGTATCATGGTGACATCATAGTGATGAGCATTATTGAATCAGAATCAGCTATCAGATATTGACACATCACAGGTTTCCATAGAAAAAGGTTGTCGCTGGACATTTGGACATTGGTTAAGAAGTTGTAACATTTAGAAATTGGGCCAAAGTCGTTACATTATAGGACATTGGTCATTGATCACAATGCCATCCCCAACGCCCCTGGCAGCGGCCTGCAACACATTTTCCCTGTCTCTGTTCAAACAGCTGTCAGACAATAACAACACTGGCAATGTTTTCTACTCTCCCCTTAGCATCTCCTCTGCTCTGGCCATGGTGCTGCTGGGGGCCCGTGGTAACACAGCCGCACAGATATCAGAGGTCATGCACTTTAAGGATGACGTCCACATGGACTTTTCTAAGCTTATGAATGACCTGAACAAGGACGTCCTACACCCTCAGCCTGGCCAACCGCCTGTATGGAGAGCAGTCCTACCAGTTTGTGGAGGAGTTCTTAAGTGCCACCAGAAAGCACTATGATGCACAGCTGGAGCCTGTGGACTTCATTGGCAACGCAGACGGAGCCAGGCTGAACATCAACAGCTGGGTGGAGAAACAGACACAAGATAAAATCAAGGACTTGCTTGCCCCAGGTGTGGTGGATGGATGTACCAGACTGGTGTTGGTCAATGCCATCTACTTCAAAGCCAAATGGGACAAGTCGTTCCATAAGGACTTCACCTGGGATAGACGGTTCAGACTCAGCAAGACTGAAAGCAAGCCGGTGAAGATGATGTACCAGGAGGATACGTTCCCTCTTGCCTTCATTCCTGAGGTCAACAGTCAGGTCCTGGAGCTGCCCTACACAGGGAAAGACCTCAGCATGCTTATCTTTCTGCCAGTTAAGATGGAGGACGATACGACAGGCCTGGAGAAACTAGAAAAGGAGCTAACCTATGAAAGGTTTGTGGTCTGGACCAATCCAGCTAAGATGAAGCACATACACATTGATCTGTCTCTGCCTCGTTTCAAGATGGAGACGACATATGACATGAGCGACACCTTGATCAAACTGGGCATGGTGGACGCCTTTGACATCATACAGAGTGACTTCTCCGGCATGTCTCCAGCCAACGACCTGGTGCTTTCCAAGGTGGTGCACAAGGCCTTTGTGGAAGTGAACGAGGAGGGCACTAAGGCAGCTGCCGCCACTTCAATTGGAGCTGTTATGTGCGCGAACGAACCGAGTCCCAGCATCTATGCTGACCACCCCTTCCTCCTCTTCATCCGACACAACCCCACCATGAGCATCCTCTTTGCAGGCCGATACTGCTCCCCTCCTTGAGTTGGATCTCAGCTCAACTCTGGTTCATGGGTACCTGGACCACAGTTAGTTTATTCTTTTACATGCTCATTCATTACATTCACTTAGGGCGGATTCAGACTGAGTCCGATTGATTCAAACCGTTCCCGAGTACGATTGGCCTCTCGCAGCTGGCCAGTATTCACATTGGCCAATATTCTTCCACACTCGAGACCATTTCATTTAACAGTAATGGTAAATATGTGCCTCATGGGGGCGCTGTGGACTATGGGGCTTTGGGAGAGAGAATGTCATTCACAGAAGAAAAGTCACTTGTCAGAGTCTAGAGTGAATAATAAAGTTTGACGGTGTTCCTGATGTTGTCTTGAGTTATAATAACAACAGATCAACCATACACAACCAAAGCATTGTGTGCACTGGTCTTTGAAACCTCGAAATGTAACGTCGTCTCTGTTAATATGATATTGGCGTCACGGACGCATCCTTGGTATTTTAGCAGTGATGTCACAGACTAATCCTTAGTATATTTGCCAGACCCAGGGGGTCGGCCTACAGGAGGCTTTGTCGGTCGGTCGGTCGGTCTGTCCCTCTTTTCCTACCCAGCCATTCAGATTTCAACCACTAGGGGTCTGGCAGAACCAGGTGTCCAGGTCTCCTGGTCTGGCACGGAAGCTCTGAAAATGATCAGAGTGTAGGAGCCAAAATATATATTTTGCTTGTTACGGGGCCAGAGCTCAGCTCTGGACCTGTCTTAATGTTCCCCTCTTTTTTCTTCTGCCACTTTTCGCAGTTCTGGCTGAACCGTGCATACGCTTTTTATGAAACTTGGCCATATGGTAGATGGTCATGAAAAACTATCAAGAAATAATTCTCACAATCTTTCGTCAAAAGGTGGCGCTATAGCAAAATGCCAACTTTGAACAGGTACAACTCATGCCCTGTTTGACCTACAGCCATGAAACTTCAATATACATATGCGTCTACTCATGATCAACAACTTTCACACTCTGACTTTTGACCTCTGACCTTTAGATCTCCCACCATTTTGAATTATATGAAAAACAGTTAAAACCTATCTCCTCCTGGGATTTTTGAGTAATCTGCACGAAACGTTTTACACATGAACTTTGGACCTATGCCGACAAACATGTGCAAAAGATTTTCCATAAGTGAAAAAATGAAGCTTTAATGAGCCAATGAATATTGCAGTTTTATGACAATTATTCATCTGCCCCTAACACATACATGCAGACTCACATTTCTTTGAAACTTTGCAGTAATGTTGAGGGTCATTCCAAATATCACTGAAACCAATCTTACTCCAATTGGTCAAAGGGGGGCGCTATAGCGATTTTTTGAAAATGCAAACTTTAAACAGGCAAAAGTCATGCCTCGTTTGGCCGACAGCCATTAAACCTGCTTACACATGTGCCTTGACTCATGAGGAACACATCTATCACGTTGACCAGTAAGCTCCGCCCTTAGATTGTCCGCAATTTGGAGCAGTTTGAAAAACACTTAAACCCAGGATTTTCCAGCTATTTGCGTGAAACTGTATCATCTGTGTGATCTCTTTTTTCACAGTTTCTGTCTGTTGGTCCAATGCCTTCTCCCTTAAACGAATGCCTCACAACACCAAGGTTGCCAGTTCAAGCCTCACTTGATGCAGGCTTCATTTAAAGTGCATTGCAAACAACAAGATTATTAATGAATACATATGCAATTGATAAAGATAACATGAAATGCTTATCTGAGAAGGTATGTTTTTGCAATGTATGACATACTTCATTCTGAAAATAGCCGATCTACAATCTCAAAACTTTTCAGATAGCAACGTGTTTCTGAGCTTGTAGATCGGCTGCTTTCACTGGTTCACTTTTATCTTCAACAGACAACCTTAGCCTGGACAAAGCTATAGCACTATAGGTAGTGTTGCAGCCTGTCAATCCGAAGGTTAAGGGTTCGATTCCTGTTAATGGCAATAGGTTGAGATGTCCAATCAATCCATTCTGCTTCCATCTCTCTCTCTCTCTCTCTCTCTTCAATCTATTATGTTTCCATGTCTCTCTCTCTCTTCAATCTATTCTGTTTCCATGTCTCTCTCTCTCTCTCTCTTCAATCTATTCTGTTTCCATGTCTCTCTCTCTCTCTCTCTCTCTCTCTTGAGGGGTGGCCATAGCTGAGTGGTTAGTGAGCCAGCCTAGGGAGCCAGAGGCCCTAGTTGCCTCAGGTACGATTCCAGGCCAGGCCAGCAAATGAAATTTGTCCCTGAGCAAGACTCTTAACCCCTAATTGCTCACAGGCCCTCTGCCCTCATTGGAAACAAGACCGCAAGGACTTTCATGAACGGACCTGTTAAAGGAATTATCCTTATCTCTTCAATCTATTCCGTTTCCATGTCTCTCTCTCTCTCTCCGATCTACAATCTCACAACTTTTCAGATAGCAACGTTTTGTGAGCTTGTAGATCGGCTACTTTCACTAGTTTTCGTTCCGAGGAGACACAAAAATGCCTTTATTGGTAAATGGTTTGTGAACCAGTGATCTAGAGTTGTTCGGGACACAGAGGCTTGGTTCATAATGGACGGAAATACTTATAATTATCAACAGACACTACCAGGGAGGCCATATATCTAGCTCAATGAGAAGAGAGGCAACCTCAGAGTCCGTAGATCGCTGGTCCGACCCCTGTCCGCGACAATCTATTGAGGTGATCATGATTTGACATTCTTGTGTTTACATATAGTGTTTCTTGAGGATAGGCTTAGGCGTTGTTTTACTGAGGTTAGGGTTAGTGAGGGTTTAAAATGCTCATTTGTTAATTGCATGGTCTTCATTCTCTCAAGTTAATTCTTCTATGTTTCTATGGCTTATTGTGCATATTACTTATCATTGCTTCTTTCTGTTTTCTTTCTGCATTCCCTGGCCCCGCTTATCGCTGCTTGCAGCTATATTGTTGATCTTATTTTTGTTAGTTTTTTTCCCACGCTTTGTTTTGATGTCTCATTTCCTAATTGATTGATTAGCTCCTGCTGTGTGTCTGCTAATTATCTTTGGTTTATGTCAGGTGTGTGTCTCGGGCAAGGAGGCATTCAGTTAGTGAAGGGGGGTGAGCTAGGCTCAATATTTTCTGTTGATCGTTTACGTTTTTTCACCTTTAATTGTAACTTTAGAAATGTGCAGATACCCTGTATACACTTATACTGTATGTTGGTTTGTTTACTGTTGAGTGAGAAAACAATGTTGCACATTAAGCTAATCATCTGGGGACCCCCAAAATATTTGTTTTGCCCCTGGGGTAATTTGGGAATCACTAGGGTTCAAGTGGTTAAAATGTTACTTTACTATTTAATAGTACATGGTAAATAAATAGTAAATCTGACAGTTAATTTGCTCTACTTGTCTCCACAGCTACTAATGAGGCGCAGTTTACGGAGCTAGTTCAGGCCAGGCAACTCAAGGGATTGGGCTAACCGATCAGGTGACTAAGTCACATGCACTCTTCTCCTGGTCGGTGAGTTATAAGTAATGCTCTGCCTACCTGTTCAGTCTGGTTGCGCTCTTCTGCTGCTCTGACGTGCGACGCTGCTGCTGCTCTGCTGCCGAGATCCTGCCGGATCTGCTGCCCTTGCTTGCTACGTATGCTGCTGACCATGAATAGTCTCATATTGTTCCTTGGTTGATGGCTATTGGCGTGCTGCCATTGTCCATGCTGCGCTAATCATAGCTACTCAGCTGTGTGCTACTGGTTCTAAACGTGGTATTACTTTCTTTACTTAAGTTAAAAATCGCTTCCTAAACGCTCAGCTCAAAAGCAGTAGCGTTCGTCATTGATCGATCTCAGTATGGTCAACTAGAGAGTGTAGAAATAGAGTAACGACACGCTTGATTCCGCCGCAAACGGGCTCCTTGGGTATAGTTCCAAACATTGGGACTGCCTGCCTCATTGAGATAGACGGAGCACTTCCGCATTCCATTCTTACAATGGGAGTCGACGCTAGTGTCAGAACTCTCTTTATGGCACTGGGTTAACGGTAGTTCACCAACAGTGTTGCTTAAGTTTCTGTTCCTTATCGTAGCAACGATGGGCTTGGGGTTCTGTTATGGTCCCCAGTTTAGCGTGTATTTGTTCAAAGTAGTTCACTTTATCTCAAGATTGGGTTTCTAGACCTAGTTGCTTGCTTCTCTCTCAAAAGATGACATCACCGATCTATCGTTCACAGAGGAACGGATGCGCGCGATAGGGCTGGTAAGTGCTACTGCCATGGTAGATAGAGAGAGAGGGCATGGCGTCACTTTGTGAGCCGCTTTGCTGTTCTGGCTCTAATGTTCAGATTAATATCTTTATGTAGGCTACTGGTTAAAACACGGATATGCTCAGTTGGCTGCATCTTGCTTAATTTATAGTTATTGTATTCATGGATAGTTCAGTGGCTTTAGACGGTACTCTTATTCTGAAGAGCTCGTCCACCGGATGTTGTTTGAGGCTTATAGTTGATGACCGAACACTTCTCTACCCATGCGAAGGAGAGAGGGGAAGCTAACTTGTGAGTAGTGTTCAAGAAGTAGTTGCACTGCAGTTTAAATGTTAATGCTGCTAGAATTCATTGAAATTAGTTATCTCTCGTGTAGCTGTCTGGCATCTATTTGCAGAGTAGGAAAACTCACCGTTCATGTTGATGCTAAAATTGCAGCACTAAATTGCTGCCATCATCTCAATGTTCATGTTAGTGCTGAAGTTGCTGTACTAAATTGTACTAGATTGCTGCCATCAACACGATGGTCTCCATTATGCTAAAGCTCCTCACTGCATGCTTCTACTGTTCAGATTATGCTAGTCGTTCTTCAACTGCTACTAACTGACTGCTGATCATGATTAGGCTAAAACTGCTGCCATTTTTCTGCAGTCAATGCATGCTACTCATACTAGTGCCATCATGATGATCATGCTAATTATGTTGACTGCATTCCTAGGCTACTGCATTAATGCTACTCATTCTGCAATTGCTGGCAAAATGTCTGCTAATCATGATTATGCTAATGATGTGGACTACATTGCTACCACTGCTATAATCGACTAATGCTGCTAGTACTAAAAAAAAAAAAATTGCTGCAAACGTGCCGATCATGAACATGCTAAGTTACTACTAGTGCTATGGCCACTACCTCATTAATACTGCATTCATCTACCTCACATTTAGCAATTGAAAGCAATATCACGCAAAGTCATTTATCAGCATTTATTGATATTCTGCTTTGTGCTTCTTTTTCCATGTCCGGCTTAATGCATGGTGATGGGATGCCTAATGCCGATGGGGATGAGTGCTGTTCACCTTGGATACTGGGGAAGTCAGGTTTGCAGGCCTCGTGTCTTCAACAGTGACAGTGTCAGTGTCAAATCATGTAGCAGTTCAATTGCTCTAATATGTGGTGGAGGTAAAGTAGGCCGTTTCATATTACGATGAAATAATCAAATGAACTTGCAGTGCAGATTAGACGTTATTGGTTGCATTCTACCGTTGTTATGCTCTTTTATTGCTAAATTACACTTAAGGATCAGGATGAGCTAAAGGGATTCTCATTTTACTGCATACACTTGGATAAGAGATGGTAGAGACGTTGTAGCACAGGCTAACACGGTACGTTTGCTTCTTGTAGAAGCTTCAGATTGTCGTAGCACAGCATGTTTGCTTATGTGGAAGCTTTAGATTGTTTGTAGCACAGGCTAGCTCAGCATGTTGCTTCTATGTGGAAGATTAGATTGTTGTAGCACAGGCTAGCACAGCATGTTTTGCCATGTGGAGGCGAATTGTTTAGCACAAGCTATCACAGCATGTGTTGCTTCTTATGTGGATAGCTCTGGATTGTTTGTAGCATAGGCTAGCACAGCATGTTTTGCTTCCCACGTGGGAGCTCGGATTGTTCGTAGCACAAGCTAATACAGTTGTTTTGCTTCTTATGTGGAAGCTTGGATGGTCGGTAGCACAAGCTAAACACAGCATGTTTTACTTCCCATGCGTAAAGCTATCAAATTGATTGTAGCACAAGCTAACTCAGCATGGCTTGCTTATGGGGATAGCTCTGGATTGTGGTAGCACAAGCTATCATGGCATGCTTGCTTCCATGTGGAAGGTATATGGTACAGTATATAGAAAAGTTGGTTGCCAAGTGATGTTGTCATGTTATGAGCAACAAGCTTACAGAAGTAAAGTTATTGCAACAGGATAGATGGTGGGGCTTTAGTAGAGTCAAGATATCAGTCATTTGTCAATGTTGGCTGGTGCGCACCAATCCGCGAAATATCTCGCAGGACGGATAAAGAGGGACTCCGATCCTGGCTGCTCCTGTTATCAATAGTTACACTATGTTGATGGGCTCTTTGCTTTTCTCATGCTTATCAAAAGCTGGGTGACTGGAAGTCTTTGTCCCCGTATAAAAGGCGCTGCTTTATCCGCCAGATTGGGATGCTCACGGCATATTTGGCACCACAACACGGTGTGTTCATCACTGGTGACGAGTGTTGCAGCGCAACCAGCAACTTGCGGTGTGCAACTGACTGTGTCAGGATTTGAGGCCACACTCGCGCATTGGCGTGCAGCATGCGTCCCCACACATCCACAGTGAAGCACGCACTTTTCACTGGATGTGTGAGTGGTTTCAGGAAGTAAATTTGCTTGTCTTCTGCTTCTCTAAATCTATGGGGTGATGGTCCTCACGAGTTTACGTAGATATTGGTTAATAAGGATGACATTCTGCAGGCAAAAAGCTCATGAGTATGAGTGCTCTCGCTGTTCTATCGCTAATTCAATAAATGCTGCTTGAGCATTATTGACGCTTTAATTACAACTCGGGTGGATTGCTGGGGATTTAGTTTAGTGGTGATGTCATGGTGCTAAAAAAATGTTGGTTTATTTATAGCGCTAAAAAATGTTGGGTTTCTATGGCAGCGTTAAAAAATGTTGGGTTTCTATGGCAGCGTTAAAAAATGTTGGGTTTCTATGGCAGCGTTAAAAAAGATTTGGGTTTTCTATGGCAGCGTTAAAAAATGTTGGGTTTTCTATGGCAGCGTTAAAAAAAATTGGGTTTCTATGGCAGCGTTAAAAAAGATTTGGGTTTCTATGGCAGCGTTAAAAAATGTTGGGTTTTCTATGGCAGCGTTAAAAAAATGTTGGGTTTTTCTATGGCTATGCAGTCAGGCTAATCATATCAAGCTCAGTCTATTAGTAATTGCTGCTTCAGGGATCGTTGGGTACTGATTCAGATTTTAAGTAAAGATAGCACGTCTTTACACACATAGTCAGTACACTTTATTTATTATGGATGATAAACAATAGTTATCATTCATCATAGGATGACCTCATTTATATATATATATGTATATATATATATATATATATATATAGCAGACTTCTTTGAAAAAGAAATAAATATAGAATGTCCTTTTCGAATCCTACTCGTGGTGCGGCACAGCAGTGGACACCGTAGTGTTAGGATACCGTCTAGGACTCCTGGGTTCAGGAATCAACCGGTACCTGGATTCATCAGGCTTGTTGAACACATGGTGCATGCTGCATTTGCAAGTTAAACTTAAAAAATTAAATGTGAGGAACACTATCATGTTAGTAAGAAACAAGTCATGGAGCTCCACCATTCTCACAGATGGTTGGTCCGGCGTCAGGCCCTGTGCTCTCAAGCCGTTTTGGGGGTTCTTGCTGTTTTGGGGGTTTAATTCATTCCCTGTAAATGCTAATTGGCATGTAACATTCATTAAAATGTTATCCTTACAGGGAATGAATGGATTCAGAGGCCTGACGCCAAACTATGCTTCCTCTTGTTTCTATACCATGCTCAAGCTTGCTAAATATATATTGCTAATAAATATATATTCTAATCCAATCTAAGAGTTGTCTGACTGAAATGAGGCGCAGTTTACGGAGCTAGTTCAGGCCAGGCAACTCAAGGGATTGGGCTAACCGATCAGGTGACTAAGTCACATGCACTCTTCTCCTGGTCGGTGAGTTATAAGTAATGCTCTGCCTACCTGTTCAGTCTGGTTGCGCTCTTCTGCTGCTCTGACGTGCGACGCTGCTGCTGCTCTGCTGCCGAGATCCTGCCGGATCTGCTGCCCTTGCTTGCTACGTATGCTGCTGACCATGAATAGTCTCATCCCACCGCCTCCCCGGCATCCACCTGTAGGCTCTGTTTCTAGATCCCCTTGGGGGTTTAATTCATTCCCTGTAAATGCTAATTGGCATGTAACATTCATTAAAATGTTATCCTTACAGGGAATGAATGGATTCAGAGGCCTGACGCCAAACTATGCTTCCTCTTGTTTCTATACCATGCTCAAGCTTGCTAAATATATATTGCTAATAAATATATATTCTAATCCAATCTAAGAGTTGTCTGACTGAACTGTATGAATGAGAAGATGTTGGTGTGCAACGCCTGTGTCATCGAAGGTAGTCACAAAGAGCACACCATCAAGACCCTGAGGAACACCATGAAAGATCTCAAGGTACACACACACACACACACACACACACACACACACACACACACACACACACACACACACACACACAACTTTGCTTTTTTAATGATGATTTTTCGTGTGCTTTTGCCATTGTTTATATCGCATCCGCATTGTCCAACCTGTAGAATAGTAGCCCACTTTGGTTCCCAGTTCAGAGCAAGAAAAAATAAGGTTCCGGTTCCGCAGGAACTTTTAGGGTTCTGTAACAATTCATTTTCAGTGGAAACACACTGAACTGGTTAAAAATTTGTCAGGAAAAAACTAAGAACGGAACCGGTTCAACCCCGATGGAAAAGGGGTGTCAGAGTTATGGGGGTCCCAGGCCTAATGCTATCCTTATATACGCGTTCGCTACACATGTGTTTTTTGTTTATTATTTTTCATGGCTCGCACTACTCAAACACTAGCAGGATTATTATTTCTTGTCAACATTCAAGTAGAACTATGAGAAGGTATAACCCAGCTAAAATAATGTGTCATTATAAAAATATATAAATGATATATGATTAGCAGTCCACTTCCTCCTGTTGGTACGGATGGCTTCACATTGCATCGTTCCGTACCCGAATACGCATGATCCGGATCCGAGACTACCTCCGGAGGCGGTCTCGGGTACGGTACGGTGATCCGTTTCGGGGAACGATACGCAACGTTCACACTATCACAACATCAGCCAAGTGGTCCAGGGTGCGCACCCGGGACCATAGTGTGAATCCGCCCTTAGTGTCTTAAAGAACCATACCAGCCTCAATACTTTATCATCTCCTCCAGGATTAGTTTTAGAGTATTCAGGGTACATAGGAATGAAGGTATGATAGTAGTATGCAAGATTATACGGGGGCAAGGGGGAGAGGATGAAAAGGATAACAACTTTAGGAAAAAAAACTAAGATAAGCAAGTGTTAAGAATTAAAAGTGCAATTCTGAACAGGTGGGTTTTCAGGGCGTTTTTTCTTCCTTTAAATGTTTTTATCCCACGGTTTTGTAAGCCCTTTTTTACACCCAGTGCCAATGCCTAAGCTTGTAATCCTGGGTGCTACTCTCCCTCTGCATGGGGAGAGCCCCGAACTGAGCTCATGCTTCCTTCAACGCATGAGGAGTGAGCAGGCCTCTTCTTAACACCTGACAGGGGGGAGTTTCCCCGGTAGGACGTAGCGGCTGGAAGGAACACGTTCCACACCAGGGGGAGGCTTCAGGGCGGTTTTGAAGGTATGGGAGCACCCACTGGCAAAACCATAAATCGGCGCCCCTGCCTGAGAGAACGGGACGGGACATGTTGGCTTGAGGAGGTCAGAGAGGTAGGCGGAGCCAGGTTGTGGAGACTGAGTGCCTTATACTGTAGGTGGTGAGGAGCATTTTGAAGTGGATTCTTTGTTTGACCGGCAGCCAGTGGAGGACTGGTGTGATATGATCTCTGGAGCGGGTACTGGTGAGCAGGAGGGCAGCTGAGTTAAACTTAAATGTCTTATTTCCCAGAAAGGCACCATCTCTTGTTTCTTCGTCTATTCCTAGTTTAAGAACGTGTTTAAAAGGGGGAAAATTATGAATCAAAAGTATGAATTGGATGGTTAATTTTCATTTTTTGTTTGATTTTGTTTTATTTTCTTGTTCTCTCATTCTTGGTAAATTTTCATTTTTTTGGTTTGTTTTTGTTTTATTTCCTTCTTCTCTCATTCTTGGTATTTTTGCCAGACCCAAGGGGTCGGCTTACATGAGGCTTTGTACCTGTTTCGTCCATACATGGGCATGGTCACTTTGTCCTTAGGCCCCAGCCAAAAAAGTCTGTCCCCCTTTCGTCCATACATGGGCATGTTTTGTACCTGTTTTCTCCATACATGGGCAAAAAACTGGTTTTGGTCACTTTGTCCTTAGGCCCCAGCCATAAAAGTCTGTCCCCCTTTCGTCCATACATGGGCATGTTTTGTACCTGTTTTCTCCATACATGGGCAAAAAACAGGTTTTGGTCACTTTGTCCTTAGGCCCCAGCCATAAAAGTCTGTCCCCCTTTCGTCCATACATGGGCATGTTTTGTACCTGTTTTCTCCATACATGGGCAAAAAACAGGTTTTGGTCACTTTGTCCTTAGGCCCCAGCCATAAAAGTCTGTCCCCCTTTCGTCCATACATGGGCATGTTTTGTACCTGTTTTCTCCATACATGGGCAAAAAACAGGTTTTGGTCACTTTGTCCTTAGGCCCCAGCCATAAAAGTCTGTCCCCCTTTTGGCCATACATGGGCATAGACACAGGCTGACACGTCATGTGAAGTCTGGGTCTGGCAGAACCAGGTCTCCTGGTCTTGTTTTTGGTTTGTTATCTGTTTTATTTCCTTGTTCTCTCATTCTTTGTTTATATTTTTTCTCCTCCTTTTTATTTTGATGAATCATTGTGATGTACTTGTTGGTAGCCATTGGACAGAGCAGACTTTTATTTGTAGATAGGGGCAGGTATAAATAAGATGTATCTTCTTCCTGCTCCTTTTCATCTATGGAATACAGTATGTAAAAAGTTGAAAAGAAAAGTAAATTAATGTAATCATGTAAAACCATTATAAAATAAATAAAATAAATAAAATAAATAAAATAAATAAAATAAATAAAATAAATAAAATAAATAAAATAAATAAAATAAATAAAATAAATAAAATAAATAAAATAAATAAAATAAATAAAATAAATAAAATAAATAAAATAAATAAAATAAATAAAATAAATAAAATAAATAAAATAAAATAAAATAAAAACTAGAAAATTTGCTCCTCGGAGCACAAGTCTCCGCCAGCAGACCCGTGCTATTTTAATCAAATTAAATCACTTACCCTATCTTTAACCATAGTTCTCTAGGAATGTTCTAATTCTTACTTAAAATAGAACATGTTACTATATCATAGCAATTATATTATCATAACAATAACTAATGAGATACAGTAGGGTAAAAGATATATCTTTTAGTTAAACAAAAGGTTCTTTGTTAAAAGGTGAATGTAATGCCGCCGATGGCAAACGCCGCTGTTCCGGTGAATGCTGTCAAAAGTACAACAAGCTCGTTTGGCTCAACGAGCTTGTTGTACTGGCTCAGGAGACAGTCGGTGGAGTAGGTTCATGGTTTCATAGTGAATCAGTTTGATGATGTGACTTTTACCAACTCCTCCTGGTCCGCTCAGAAAGATTTGGTAGCTTGGATGTGATTGATGAGTTTTAAGTGCAATGATTGTGTTTTTGCACCATTTTCTATGAAAGGTCACCATTTCCCTCTGTTTTGGAGTCAGTGATCGCATCATGCTTAAGTAATCTTCTCGAGTCATCATACCTTTGTCTTGCTCCGCAGTGAAACACACACGCACGGACGGGTGATTTGTACTGGAAGGTACTGTTCCAATCAAGACTGATTGATCCTGTCTTACCTCACTTCAAAAACATAATGGCTTTTTGAAGTGACACACCTATTTATAGGATTTTATTTCGTCATGCGTCCCTCTAGCCAATCAAAAGCATTGGTGTCAACATATTGTCACATGTCACGTGGAGCTTGACCAATGTTAGCTTGGCTAGGAGGGAGGTGAACACACGGCGGGACGAAGCGAAAACATACTCTCCGCCTCCGGCGGAGACAATAAATAAATAAAATAAATAAAATAAATAAAATAAATAAAATAAATAAAATAAATAAAATAAATAAAATAAATAAAATAAATAAAATAAATAAAATAAATAAAATAAATAAAATAAATAAAATAAATAAAATAAATAAAATAAATAAATAAAATAAATAAATAAATAAATAAATAAATAAATAAATAAAATAAAATAAAATAAAATAAATAAAATAAAATATTGCTTTTGAGTAAAGAACTTTTGCCATTGGTTTAGATGTTCAGAAGGACCCAGACTATATTTTATCACTAGTATATATTTAGCTACAGAGCCAGAGTAGGCTAGATCAGTGGTTCCCAAACAGGGGGTCGAAACCCCGACTGGGGTCCCCAAAATAGTTTGGGGGGTCCCCAGATGATTACAGTAGGTGGCCAGTGACTTTGGCCATTTTCCTTCCACAACTCCTGCATGGAGCGCGTGACCCGAGATGATGTTGGTTTGAATCCAGCACACAACACCAATGGTTTTGATAATGTGGATTGTGGAAGTTAAATGAAATGGTGGATTTGTGGATAGGAAATGTATATGAACAAACTTGTTATCTCAACAAAACGCATCGCACTCTGTTTGTGTGACATGCATGATGCAAAGGTTTTGAAAGTTAAACTGGACAAAGTCACTGGCCACCTACTGTAGCTTAATGTGCAACATTGTTTTCTCACTCAACAGCTCCCTTATCCCTAATTCATGGGTAATGGGCCGAAATTCACGGCTAGTGGGCAGCGGGTGCGGGTTTAGCAGTGCCAAAAATAGAGCCCATATGTTATGAGTTTATGAGTTTATTAGGATCCCCATTAGCTGGTGCATAACAACAGCTAATCTACCTGGGGTCCACAAATAACATAAAACATGACATTCGACAGTACATTACAGAACAATGATACAAATAGTGTGCGGCGACAATTTTCCTTCAAACAGTGAATTTCATATCAACCATCACATACAGCTTATTTTCTGATTCCCCATTTCCTTGGAAAGAAAAATTAAAAGCAAACAATAATACTAATAGTAATTTTACAGATGTCTCCCTTTGCTTCTTTTAAAGTAAAAACAAACTCAACAAATACAATCCTTATCATAACTGTGAAAGGATGTGTGTGTGTCTGTGTTAGTGAGAGTGCCATATTCCTGCATGTGTTTAATTTTTTTTTTTTTTGAATAAAAACCCTATATGAATGGGTATGCTGTTGTATGTTTACCATAACCTGTCTGCTGCTTGTCTAATTACAAGCTTTGGGCTTCTAGATGCCTCTTCAATCGTCTTTTGAAGCTTGCTTTAGTTTTTTCTTTAGAAATCTGATCTGGCAGTGTGTTCCATGCAGCCATGGCTCTATACAGCACTGTGCTCTTCATAGACTCTGTTTTGGCTTTAGGGATTTGATAGCAACCTCTTGTGACATGTCTCGTCTTATATGTATGGATTTTAGAGCTAGGTGAAAGTTGCTTATATAGACAGGTTGGATGTTTCAGCTCATTTATGTTTCTCAAAAAGACAAGGAGTGATACCATCAGCCTCTCCGTGACTATTGTCCAGGAGAGCTTGACATGCATTTTGTTTACATTATGCCTTGGTACACCTAAGGGCAAGGCGAGCTGCTCTGTTTTGAACCAGTTGCAGCTTTCCCAGGTCCCTCTTGTTTGCACCTGACCAGATCATTGAGCAGTAGTCCAGTTGTGAAAGGACTAGAGTCTCAATGACTTGTTTTGTCAGTTTCGGTGGTAAAAACACTGAGCACCTCTTGATGACAGATATATTCCTCCCCATCTTTGCCACCACTGAATCTATGTGTCTCGTCCATGATAAATTGTTCACTAGGATGAGTCCCAGGAGCTTTATTTCCTCCACCTGCTCAACCTCTACATTATTCAGCATCAGATTCACCTGCGGTTTAGACCTTAGTGCGTAATTTGTGCCAAATACAATACTTTTAGTTTTTTTTAATGTTGAGCACTAATTTGTTGCTGGTCACCCATTCCATTACTGTTTTCAGTTCTTTGTTCAAAATCTCAGTTATCTCACCAATTGTGGGAGCCTGTGTATATATTGTCGTGTCATCCGAGTACATAGAGACTTGTGCTTTTTCAAGAGCTAATGGACAATCATTTGTAAAGATTGAAAAGAGTAAAGGACCTAGTGAACTTCCTTGTGTAATTCCACTCTCAACACATCTAGCACTAGAGATACTGCCATTAAAGTATACACTCTGAGTTCTGTTATATAGATAGCTTTCTAGCCATGATATCGCCTTTGGGGCAAAACCATAGCACTCCAATTTGTCGAGTAAAATTCTATGGTCTATCAAATCAAAGGCAGCGCTATAGTCTAATAGTACTGCTCCCACCATTTTCTTCACATCAATCTCTTTCATCCATTGATCTGTCATTTGTGTCAGTGCTGTGGCTGTTGAGTGACCTTCTCTATATGCATGTTGATACTCACTCATCAGACTGTTAACAGAAAAATAGCATTGTATTTGATTGAATATAATTTTTTTCTAGTAGTTTGTTTAGAACTGGTGACAGGCTTATGGGTCTGCTGTTAGAGCCAGTGAAGGCTCATATCTGAGCAATTACTTTTCATGAGGTCCCAGTGCACAAACATATTTTACACAAAAGTTGTGGTTCTGAGAGGCTTCCCAGCACGGAGAATAGGCTTTCAATATCATAACACTGCCTTTGTTTACAGTTAGAGTGTTAGAGCAGAGGTCTTCAACAAGGGGTCCGGGACCCCTAGGGGGTCCTCAGAAATACTACAGGGGGGCCACCACATCTTTGTGTGATAGCGACTTTATTCTTTTATTTTTACATTTACCACTTGAACCCTACTTGACACGTTATATTATTTGCTTGTGGTGGAAAGACAAAAACACACAATTATGAATTAGCTTGCTTAGCTTGATTTAGCTTGTGTAGCTTGCTGAATATTTTCATCTTACTTAATTTAAATTGTTTCATAATGCTTGATAATGCCATTATTATATAAATTCCATTTAAATCCCCAAAAAGTTTAAAATCTGTTTGTTAAAACTGATAATCGGCTGACTCGTTAACCAGATCCAAAGCCACTTCCAGAATATGCTTTAGGCTGTGCTAACCAACTATTACTTGATTCTCTTCGATTCTTCTCGTCCTTGTATATGCGATCCGTGATTAACTGGTTTGTAAGGCCAGCTAATCGTCCTGGTACTCTGGAGAGAGTTAAGATGATCTTCGAGCGTCACTGAGGACACTAGCTAGCCATGGCATCCAGGGTGCTTTATACTGTTACCCCTTAATGTCACTACGGTGATATCAGGTAGTGTCAGGCATGTCCATACACTGTATGGAGCAGGCTATGTCAGTTATGCCCAAATCTGGGACTATGATGTCAGTCCTGGATGTTTCGGTTATCTCCATATACTGTATGGAGTTCCCAGGAGGGGTGTTCTGATGTCAGAGCTAGGTACGTTTAGGAATCTCCCTTTCTAGAGATTCTATGCTGTCAGACTTCGTAGGTCGATCGTCTCCATTTATGGGGATCTCTATATCGGGCTACTGCTGGCAAGTATGCCCTGAACGTTTGCAACACTGTTATTCTATTCTATGTTTGCCGGACCCAGGGGGTCTGGCTTACATGAGGCTTTGTACCTGTTTTCTCCATATGTACATGGGCATGGTCACTTTGTCCTTAGGCCCCAGCCATAAAAGTCTGTCCCCCTTTTGTCCATACATGGGCATGTTTTGTACCTGTTTTCTCCATACATGGGCAAAAAACTGGTTTTGGTCACTTTGTCCTTAGGCCCCAGCCATAAAAGTCTGTCCCCCTTTCGTCCATACATGGGCATGTTTTGTACCTGTTTTCTCCATACATGGGCAAAAAACATGTTTGGTCACTTTGTCCTTAGGCCCCAGCCATAAAAGTCTGTCCCCCTTTCGTCCATACATGGGCATGTTTTGTACCTGTTTTCTCCATACATGGGCAAAAAACAGGTTTTGGTCACTTTGTCCTTAGGCCCCAGCCATAAAAGTCTGTCCCCCTTTTGTCCATACATGGGCATAGACACAGGCTGACACATCATGTGAAGTCTGGGTCTGGCAGAACCAGGTCTCCTGGTCTTGTTATTTTACTATCTACAAATCCTAAATCTACTTATTATATAATTATATTGAATAAATACAAATTAAGAAGTTGCAATTCAATTAGGCATTTTCTGCATTTCTTCTATTCAAGATGGCCAGCTCAATAACATACCACATACAGTATATACATGATTTGTGGTTGTTGCATGGTCAAAGACGAAGTAAAGTAGACAGTAACAGTATGAAAGGTATTAGAATTCCATATTTGGGCAATGGCATGTTTGGGCAAGACTGACAAGGAATATGGCTGACATCATGGTGACATCATGTGATGAGGCGAGCATCCAGGCAGAGCAGCATAAAACTACACCGCACAGCATTATTGAGAGCAGTACGTTCTCGCTGGATATTTGGACATTGGTTAAGAAGTTGTAACATTTAGACATTGGTCCAAAGTCGTTACATTATAGGATATTGGTCACAACATTGATCGCAATGCCATCACCAACGCCCCTGTCAGCGGCCTGCAACACGTTTTCTCTGTCTCTGTTCAAACAGCTGTCAGACAATAACATCACTGGCAATGTGTTTTACTCTCCTATCAGCATCTCCTCTGCTCTGGCCATGGTGCTGATAGGGGCCCGTGGTAACACAGCCACACAGATGTCAGAGGTCATGCACTTTAAGGATGACGTCCACATGGACTTTTCTAAGCTTATGAGGGATCTGAACAATTCAGGGAAGTCCTACGCCCTCAGCCTGGCCAACCGCCTGTATGGAGAGATGTCCTACCAGTTTGTTGAGGAGTTTTTAAGTGCCACCAGAAAGCACTATGATGCACAGCTGGAGCCTGTGGACTTCATTGGCAACGCAGACGGAGCCAGGCAGAACATCAACAGCTGGGTGGAGAAACAGACTCAAGATAAAATCAAGGACTTGCTTGCCCCGGGTGTGGTGGATGGATGTACCAGACTGGTGTTGGTCAATGCCATCTACTTCAAAGCCAAGTGGGAGGAGTCATTCGATGAGGACCGCACCAGGGATGAACAGTTCAGCCTAAGCAAGACTGAAAGCAAGCCGGTGAAGATGATGTACCAGAAGGCTACATTTCCTCTTGCCTTCATTCCTGAGGTCAACAGTCAGGTCCTGGAGCTGCCCTACATGGGCAAAGACCTCAGCATGCTCATCTTTCTTCCTGTTGAGATGGACGATTATACGACAGGCCTGGAGAAGCTAGAAAAGGAGCTAACCTATGAAAAGTTTGTGGACTGGACCAATCCAGGCATGATGGAGCACAGAGAGGTTGAGCTGGGCCTGCCTCGTTTCAAGATGGAGGCGACACATGACATGAACGACATCTTGATCAAAATGGGCATGGTGGACGCCTTTGACGTCACACAGAGTGACTTCTCCGGCATGTCTCCAGCCAACGACCTGGTGCTCTCCAAGGTGGTGCACAAGGCCTTTGTGGAAGTGAACGAGGAGGGCACTGAGGCAGCTGCCGCCACTGCTGCCGTTGCAGTTTTCATGTGTGCTTCGTTCGCTACCCGCTTGGTTGCTGACCACCCCTTCCTCTTCTTCATCCGACACAACCCCACCATGAGTATCCTGTTTGCAGGCCGATACTGCTCCCCACCTTGAGTTGGATCTCAGCTCAACTCTGGTCCTGGGTACCTGGACCACAGTTAGTTTATTGTTTTACATGCTCATTCATTCAAACTTGAAAAATCTTAAAGAACCATACCAACCTCAATACATTATCATCTCCTCTAGGATTGAAGGCCGAAGACTTATGTTTTCACTAATGTCCGTCCATTTGTTTGTGAACAGCTAATATGGCATTGTGGGACCGATCAACGTCAAACTTTGGACACACTCCCAATAATTCAAGGAAGAACCTCTAACCCAAATTATTCAAATCGGCCTCATGGTGGGTGGCGCTATAACAGGGACCTTCATATTTTGGCCAATAACTCTTGAACTTGAACCATAGGTCATACAATAAAAAAAATAGTCCAATACAATATATTGCATATTCAATGATGAATTAAATATCAAACAGCAAAAGATTCAAAGTGAAATATAATAGTGTAAGTATATTCATTCATGCCTATGAGCTGTATACATACTGCGGCTCATGGCCTTTCATTTGGTGTATCTGGTAGCATGCATCAGCACCCTCTGATTGTTGAGAAACAAACAAATAATCACACCCAGTGTGAAATGAGCGGTGTTATTTAAAAACAACAGTGGTCATCACAGTGATGGAAGCTCACTTCAGAAAAAATAAAAAAATTGTAATAACTTTTTTTGAAGTGCGTGGTGGTATTTATAGGTTATGAATGTCGTCATGCGTCTCGCTAGCCAATCACAGTACCCCGCCAAAGGGTATGAATACTTATCAGCCAATCACAGTACAGCGATTCCAACCCCACTTATAGGAGCGGTTACACCGCTCAAAAATCACTGCATAAATGTTCACTAGCGTAAAATAAAATGTGCATGATAAATAATCTATTTTCAGAATTCACAGTAGTGTTATATTGTCATATGGGCCATTCACAAACATGCATTATTTTCTACAATTAGATCTCATGATTGTTTAGTTTCCCAATACTTCTGCACACGAAACCACGAAAACACATGAACCAGACATTAACAATCAACATTATTAGGATAGCCCTACACACACACACACACACACACACACACACACACACCACACCACACCACACCACACCACACCACACCACACCACACCACACCACACCACACCACACACACAGTCAGTTTGAAAAACAGAAAGTGTCTTTATTAAATAATGTTTAGGGAAAAGGGGAGGTGGATCAAAATAGCAGGGGTCTTTGTCCTTGAGCTTATACTGTAGGCTCACTACAGGGGAACGCTGTTGTCCTGTGGGCAGAAAGAGCTCAGTGAGCCTTTAAGTCCAACTCCAGTGTTGTTGGAGTTGATTGTGCTTGTAATATCCTTCTTACCAGCCTCTTGACAGGGTAGTACCTCTATCACCTCCCCCTGTCTGAGTTTGACTGACAGCTCAGTGTCAGCATACTGTATGTTGTTGTAGGTGCACATGACAGCGGAGCAGCATAAAAAGCAGAGGTTCTCTCTGAATGACTCGGAATGAATTATTTAAATGACTTTTATTTATTTATTTTATTGATGCAAGTAAAGACATTGAAGCAAGTTATGTGCTGCTTAAATCAAACTATCCATTCCATTCATGTTCCTCTCATTATCACCACAACACCTGAGAATCACTGTCCATCTGCTGTTAATGTCACTTGTCTCTTCATTCCTTCAGTAGCGTTAGAATTTGTGCCGTAACTACATTTTTGGACACATTGGCTTATTTATTCATGCTTTTGGGAGATAAACAATTACCGTATGAACGGATATACAATTTATGCAATATCACTTTATATACAGACTAGATTAGATTATTTTGTGTAGTAACTGCAGTTTGGCTGTGCAGGGCATAGATATTAGGAGACACACAAACACACAAACACACACACACACACACACACACGCACACGCACACGCACACGCACACGCGCACGCGCACGCACACACAGACAAAGATTTTATGTGGTTAAAGTGTTTGTGCGTGCGTGCGTGCGTGCGTGCGTGCGTGCGTAATCTCCACGTTATTCAACACTCTCAGCTGTTTTTTTGCAGAGAGAGGGAAATTCGTAATGGCAGTACTCATCATCCCACAGGCTTTCACCTGTTATATAAAGAGAAAGAGAAAGTTGAACATAAAGTCCACATTAAGTATCATATTGCGTTATTACTTAAAGGTGATGTTTGTGATTGTTCTTATTCTTATTATACTTTGTTGTTAAAACAAACATTTTGTTAAAAGATTGTTACTTACGTACGTAGTTCACAAGCATGCAGTTCTGTTGTCCTCCTTTCCAGTTGTTAGGTTCTCCCCCCCCCCAGTCTGTGAAGGTCATTGGGCGATGACCGTCACTCCACAGCCAACCACCATTCTAGATGACAATACAACATCATAAATGTCAATGCAATATAAAATGTAACCATTTAACAACTCACTGTTGACATACAGGTATAGTGTGTAGTGTATCATGTGTCAGTGTAATATAAGGTAACGTTTTATCAGACACAGTTTATAAGGGTTAATGTTCCTTACCGTGCCTGTTGCATCATAGCCACCGATCCACGATCGATTCCAACCAGTTTTGGAACGTATCAGGTCTTGAATGAATGTGTGTTCTGTTTTGCTGTGAATGGATGCTAGGTTTCCACCCTGAGACAAACAGGTTTTCTAAAGAACAATATAAACAGAAGACTATTGTTCAAATTACATAATACATAGATGCATATAGAAATACAATACAAGATGCAATCATGTGTTTATTTATTCTACCTCTGCATCAGTCCAATTCATATGAGCCTCTTCAAATCCGTAACAGTGTCCATTCCATTGAATCCAGTCATTTCGACATACACACTCCTTGACAACTGCATGCTCTCCTGAAAATACAATAGACACTTGAAGTCAACCGTTTGAAAGCAACAACAACAACAACAACAACAACAACAACAACAACAACAACAACAACTAACTAACAAAATCAGGAAATCCTAAAACAAACATAACGTCGCCTTGCTAAACTAATGGCCTAAGTAATTTTTTTAAGTTTTTCAAGAAAAAAAAAAAACTGATCCAAAACAAAACTATATGATATTTCACCCAAAATGTCTATTTAAATAGAAATAACACTGTCTGTCAGTTATGTAACATAAGAGATTTTAATAGGTTTAAATAGGGGGAAAAAAGCAAAAAAAATATACAAAATGGCCTAAATCAGTAAATAATTTGGCTTAAGTCACAAAACCATGTGACTTAGGCCAAAAAAATGCCTATTTTGGCCTAAGTCACACTAGGGAGTTAGGCCATTATACTAAAAGGGGAGTGAACAGCATGATCCTTTTCAATTAGGAATTGGGCGATTTTACCAGAGGTGGCCAGTGTCATGAGGAGCTGACTTAGGCAAAAAAAAAAAATTCCTCAAAAAACGACTTAGGCCATTAGTTTAGCAAGGTGACGATAATCTGCAATAATGAGCCAGTTTCAACAGTTACTGTAAACAGAAACACATCTTTTATCAATGTATTTTTTGTTGTTGTACCATTCCAAGATACTAGTCCATACATGTATTTCCACCCGCCATCCATACAAGCTATAGGACTGTAACTACAGATCCCATAGTTCTGCATGGCTTTGCCATTCATCCAAGCTATGGGATTGTGACTACAGACCCTGTGGTGAAAACGCTAATAAACAGTGTAGATATGGGAAAAGTCAATGCTCATGTGCAAGCTCAGATTGATTGGTCATCTTACTAAGGAGAAAAAAGGATGAGGATGGACAGACCGAAGGATAGACAGACGGATAATACATACAAATAAATTGCTTTTGCTATAGAACTCAGTAATACCCTCGCAGGCACACACACACACACACACACACACACACACACACACACACACACACCTTCCTCCTGTTCAGTGTGTTGGTTATGTCTGGTCTGTAACTCGTCAAAACTGCTCTGTAACTGGTCTTTCTGTTCAGTCAGGTTGTTATGTCTGTTCTGTAACTCGTCAAAACTGGTCAGAAGTTGTTGTTTCTCCACCATGTTGGAATGATCTGTATAATGACAGATCCATTATTGAAAGACACCTACATTTTAATAATAAAGTCCTTTTGTTGCTGCTACTAAAAACTATTACAGCTAATAATATATATTTTATGAGGTATCATCTCTGCTAGTGTATTGAAATAAGACGTTGGATCGCCATAGATCAAACATATTAAATATATTGTTATGAAACATGACTTACAGAGATAGAGTGGGACAGCAATGTTGAGGAGAGCTAGAACAGCACAAAGCAATCCAACACCGACTCCAACTCGCTTGTGCCGTCTTATGTCTGGACGCACGCACGCACGCACGCACGCACGCACGCACGCACGCACGCACACACACAGTGAGAAAAGCAAAGAGAGATCAGTTAAAATCTTTGCACTTTTTGTTTAAACAGTTAAAAACATATTCATTTATTTTTGTGATATTTAATTTTAGTAACTTCTCTTACCAGAGTGCAGTAACTTCTGTAGATCTGTCTCCTTCTTGTAAGCAACTTCTTCATAGGGTGCCGGTGCATCGTCTACCTGTTGGCGGTTAAAGTTTTCATAATGGCCTTCTACAGTCATTACTTGAATTATTCCTTGCCATATCATCGAAATAATCTGACTCAACGTTTTTCACTTATTCCTAGCCACAGCCATTTCCATCTCTTTATGACTACAATTCTTCTTGCAGGTAATTGCATCTGGGTCCAGCTCTTCACAACACACTTGAACTAGTGAGAAGGTTGGTCTTTCTTTTATTTCTTTGTCTTTCTTCCTCTTTTATTTTGGTTTGTTAAATAATGCAAATTTTGACGTTTGAAAATACTGAAGACAACACATTGCAGTCCTTCTTTGCTTTTGCATTTCCTTTTTTTTTGGGTGGACTTTATTAGATGTTTTGTTTTATCTTCGCCAGGCCGGAACGGCTGATATGAGGTTGATTGTTTCATTTCTATGCCTCTCTTCCTCTTTCATCTTGGGTTGTTCTGCCCTCACTATAAAACATGCCTTACCTTTTATATTATATCATAACAATATTATAACAATGGTGCCGGAAGGAGTCATCAACACTGATGATTCTACTCACTCCCTTTCGTTAGTGTTGCCAGATTGCTGAGAGGAAATAAGCAGCTAGGTCTATGAACATTTGCCTTGCATGCGTTGTGTGTGTGTGTGTGTGTGTGTGTGTGTGTGTGTGTGTGTGGTTGTGTGTGTGTGTGTGTGTGTGTGGTGTGTGTGTGTGTGTGTGTGTGTGTGTGGTGTGTGTGTGTGTGTGTGTGTGTGTGTGTGTGTGTGTGTGTGTGTGTGTGTGTGAGAGAGAGAGATGCCCTGATGTTGAAAGCAAGCGAGTTGTTGTCCGCACAAGTTTATACAATGGACGAGAGAGCAATGTTTTTTATCTTTTGACTTCATAGAAAAAACAAGCCCAAAGTCGCTTATAATAAGCAGACGTGGCAACACTGTGGTGTGTGTGTGTGTGTGTGTGTGTGTGTGTGCGCGTGTGGCGTGTGCGTGCGTGTGAGAGAGAGAGAGAGAGAGAGAGAGAGAGAGAGAGAGAGAGAGAGAGAGAGAGAGAGAGAGAGAGAGAGAGAGAGAGAGAGATGAGAGAGAGAGAGAGAGAGAGAGAGAGAGAGAGAGAGAGAGAGAGAGAGAGAGAGAGAGAGAGAGAGAGAGAGAGAGAGAGAGAGAGAGAGAGAGAGGTTACAATAATAATTGTAATTTCACATTCTCAATAATTAGTAGCATATTGGTGATCAAATATAGCAATATGCCAGGTTCCTAGCTGACAGTGAAATGCAAATGATCCATTAACTAGAACAATGACGGTCTCCAGGTGGTCCGGAGGTGTGATGAGCTCTCTGCCTGGGGGAGAAAGGGTAAGAGCGGTCAAAATAGTCGAAAAATAACGTCAGAGATGGTATAAGTATGGCTAATTTCATATTTAGAAAACGTTTCTCGTACGAAAAAAATAACAGAGATGATTTGAATCGAATATTTAGGAAAAGTCATGGAAGGGGAACTTTCTCAGAGCTTCATGAGAAAAGATAATCCACTTCAAAGTCTCTAAATCGGTCAGATTGGAAAAGAACACCTTTTCATCATGGAAAGAAGGTCTTAAATGTATCATTAAACACCTGCCTTAAATCAACAATGTAGTTATTTGCT
The DNA here is from genome assembly GCF_963280865.1 of Gymnoscopelus braueri. Lineage (NCBI taxonomy): Eukaryota > Metazoa > Chordata > Actinopteri > Myctophiformes > Myctophidae > Gymnoscopelus > Gymnoscopelus braueri. Next base: position 6,482,190 of record NC_137620.1, on the reverse strand, counting down.
AAATACACACAGGTTTTCTTTCCCCCTGATTTTGAAATAAAACCATTAGGTCTAATGAACACTGTAAACTGTTCTTCTTTTCAGCTGGTTAACAACTCCCATCTTCAGCACTTTGATTTGGCTGTTTTATCTTTTACAGCACCCACAGTATATTGCACGCACGCAAGCACCCACCTTTTGTATTACTACTTCAGGACATCAACATTTTAAGATTTTATGAATGCCGTTTTCTTTTTGGTATTTTAACAGTGAGCCTAAAGCTAAAAAAGATCTACACGCCCACAGTGAGCTTATGAGCTTGTAGATCAGCAATCTTTTGGTGCATGTCACCAGCGTGCAACTAAGTGTAAATCAGGCATAACTCTATCTCTAATTCCTAAACCTAACTCCTAAATGTTTATTCGATTTCTTTATCTTCGCCAGGCCGGAATGGCTGAGGTGAGGTTGATTGTTTCATTTCTATGCCTCTCTTCCTCTTTCATCTTGGGTTGTTCTGCCCTCACTGTAAACATCCTTATTTTGACATTTGAAAATACTGAAAACAACACATTGCAGTTCCGCCTTACCTTCATCATAACAATATTATAACAATGGTGCCGACCACACAATAACACAACAACACGATAGCAAAAAAAACAGTTTGCATGCTCCAGTGAATGAATGAGGAACATGCTATATGGCTCACAAGCACTGGGTTTAAGTCAATGGGAGATGCTCTGAAATAACACCTTTTCATCATTGAAAGAAGGTCTTAAATGAACACTGTAGTTATGTGCTAAATACACACAAAAAAAAAATCCCCCCTGATTTTGAAATAAAACCCTTAGGCCTAATGAACGCTTTCAGCTGTTTGTCTTTTCAGCTGGTTAACAACTCTCATCTTCAGCACACCAAATCGTTTAGTTTGATTTAGCAGTAGTGTAAAGTAACTAAGTACATTTACTCAAGCACTGTACTTAAGTACACTTTTGAGGATTTTTTACTGTGTAGTATTAATTTTTTTTGGTACTTTCACTTCTACTCCACTACATCTCAGAGGCAAATATTGTACTTTAACTCCACTACAATTATTTGAAAACTTTAGTTACTAGTTACTTTGTAGATTTTGATTGTTATTACAAAACACATTAACCACTATATCGTCGGTGTCCAGGACAAACCAGCTAACTCCATTTTCATCTTTTTTTATTTTTTTCATAAATCAACGCTATTGAACACCCTTTACGTCTGTGTAAAAAAATCAAAACATTTGAACCAATGAAAAGCATTAAAAAGCGCCTCTGACGAAAACTCCCAACTCCATTGGATCCTCAAACTGTCCGTCAAAAACAAACAACTCCCCCCTCTCCTCTCCAGTGCTGCCTTTTCACAGCATGAGTAGAGCACGCTGCGCAGTGAACGAGGAGGAGGATCACGTAAACAAACTCCCCGTAGTCTGTTAAAACTATGCAGTGTACCTGTTTATCAAACTTAGCACTGACGCTAATGTTATGAAAACAAGTAATTATATTTCTAAAATCTATGAAGTGTTTAATGAGGAGAGCAATGTGACAAGAAGAAAGGCGTTCATAGCATTTCTGCCGCGCTAGTTCTACTACCTCTTTGCAGAAGTTATTGTAATATTTAAAGTCCTGTTTATTATTGTAGGCCTATATAATAAGTGTCATGAAGCATCAGGGCATTAATTCACACGTTGTTGTGATGCATTGTGAGCTTGGAGATCCATTGTTAGTATCGTATATTATGGACCCTAAGTTGCATATATTAATCTAAATTAGATGGAACTGTGAAATGTAACCTTGCTAAAAGTCAGAAGAGTAATCATGAGTGTGTTGTGACTGGTGAATGCCTGGTGAATGTGCTAATTCTAACACAGCTACACAGCTGTCAATCTAACAGCTGAGCCGAATGGTCATTGCTATTTGTATGTGTACCTATGTTTGCGTCGCTCTTATCTTTAGTAGCCTACATACCTTATGACTATTTAGAATAGCATCTTTGGTAAATGATCTACTATAAGAACTGTGTAAGATGGGTGTTTGGTAGGACTGTCACACGTCGTGAGGCTGCTGGGGGGTGGACAGGGGCTCTGCCCCTGGATGAAGTTGCTATGATGCTGTTTGTTTGATGCTGAATAAATGAACATGGAACCTGGAAACCTGACGTCTCTTCTCTTCTCCTCTTCTTTATTACAACCAGCCTGCTAACACGCAGTTTAAATTACACGACATTAGCTTTTGGGAATTTGTACCCTTTTGAAACCTCTCCCTCAGCAGCGAGTGGAGCTATTGTTGTTTGGACACCTAACTCCATTTCAGCTTGATTTCTGCTCGTCTGAAACTACTAACTCCACTTGCGCTGGGTAAAGTGTTGATTTACCCGCAATTTGGGTAAAGTGTTGATAATATAATGACACATGCAAGTATCTGACAATATATAAAGTCACTATACCAACTTTGATGAGGCAGTATTGCTTTGTTTTAAAAATATAAGGTTTTCTTCATTTCCTGAAAAACTTATATTTTGTTTTTTCGTTTCCTGAACAATGAGCGTTTTGTAGTTAGCAGGTTCACGCTGGACAGCAGAGATATACATTTTGGCTATTTGAAAATAGCCGATCTACAATGGGTCGCACCGCGACGCATTGTGAACTTGTAGATCTGCTATTTTCAAAAGATTTTAATACATTTGAAAACTTGTGAAACAGGACATTCTGCTTAATGAGTACTTTCTACTTGTGGTACTTTAAGTACATTTTGATACCAATATTTTGGTACTTTTACTCAAGTAAATTTTGAATTCCGGACTTTCACTTAAGTAAAAAGAGTACTTGTTCTACCACTGTGATTTGGCTGTTTTATCTTTTACAGCACCCACAGTATACTGTACATGCACACACACACACACACACTTTTGTATTACTACTTCAGGACATCAACATTTTAAGATTATTTTCTTAATTTTTTTTTCTTTTTTGCCATTTTAACCGTGAGCCTAAAGCTGAAAAATAGCGGATCTACACGCCCACAGTGAGCTTATGAGCTTGTAGATCAGCAATCTTTCGGTGCATGTCACCAGCGTGCAACTATTTAAGTATAAATCGGGCATAACTCTATCTCTAATCCCTAAACCTAACTCCTAAATGTTAGGTTAAAGGTCGATCTGTCCTTTGTTTATTGTTCAGGAAGTGATCAAGGTTCAAGATGGTTCTTTATTGTTACATCTTTTGCACAAGTACTACATAGTCTAAGAGTAAAACCTATTTTTATTCGGCTTCCTTCAGACAATGGAGCAGCATACTGTATGTGGTGGAAATTAACTAAGTACATGTACTCAAGTACTTTACTTAAGTACAATTTTGAAGTACTTTTTACTTAACATGGAGTGCTTCCAATTTTTTATGCTTTTTATTTCTACTCCACTACATCGCAGAGGCAAACATTGTACGCGATGCTACGCATTGTGAGCTGGTAGATCCACTATTTTCAAAATATTGATATACATTTTGAAAACTACATTCTGCATAAGGGCGCAGTCCCACCAAAACATGGTCGGCTGCTGCTAAACGCAGGTTGTGCGTGACCACAGTTTTTTGCAGCCAGCGGATTATAATTAAACACAGTGACGCACCTGTCACTCACTTTCAGGACCCTCCCCGTAGCATAAAGGACTGGGTGAGCTTCAACATCTACAACCAGTTGGTCCACTGAGAGCACCATAGTGCTTCCTGAGTCTTGGGACGGTCCGCCTTCGACTCACCCGATTGGACAGAGGGGGAAAAGCAGCTCCAGCAGATATGCTTCAAATGAACAAGTCGTGTAGAGCGCATAAACGCAAGGTCTGCGCGACAAGCGAAAAGATGCGCTCTTGCGTGAATCCACGCATTTACATTGACAAAGCATTGGCAGATTCCGCCCCAGAGGTAAAATAAAAGTGCGGTGGAGTACTTTTACTTTTGGTACTTTAAGAATATTTTGATGCCAATGCTTTCCCCCTCTGTCCAATCGGGTGAGTCGAAGGCGGACTGTCCCAAGACTCAGGAAGCAACATGGTGCTCAAGGCAGAAGGCGGTGCGGGCTACGGGGAGGGTCTTGAAAGTGAGTGACAGGCGCGTCACTCCCGTTTTTTTGAATCCGCTGGCTGCAAAAAACTGTGGTGGCACACAACCTGCGTTTAACGCTAGCCGACAATTTTTTGGTGGGAGCGCGCCCTAACAGTGTACTACTTTCATTTAAGTAAAAAAATCTGAGTACTTCTTCCACAACTGGGTATAAGAATAATAGTAAAGAAAATTGAAGGAAAGAGAGTTAATAGACAGTGACATGTTTACTGTGCATTCATACTGTATTTTTATAATAATAATACTACCTGGGATTCATATAGCGCTTTTCTAAGTACTCAAAGTTGCTTTACATGTGTGTGCGGGGGCCAGGGGGAGAGGACGGGGAAAAAAAGAGATCTTACGGCAATTCTGAACAGGTGGGTTTTCAGGGTGGTTTTCAAGGTAGGGAGGGAGGGAGCGTCTCTGATAAGTTTGGGGAGTGCATTCCAGAGGGAGGGGGCAGCCACAGAGTCGCCCCAGGTTCGGAGCCTGGTCTTGGGGACTTCCAGGAGGCCGGCATCACTGGACCTGAGGGAACGGGACGGTATGTGTGGCTTGAGGAGGTCAGAGAGGTAGGGGGAGCCAGGTTGTGGACTGGAGTGCCTTATAGGTGGTGAGGAGCATTTTGAAGTGGATTCTTTGTTTGACCGGCAGCCAGTGGAGGTCGTGGAGGACTGGTGTGATATGGTCTCTGGAGCGGGTACTGGTGAGCAGGCGGGCAGCTAAACTTAAATGTCTTATTTCCCAGAAAGGCACCGTCTCTTGTTTCTGCGTCTATTCGCAATAAACTAAACCAAACTATTGCTTTTGAGTAAAGAACTATTGCCATTGGTTTAGATGTTCAGAATGACCCAGACTATATTTTATTACTAAGTCGTATTATGACACCACATCTAAATCAAATATATCAAACAGATCAGGACATTGTGAGGATCATTGGACGCTGAGCAATAACCCCACCTATCTGCCTCCTAGACTCCTTCTCCAGTCAGAGTTTGACTGAATGTAGAATTATGTGCAGGATCTAATTTGTATACAGATGTGAGGGGACTTTATTTAATTGACAATGTTTTTCTTTTTATATTCTACAAGAAAAATCCTCTCTATGCCAGTGGCCAGTGATCACCTTCCTCTGTGCCATTGTTGGCACCAGTGCCTAAGGTTGCGTAGCCCTGAGTTAGGACATGAGCCAGATGCAATAAAGTTAACGTTGAACCTTGAATAATTAACTGCAATGAATGTCTAGTCTATGCCGTGTGATTGGGCAAGAGTTCAGCCAGATCCAACCCCACTCCAATTCTAAAAGTTTAATACTGTATTAAAGAAAAACTAAAAGAAAACAAAAACAAAAAGAAACAATATGCTCCCAACTGGCAGCGTGCACAAAATATGCCGTAAATAAATGACACACACGCACTTACGCACACACGCACACACGCACTTACGCACACACACACACACACACACACACACACACACACACACACACACACACACACACACACACACACACACACACACACACACACACACACACACACACACACACACACACACACACAGCAGACCAGCACCTTGTACAATGCTTTAGGGGGGCAGGTGCTCGACTGCAGAAAAACTATATAAATACGTCAAAGCATCACCCACCCACCAAAAATCTTCATACAATTATGTGATATAGGCATGAGATAAGGCATGAGAATTGAGAATGATACAAAAATAAGAAGGTGTACGTGTGTGTGTGTGTGTGTGCGCGTGTGTGTGTGCGTGTGTGTGTGTGTGTGTGTGTGTGTGTGTGTGTGTGTGTGTGTGTGTGTGTGTGTGTGTGTGTGTGCGTGTGCGTGCGTGTGCGCGTGTGTGTGTGTGTGTGTGTGTGCAAGTGAGACTGTGTGTGTGTGTGTGTGTGTGTGTGTGTGTGTGTGTGTGTGTGTGTGTGTGTGTGTCTGTGTGTCTGTGTGTGTGTGTGTGTGTGTGTGTGTGTGTGTGTGTGTGTGTGCACACGCACGCGTGCTCACGCATGAGAGCACTGTGGTTTCACGCACCAACTTGTGACAGTCCGGGATCTCCAAATATGCGCAAAAAACGGATACAGACAGACAGACAGACAGACAGACAGACAGACAGACTTTGTTCTTTTTTATTTGTGCACTTTGTCCTTCCATATCACCATAATGAAATGGGGAGAGGTTTACGAGAATCTGTCTGTAAGCGCATGCTGGCTTCTGCACAGTTTAAGGGTCTCTTCTCTTATTACAGACAACCAGTTATTGTTCATAACATTAATTAGTTACACAAGTGGATGGTCATTCAACTAAGTACTTTATTCAGTCATCCGGGTTGTCAAGTTGCACTGCTCTAAGGTAAGAGGAATGCTGCGTACGTACAACCGTACGTATTTAATATTTGCCAAAATAAAGTTGAATTGATGTGGACCTGGGTCGTGTGCATAAGAAAATACTTTTAGATACAAAGTACTATCTAGATCAGGGTTTCTCAAAAGTGGTTGCTGTGGCACCCTAGGTTGCCGTGACGCAAGTCCAGCGGTGCCGCAGAGTACTTTGATACTATTTGGAATTTATCAGTATAACCCCTTAGACCAGGGGTGGGCAACTTTGATGATGGAGATGGCCACTATATTTCCACACTCACCTCAGAGGGCCACATTGCATATTGTGTTGGGCAGACGACCCTTATCTCCGTATTTTAACTTTTTCGCCATTCTGTTTTCTGTCACACAAAAGTAGCAAAAATAGCCGATCTACAAGGTCAAAACGCGTCACCGGCACTGCGACACCTGTTGAGCTTGTAGATCTGCTATTTTAGCTATTTTATTTTAGCTATTTTTTAATTGGAATCCTGAAAAGTAACATTTTTATTCAATTTCAAATGCATTTAGTTATACTTATGTTAACTTTTTTTTAACTTAAATATAAATATTGGACATAAAAAAGACAATAGAATTTTAATACTAGTCATTAAGCTATACTAATATAGACTGAAGTAATTAAAGCCAGTCATGTTTGCATGTTTGGAATTGGAACAGCTGAAATCAATAATATATCAGTATTCCAATATTAACCTGCGGGCCGCATTACGTGAAGGTGGCATGTGGCCCCTGGGCCACCAGTTGCCCATGTTTGCCTTAGACCCTCTAGCTAATCTTAATAAAACCGACCTGAGTTGCTCTGTGCTTGATGCGTTCTCTTTTGATCTACACCAAAATCTCTAAATAGCCGCTGTTCAAGCTCACAAACGCATCACACGTTTTGTCGAATGCTCCCCCCAGAATAGGGATGCTGGGGAGTGGTTAAACGTCAATTATAAAGTTATTTTCAATCTGTCCTATTATGGAAACGGATATTCTCTCGTGACATACGTTTTCCTTGTGACATACTGTTTGTTAGGGGGTAAGATTGACATCCTTATGTACCTTAATATCACATACATTTAAGGTGCTACAAAGGTAATAATGTGATTCAGGGGTGCCGTGGATTAAAACATTATTTACAGGGGTTCCCTGTAAATACAGTCAAACAGGGCAGCAGCAAAAAAAAACGTTTGAGAACCACCGATCTAGATCTTCAACGTTTTCAGGCCAAGGACCCCTATAGCTGAGAGAGAGACGAAGCAAGGACCCCCACTACATATGAAAATGTGTTGCATATTAAACGATTCATAGACTTGTTTGACAGCACATCAGTTATGAACTAGACGCGTCGCAATTCAGGGCAATTGCAGAGTGTGGTTGCGCCAACGCGAGTCGCGGGTCGCTGTCGCCGGGATTCGAGGAATATACTGGGAGGAATACCGTCGGAGGCTGCGCCAATTACATTGTCACGTAACTCCTGAGATCACTTGCGTTTCATTTTGAGAGGATTGATACCACCAACATATGGTTTAAATTTTGAGCATTTGAGACGCCCCTTATGGATCAAAGTGGAAATGCTTTTGGGGATTTGTTGAGTAAACCACCCTTGACATGTGATTCAAATTTGGGATTGACTGGACGTTTCATTCGTGATTTGTGTCCTTTTTTGTAAAACGGGCCCCTTCCGCTAACTTTGGAAGCCATTTACGGACGAACGGTAATGACTATCAAAATTCCGCTTGGAGATGTTTATTGCATGGGTCCAGAGATCATGTGTACCGATTTTTGTGAAATTTGGTCTAAATATGTGGGAGGAGGAGCTAAAAGTGTGTTTTGAAGAAAATTCAAAATGGCGGAAAATCTATCCTGACGCAAATGGGCGTGGCCTATATGGAGAGATGCGTCATGACTCAAGAAATCTAGGATTTTTTTTTCTTTCTACAACCTACGGTTCAAGAGTTATAGGCCAAAACGTAAAGTGGGCTGTTATAGCGCCACCATGAGGCCGACTGGTGTAATTTCGCACTAAATTATGAACCTCCCCTCCCAGTCTTGTAACTCTAGCCCTTATGGTTTCTGAGAAAAAAAAATACTTGAATGGGAGTTTTTTCATTTTCCCATTAAAGTGGATGGGGAAATGTAATGCACTAATAAATCAATATCAATTAAACTATGTAACTAATCTCTTAGCAAAATACAAGCGCACGATTCCCGGTGATGCCGGTCATTTTGACATATGCCTCTAAATTGGGAAAAATAAACTGTGGGAGGAGATCCGGTTTGAAATAAACTGTTAGGGCCTCGGAGGATAACAATAGTCTGATTGCCCTGTTAGGGCAACCACACTAATAAATCGTTTCTTGTGTTTGTTGTCTCCGCCAGGCCGAAAGGCATGGCGAGAGAGTATGTTTTACACCCCGTCCGTCCGTCCGTCCGTGTGTCCGTGTGTCCGTCCGTCTGTGACCAGCTAATCTCTGGCACCGTTGTCTTGATCGCAGCGAAACTGTGCACACACATTCCCTGGATGCCAATTCAGAACCTTTGCCCCAAATTCTTCTCATGGGCCTTTTATAGCGCCACCAGGAGGCCGATTTGTGCAAAACACATTTTTTGACAGTACTCCTACAGATTTTGTCCAAAAGTCACGCAAATCGGTACAAAGTATCTCTATAGTCATTAAACGAAACAGGTCTTTCAGATTTCTCATATTCCATCCTGATTGGCTAAAAATGTCTTCCAAAGTTTGCAGGAGTGCTCCGTTTTGAACAAAATGCCTCAAATAATGAACACAGCATGCAATTTTGCACGCACAGTCCCATTAGGCCGAGGAAGAACTACCATTTGAATTTTGTCAAATCAGCCTCATGGTGGCGCTATAATAGGCCGATTCGTGTTTTTACCTATAACTGCACCGATCCGTGTAAAACTTTGTATGCACACTCCCTAGAGGTCAAGGAAAAACCTTTGCCCTGCATTTTTCACATCTGCCTTTTATAGCGCCACCAGGAGGCCGACTTATGTAAAACACATTATTTTATACTACTCCTTCCAATTTTATCCAAATTTCACGCAAATCGGTACACATGATCTCTATAGTCATGTGATCACGACGGATGTGTTTGATTTTTCATATTCCATACTGATTGGCTAAGATTGACATCTAAAGTTTGCATTATTGGCTTGTTTTGAACAACATTCTGCAAATCATGAACGCAGCGTCCAATTGCGCTCAAACTTTGCATGCACATTCACACTATGTTGAGGAACAAATGCCACCCTTTTAACATTGGCCTGTTATAGCGCCACCAACAGGTCTAATTTAGTGAAACAAATGTTTTTAACAAAATGCCTCAAATCATGAATGCAGTCAGTGTCCGATTGTCGTGCAAGGCCTAAGAAGACATGGCACCCTTTTCACGTTGGCCTATTATAGCGCCACCAGGAGGCCACAATAGCCTACCTGACCTGGCGGAGACCTGTGCTCCGAGGAGCACTTTTTCTAGTTTATACATGATCTTTTCTATTAATTTGTTGGATTCATATGTATTGTGTTGACATTTAACCACTTAAACCCTCAATACTTACTTCTTTACTTTGTACTTCGTCCGCTCTCTTTGACAAAGATAGCCGAGCATGTAGATCTGCTATTTTCAGCAAATGTTCTAACTAGAATAGGGATGCTAGGGTTGAAGTGGTAAAAAAATTAAAAAGGGGTCACAACAAGGATGTCCAGTACTTTAATTTACTTGGCGGAACGGCAGGTTAACATGTCAGCAGTACAAGTATGTTTTATAGAACTCACAGTTACTGTTATACAGTCTTTGGGTTGTCAGTCCCTGGTTCCCGAGGCGGAGGATAAATCACTCGAACATCCATACACTTTAGAAACCGGAACACAACTAACTAAGCAGGCGGGCTGAACAGATACACAACAGAACTCTCAGTGCCTGAGAGCCAATAAGAACACACAACACTGAACAAGCACACACACAATAGGCTGATTATAATGGCGGGAATAGGCTGGGTAATGTAGCCAATAATGTTACTTTTATTCCTTTATATTTGGCTCAAATGTAAAGGAGTATTAGTGTTTTTTTCTTCACAAATGTCTATCCATCCATCCATCTTCAACCGCTTATCTGGAATCAGGTCGCGGGGGTCGCGGGGGTTCCACTTCCAACAGAGATTTCCAGTCTTCCCTTTCCAGAGCAACATTAGCACTCTCCTGGGGGATCCCGAGGCGTTCCAAGGCCAGTGTGGAGATCTGCCTGGTCCTTGGTCTACCCCGGGGTCTCCTCCCAGTGGAACAAGCAGCGACGACCTCCCTGGAGTAAATGTGAAAACTGTTGGAAATTGTACGCTACATGTAAATGTAACTCATTTATTTGTTTCTTTCCAGATGTATATCTTCTCTGGGTTCGTTGGCATTTCAATGATCCTTAACATCTTTACACATGTCTCAGGTTTCAGTCTCAGGAACCTCCCACAGGATTGTGAATCAATATTCCCACAACTTAAACATGGACATGACTCACATTATAGGCCTCAGAGCAGTGATACACCATTTAAGGTCACATTCACTCACTCCAACATGGATGACATGATTACAGGTATAGATACAGTCTCTCTCTCTCTCTCTCTCTCTCTCTCTCTCTCTCTCTCTCTCTCTCTCTCTCTCTCATATATTAATTAAAAGGCACTTTCCCATTAGTTAGGGAATTTTAGCAAGATGTTTGGACCATCTGTGAAAAAAATTACTACCAATAGCTTTCTTCACCAATGTGTTCTTATACTGTAGGTGTCTAGAATCACCTCTCAATTAATTCAAACCCAAATCCTCGTGGAAAATCCTGGAGAGCCAATCAAAGTTAAGGAGCACAGAGGGCTTGGGTGAAACATATGAAGAAAAAAGTCTAAAATGAACTTGTGAGGTGTCTAACTAGGGGTTTTCAGGGATGCTGAATCCATTCCAACCATTATTTTTGAGTAAAAATGTCTCCCTGGCCATCTAATATTGGTATATTGGTTATTGTTAAGCTGTAATTGCGAATGCGGAAGGAGGCGCAGCGAAGCCGCGCCTCCGCCCAAGTGCAGCTTACTATGCCACCGTGCTCGGGGTGTGTGTGTCTCTGTCTGTCTGTGTGTGTGTCTCTCTGTGTGTAGCCTCGATCTCCAGGCTTTTATTGTTTAGTTTTGCTAAAAAATAAAAACTCTGTGTGCAGTATGTGTGCAGCCGCGCCCCAATGTCACTCGCGCTCTCATTGGCTGCTGACAGACGCGCCCCCATGTGACTCACGCTCTCATTGCCTGCTGACAGATGTCAGAGTGGAGCCGTGCATAGATGAGTAGGAACTCTGAAACTCTGTGCATAGGAGAACCATATCCCCCCCATTAACTTCAATACGAGGCGGAGGCAGTCACGTCACTTTCTCTCTACGCTCTCCCCATCACGGTGAAATAACACAGATTATTAACACGGAAGTCCGTAAATACACAACATAACAATTTCAAAAAGACAAAAAAAAATAAAATAAGGCTGCGTTCTTTTCCAGCGTTTGCGCGTCTTACTTGTGTAAAGCAAAGTGTATAATCAATGGTAGGGGATTGGGTGTTGTCGAATTGATTCTATTCTGAAAAATAAAATAGGAAAATATTGCTAAACACTTGATAAGAGTGTACACCTACTGTGCACATGCTCAGTGGGATACACTGTCTGCATGTGGGGACCTAAGGAGCCTTAGGTCGAAAAAAAAAACGAACTAAAAAAATGTAAAGTCTAAAATTAACTTGTGAGGTGTCTAACTAGGGGGTTTCAGGGGTGCTGAATCTATTCCAACCATTAGTTTTGAATTAAAAAAAAAACTCATTTTCCATAAGAACATATTATTATTACATATTTCAAGAAAATGTTAAAGTAAGAAATTTGCAGTATTGATGAAACCTGGTGTTAGTCTTACTCAGCCAACTCCTCATCTTCCTCACTCCTTTTCTCGTCTGCCTGGTTGATGTTCTTGCATTCTCCATTACACTTGCCACAAGCAGATACACACTTGACCCCCTGCTTTTTACAGCAACACCTGCGTGTTCTACAGTCTCCCTCACAGTTGCAGCTGATGAATTTCAGTAGATAGTCTGGGGCAATGGGGTCTGTGGTAGGGACTGGTGCATAGCCTTCTCCTCCCAGTTTCCACCCGTAGTCGAGGACATCCAGTGATGGACTTTGTAGCCAGTCTATGGTTTGGAGATATGCCCGGAGAGAATGTTGTGCTGCAGCTGTTGTAGTCGGGGGCAGTTTCTCTGGTCTGATATTCCCAGCAGCAGCATGCTTGCTGAACATCTCAAATCTCAAGTCCCCCAAGTCTTTTGGTGGTTTCCCGTGGTACATGAGTTTGAAGATTTCACAGCCGGCTGTGATGATGGCATCTTGCTGGGCTTGGATGTCAAGAAAAAACCCCATGGCTGTCTCGGCTTGGTCCGTCTTGCAGAGTTTACGTAGTATAGTTGGTTTGCCAAAAACAAAAATTGCAGACAGAGTATCTGATAGATTAGGAAATCATATGCAATAATGCAATAATTAACCAACCTATCGATCGGAACCAGAATCTTGGCAAAATATAGTTAAAGAGGGAGATTTATAAAAAGGTATGTGTAAAAAGAAGACACAACACGACTGGTTAATAGGTTATTATATTACAATTAACTTTGCACAAAAATGGAAGAGATATGAGGCAGTACAAACAATTAGATCTAAAGCGACCGTAGTCTGTAATAAAAAGTCTCTTCTCTTTTTTTTCCTATAATTTTTATCCCACGACCAATTTTTTTTACAGCCAGTGCCAATCTCTATGTAATCCTGGGCACTACACTCCCTCTGCCAACCTAGGGAGGCCAGGGCCGAGCTCATGCCTCCTTCAATGCATGAGAGCCAACTGACCTTCTTATCACCTGACAAGGGAGAGTTTCCCTGGTTGGACGTAGCGCGTGGAAGGAACACGTTATTCCAACCAGTTCCTTTCCCCTCCATCAGGCGCCTCGGCTGGCCAGGGGGAGGCAGTATAGTGACCAGGATTACTGCATGTTTTTGTGAGGGTACCTACCCTAGGAGACACGGGGAGAACATGCAAACTCCACACAGAAAGGCCCTTTCGCCAACCCCACCTAGGGTATGGGCACTGATGACGCGGAGGAGAGAACACGCCCCCAGCGCCCACAGCATCCCCTGCAGGAATCTAACCCAGGACCTTCTAGCTGTGAGGCGACAGCGCTACCGACTGCGCCACCGTGCCCCCATAAAAAAGTCTCTTCTGATTTCGATAGCACAAAATGCATGATATAAAGTGGTTTGTTTTAGAGTCTGAACCAAGGCAATCGTTATCACTGAGGAGCCATGGTGGTGACCTTCGTCTGGATTCCTTCAAAACCATCTCCTATGGTTTCCGGCAAATGTCTTTCAATCACTACCAGAATGCTCAGGCAATCGTAGATAGCAGGTTTCCCGGAATCCACAACAATACAGTTCTCATTGATGTTAGTCAAAACCTCCATATATCTTATGGAATAAATAGATATGAAAAAATATCCATCAGTATCACAGCCCGAGAAGCTGTGTAAGAAGAGAAGATGCTTCCTGTATTTCTCTGGGAGGGCCTCTTGGATCTTTGAATGAGCCAGGATATCCGTATCCTCAGCTCTCACCTCAACAGCGTACTCTCTTGCTTCATCTAGAGCTGCCTGGGCGATAGAAGTGTCTGCATCATCGGAGCATTGCTGTACACGGATTCCATTACTACTGAATGTCTCAGCAAGTAGCAGGATGAGCTGGGCCTTGTTACTCTTGTTGTCAAGGACATTTTCTCTAGGAATAATGTTTTGGATGTCTGGACGAATCTGGATGTCACAGCATGCATGCTTTGTACGTCTGACGTGATCATGCATACAGCAGCTGCAGCACAAAATTCTCTCCAGGTATATCTCCAAACCAGAGACTGGCTACTGCTACAAAGTCCATCACTGGCTGGATGTCCTCGATTATGGGTGGAAACTGGGAGGAGAAGGCTATGCACCAGTCCCTACCACAGACCCCATTGCCCCAGACTATCTACTGAAATTCATCAGCTGCTACTGTGAGGGAGACTGTAGTACACGCAGGTGCTGCTGTAAAAAGCAGGGGGTCAAGTGTATATCTGCTTGTGGCAAGTGTAATAGAGAATGCAAGAACATCAACCAGGCAGACGAGAAAAGGAGTGAGGAAGATGAGGAGTTGGCTGAGTAAGACTAACACCAGGTTTCATCAATACTGCACATTTCTTACTTTACATTTTTCTTGCAATATGTAATAATATGTTCTTATGGAAAATTCGTTTTTTTTATTCAAAACTAATGGTTGGAATAGATTCAGCACCCCTGGAAACCCCTAATTAGACACCTCACAAGTTAATTTTAGACTTTTCATGTTTTTCACCCAAGCCCTCGGGGCTCCTTAGGTCCCCACATGCAGACAGTGTATCCCACTGAGCATGTGCACAGTAGGTGTACCCTCTTATCAAGTGTTTAGCAATATTTTCTTATTTCTTTTTCCAGAATAGAATCAATTCAACAACACCCCAATCCCCTACCATTTATTATACACTGTGCTGTACATTGCAGCTTAATTATAACAAATATACCAATATTATATGGCCAGGGAGACATTTTTACACAAAAATAATGGTTGCAATGGATTCAGCACCCCTGAAAACCCCTAGTTAGACACCTCACAAGTTCATTTTAGACTTTTTTTTCCTCCATATTTTTCACCCAAGCCCTCTGGGCTCCTTAGCTTTGATTGGCTCTCCAGGATTTTCCATGAGGATTTGGGTTTGAATTAATTGAGAGGTGATTCTAGGCACCTATAAGAACACAGTGGCTGCGGGTACATGGTCAGTTTCATTCGGAATGAATACACTTCTATTCGGAATGAATGAATGGATGAATTCATTCAGAATAGAAATGCTCATGTAAACATGTCAATTGGAATAGAATATTCCATTCCAGTCTGACCCGAATGAATTTTCATTCGGGTTAGGAGGGGTGGTATAGACTGTTTGAATCGGGATATACCAATCGGAATTGACCATGTAAACACTTTATTCCAAACACTCCTCTCTGTTTGGAATACATGCATTACTTTGCGCATGTCCGTGCTTAGTAGTGCTGTCAGAATTGTCCAAAAATGACCTATCAAATCTCTAATTCGGCCACGGTCGCTCCTGCGGGATAAAATGAATGATTCTATTCTATAGCGTCATTTAATAAGCCTGTAATGGTTAAGCCCAGACTTGTCCAGGAGAACGGATGCTCCGAGGATTGCTGGATTTTGACCCGGGGCGATTGTGTTTTAGGGCGACAGACCCCACATTCAACCCGTGTGCGCACCGTGCGCTACTCGGCGCAGAAAGAGGGTTTTTGTCACAGTGAATGAGTTACAGCATGTTTCAAAAGCTTTTTCATAATAATACAAGAAAAACGTGACACTCGGTATAATGATAGCTTATACTTTCTACTTAAGTATATTTTGATGCCAATACTTTTGTACTTTTGCCATAAATGAGCGTGCCTTGTTTCATAGACTGTAGTGTTGCTCTCTCTCTCTCTCCATGTATTATTATAATGACCATGAGCGGTCCGGTGTTTATGTATTATTATTTATTATTATAATGACCATGTGCGAGTGCGCAATGACGTCATCGTACATGAGAAATGTGACAAGTAGTATAGGCTAGCCTACGTTTTACCGTGTCTGGTACCAATACAAAAAAAGAAACTGGTCTGAACTTGTAGATCTGCTACTTTTCCATTAAAACGGCGATAACAAAGGAACACAGGCTTGCACCGCATACAACGCTGCCTGGCCAGGAGTCGGTGTGTTGCTTACCGGCCTGCCTACGACCGACAGACCTCCGCCGCGGAGGCACAAGGGGGCTATTGCCTCCTCCCATGCCCAACAGGGTAAGCTCTGCTCCGGGTAGTGGCCCCTGGTCCATGCCCGGGCGTAGGCGGGAACCACTTTGCGCATGTCAAAAGTTATATTCTGAATGAATGCTTTGGTCATGTAAACGAGGAATACTTTTATTCAGGTCCCATGTAAACAGGTGAGTGGAACAGATTCCTCTATTCTGAATGAATACATGATGGTCCATGTACCCGCAGCCAGTGGTGAAGAAGCTATTGGTAGTAAATTTGTTCACAGATGGTCCAAACATCTTGCTAAAATTCCCAAACTACATAGAAAGGAGATGGCATTTACTGCTGCCCTGTTTGACTGTACCTTGTGCTGTTTACATTTCTGTCTAATAGAGTATTCAATCAATCAATTATGTTTAATTATCCAACTGATTTTCCAGTGCATCTAGAGAGCTGTCCATCCAGGTATTTCAGGGGGTTTATGTTAGAGGCTCTGAACCCTCAGATAAACCGTTCTGTTGGAAAATTTACTGTTTTGGACGATAACTTGTCTCGTCTCCTGGACTGTAATGGATTGCCGGTAAGACTGTTTGCTTTTAATCATTGTTCATAATAGCAACAGTCGTAACAATTGTTAACATACATGTCCAGTTTTCATTCTCAATTATCCGTTTGACTTTGTTATGAAGTTGAGCATGAACCTCATGGTTAAGTCAGTTGTTCTTAAAGACACTGCTGCTAGCTTCCTTTCATCTTCAGTAGGTCATTGTTTTATTATCAGCTCCAGGGATGAGACAGACTACTGCTTCAAACTCTAGAAAATATACTATATGGGATATCATAAACAGGTATCATAAAGATATTATGTTTATGATATCACCCACACAGCCCATGAACATTAATTGTTGCTGCTGCTACTAACATTTCATGATGTTTATTTATTTTTTATCCTATCTACTCAGGATTCAGCTGTAAGTCATAAAAACAACCAATTGAAAACTATCATTCAAGTGGACTGGACCGGACATGGAATGGCACCAAACATCTATTTTAGGTTACTGTTTAAATAATCATGTATTATAAAGTATTATAATGACTAGACCATACCCGGTGAAGGGCGCAGGCGAAAGTAGTTGCAAACTTGGGGTTATTGCACGTCCTGTTGCGCAGTGCACCCCCACCGTGCGTCCCGTCGTGGCGCCCCCCCCCCTCCTCCCCCCCGCGGGTCCCGTTGCGGTCACCCCTCCCCACGGGTAACCCCCCCCCTCCGCCGTCGCAAACACACACACACACACACACACACACACACACACACACACACACACACACAGAGAGAGAGATCCGTAAGAATGTTTTCTGTTTAAACGCGTGTAAATGATGTCATTGTGTCTGTGAAGTGGTTGTGTTGTGCTGTTGGTGTGCTACGGTGAACGGAACGCAGTGAATGGAATGTGGCTCGGTGTTGCCATGTTCGCCTATTGTAAGCGGTTTAGGGGCAATATTGGTGGTAGTGTGTTTTTGGCGTTGGTTGTGAAAGTGCAGGTGGGTGTGGGGACGCGTTGTGAGCTTGTAGAGCGGCTGTTTTCCAAGAGGCAATTATGTGTGAAGGCGCTTCGTTTGGTCTTCTTTTCATAGACCTTGTTGCTTGTAGGGCCGCAGGCAAAAGTACAGACCTTGCTGCTTGGTTCTCGCGCGAAACTCACGAAACCTGGCAATATCTCCCATTGTTTGACACATAATGGCTAATAAAAAGCTGAGATTTGATGAAATTGAGAAACGGGCTTCGCAGTTAAGTTCAGATGGTAATGAGCAATGGCTGTGTGCAAAATCAGATCAAGTGCTCCAGCCAGTGAGGAGAAACGGGCACACAGTTTTGCTTACCAAGACAGACACCATGGCCACAGAGGTTTGTCAAATTATAGGAGGATGCATTGTTTTGTTAATTTGCGGTACCAAACTGTGTAAATGTTTTATATGTTTCAGAGCCACTTTTCTCGAGGATTCTGATGTGTTCTGGGAAACAAGTGTCAGTTTAACACAAACTCTAAATGCAAAGCAAATGACCACACCTGTTAAAACAACTCCAACAACACCATCGACGTCCGGCAGCAGTCAGTCAACACTCACCTCCCCTTATGCTTCAAAACAAACTACCAATCTACTTGCAAACAACCTTACCACAGTATTGCCTACAAACAGCCCACCTCAACTTACCACATTATTGCCTACGAACTGCACAACTCCTGCATCTCCACCGTTATGGCTCAAGGTTTTTATCAAACCTTTTTGCAAAATGATTTGTATGAAATGTATGTATGTATGTACTTCCAGCATTTATTGTGCACTAACTGCTGTTTTACTCTCTCTCTCTCTCCATTTCGTTCTCAATGTCTCTACTGTATGTCATTGATACTGTTTTGTGCCTTTCTTACAATTTATGTTCCTGTGTTTATATTCTATTGTACCCTCTCAGATAGGCACAGCGCTCATGATTGGAAGTATTCCTTTCTACACAGTGGTATTCACCACTGATGTATATAACGTGTTTAAGGCATGGCAAATTACATTTGTATTATATATATTATCACTTCATTTTAATTAGACTACTTGTGTAAAAAAACAAACATAAACAAACAAAATGTACTTTCATTTTTGTAGGTGTGCAAAGGTTTCTGGGATTTAATTTACGCACCTGTTGATTTTGTTTATTTTGCAACTGAGCTGGGTGCCTTGATTTTTTTTTTCCTGTCGGAATCTTTAAACGTGAGTACCTATAACTGGAATAACATCTATACCACACGTCCTCTCTCTCTCTCTCTCTCTCTCTCTCTCTCTCTCTCTCTCTCTCTCTCTCTCTCTCTCTCCCTCCTAACCAAATCAGCTATTTAATATGCCCAGAATTATTTGTGCAACTCAACTGTAACTCTGTGTGTTTCTGTATGTTTAGGTCACACTCATCGCTCTTGTTTCTGTGATGATACCCCTTACTCTTATTATCCTCCTACTGCTCAAACTAAAGGTTTATGATGAAGAAGAAGATGATGATAAGATGATCATATTTATACGAGATTTTGATAAGTGTTGTGATCCCATGTAAGTCTTTTAATGTACTGTATCACAGTGTAATTTAGAAGTATTTGTGGAATTGAGCACATAAAAGACCATGTATTATTTCCCCCCTTCTTTACAGTACTTTTGTCCGTATGGTTTCCATGGTTCATGAGATTTTTAGCAGTAAGGAAATCTAATTTCATCTAATTTGAATGATTAACTTTATTGTTCAAAGTTACGACGATATTATGATGTAACTGTCTAGAAAGAAAATTGATAAACCAAAACATTTCACTACTACTGTTCTACCATTCTGCTAGCTAGTTATTCCTGATTGTGTCTCAAACACAGTTGCTGCCATCTTTGTTGGTTTGAGGAACATTGAGGAGCTGCAGGATATTACACCAGCACTGGATGTGATGTTTGGATATATGGCTTGGAGGGTCCTGTTTTACATGACATTCATTCTTTTTATTATTGTTTATTACTTTCCTATGAAAGGTGAATTTATTATTTTATTCTCTGTTATGAGTACATTACTGGTTTGTGTAGTGATTGATTAAATAGCAGAATAACCATTCATCACTTTTTTCTGTTACAGTATTGGGTTGTAACGAAGGCAACTGTGTAACATCTGCCTGCGAGGTGAGAATGTAGCCTACACCTTTAATTATTGAATGCCATGAATATGTGAGCATATTTAAATCGCTGCAAAACATCTCAGTAACTTCAACATAACATAACTTCAATTGCAACGTGATGCTAATTCAATTTCATTTCACTACTCTCTGAATTGTAGCACCTGGCCAATTCCAAGATATGCACATACATTTTCTCTTCTGTTGTCTACTATGTAAACTATTGTTTCGTTGTAGCTCTCATTTATTATTGTGTGACCTGAGTGTGACCTGAGTTTAGTAGTGGTTAACCTTATCAGTGCTAAAATCATGTTTTTGCTCTCCCCCCCCCCCTCCTTTTTTGTAACATATTAGTGGAATTTCATTATTTACTGCTTTTATTCAATTTAATTCATAATATGCCTTTGGTTGATGTAGTGTCAATAACTGTAGTGTACAGTCAATAACTAATGAAATTTGATCATTTAAAAAAAGGTTTATCAAATGATTTTCATCAACCCCATTTTAATCTCCATCCATTGCTTAACCATTAGTTTTAGAATTGATTTCCAGATTTTCCAGATTACTTTTTTTTTACGCTTACCTTTCTTAATAGGCCTACTTCCTACACCTTTGATTAATGCACATCGATTTAAACATGAAACATTCTTTCTTTATGCTATACAACTATAAGGTTTACATTACTTTTTCTATTTTAATAAAGGATGATGTATAATATTCTGTACACAGTTTAGTAATTATATAAATTACTAAATATTACCATCTGCAGGTGGCATAATGTGACTTTACAGCCAGGGACATATTAGGAGTATTGTGGAAAATTCTTTAAGAGTTGACCATGGCCCAGCTGCCAAATATTTGTAATTAGAGAAGCAAGTTCATTCGTTTAATTCATGCCATTTCCTAGTGTGTAGCAGACAGTGTGCGTCTATGACCACATATGTTTAAACGGGGGCCAAATTATGTTGGGGGGTCCCCAGATGATTAGCTTGATGTGCAACATTGTTTTCTCACTCAAAAGTATACAGACCAACATACAGTAAGTGTATAGGGCATAGCAGTGGCGGCCATTTTCTGGTTCCATCCTTCCAGACCCCATTAATTTTTCCCAAAGATGTTTCAAAAAATATTTATATCAATTAATTTAAGCCTAAAATCAAGCCATCCAGGATCCTCGTGAATCATAACCCAAAAACATTTGATTCTGTGAAAAAAAGAAAATAATATTTAATCATATGAAATACTATATTTAATAAATACCCTTTGTTTTGCTGTTTTCAAATATATTTTTTCACAGAATCAAACATTTTATGGTCATGAATCACCAGGATCCTGGATGGCTTGATTCCAGGCTTAAAATAAATGATAAATAGTTTTGAAAATCTCTATGGGAAAAAATGAATGGGGTCTCAAAAGATGGAACCAGAACATGGCCGCCACTGCTATGCCCTATACAGGGTATCTGCACATTTCTTTAGTGATAATTTAATGATTTTTAAGACCTTTTTAATAGCAAATTGGCCAAAGAAGAAAGAGGCAAACATTGTGAAAATAGACGATCTACAAGCTCACTGCGAGGCATTGTGAGCTTGTAGTTGGACTACTTTCACAATATGTAGCCTATCTTTGGAACCAAGCCAAACTAAATGTAATGCCTCAACTCCTACAATTCCCAGGTGTTTCAGGGTGTGTGTGTGTGTGTGTGTGTGTGTGTGTGTGTGTGTGTGTGTGTGTGTGTGTGTGTGTGTGTGTGTGTGTGTGTGTGTGTGTGTGTGTGTGTGTGTGTGTGTGAGAGAGTGTGTGTGTGTGTGTGTGTGTGTGTGTGTGTGTGTGTGTGTGTGTGTGTGTGTGTGTGTGTGTGTGTGTGTGTGTGTGTGTGTGTGTGTGTGTGTGTGTGTGTGTGTGTCAACCCAGTTCAAATATTTGGGTTAGTTTGGGAACCCTTGGGCTATGGTCATATTATGCTGTAGCGTCTACCGAAGTGTTTGCTAGGATGAATATCAGTCAATCTTTGTATGGGTCAAGTATTGGGTTCTAGAGGTGTGTACCTGTGTTGTGGGTGCTGTGACACCAGTCCAGGGGTGACACGGAATATTTGATAATATTGGTACCAATGGTACCATTGTACCATGCAAAATAGCCATATAAAAAGGACATACATGTATACAAGGATCGCAACAACAGTCTGTGATGATGAATGTACAAAAATACTCTATACAAATAAATTCATTTTCTAATGTCAAAAGATACAGTTTTGTGTTCAGTGTCGAGTCGATACAACCTTAGTGAGGTGTGGTGAGCTTTATCTTCTGTACATGGTCTCCTGTGTTTCATAATAGGAAACCATGAGTAGGCCAGTGCTCAGGTGCGATGTTTGACCACTATGTAACGAAGGCTTCGTTCCTAACTTCCTATACAACAGTGGTTCTCGAAGTGTGGTCCAGGGACCGTCTGGGTTCCTTGAGGGGGTTCCAAATGGACAATTATATGTCTGTAACTCTGAGAGCACACAAATGGAACCAAATGGACCCTTACGGGTCCATTTGGTTCCATTTGTAGACTCTCAGAGTTATGGGAGTCCTTCTCGTTTGAGAACCACTACTTTAGAACAAGTAAACATGAGAGACAACCTACATTGGTCTCCTCAGATAATTTGATCAGATTACAACAATACATACATAGCCTAATAGATGTCACAATTTATTGACTGGCTAGGTAGCGTTAGATCACTTGTATTTATTGCTTTACATCCATGTACATCAAAGCATACATGCCCATTGAAAACAGACCAGGAATCAAGACAGGAATGGTAACAGCTAGCGGTTGTTGGGTTGAAAACTGACCTTAGGCTGCCCTCTGGTGGAATGTGTGTCTCAGAGGAATATACTTATTGAAGTGTGTCTGACCAGCATTCAATTCACTGTTTCTCAATGTCAGGTCTGGGGACCCCTAGGGGTCCAAATAGACCAATTTATGCATTTATATGTACTTATTGTCTCTGCCAGGCCAGACGGCCGAAGGCACCACCGTTGGATCGATTGGCATGAAACCTTGCACGCACATTCCCAGTAGGTCTGAATAGCTATGCAGCCTGAATAGGCCTATTTTCTTTCATCACCCCAACCGCAGTCCCATTATTATTTATATAAAGGATTGAGGATATTGCGTTGGTTGTTATTTATGATGGCACTCACCTTGAGGTGTCGATCAGATCAAAACAAATAAGACAAGGTGGAGTTTTCAACCATTTACTGGCCAGAACAATAACAGACCACATACTGTACATACATGATTTGTGGTTGGTTGGTCAAAGGGAAGAAAAGTAGTATTAGAATTCCATATTTGGGTAACGCCATGTTTGGGCAAGACTGACACGGAACATGGCTGGCATCATAGTGACATCATCGTGGTGATGCAAGCGTCCAGGCAGAACAGCATAAAAGTGCACCTCACAGCATTCTTGAGAGCAGTAAGTTCTCACTGGACATTTAGACATTGGTCCAACGTCGTTACATTATAAGACATTGGTCACTCACAACATTGATCACAATGCCTTCACCAACACCCCTGTCAGCGGCCTGCAACACATTTTCCCTGTCTCTGTTCAAACAGCTGTCAGACAATAACAACACTGGCAATGTGTTCTACTCTCCTATCAGCCTCTCCTCTGCTCTGGCCATGGTGCTTCTGGGGGCCCGTGGTAACACAGCCACACAGATGTCAGAGGTCATGCACTTTAAGGATGACGTCCACATGGACTTTTCTAAGCTTATGGGTGACCTGAAGTCAGGGAAGTCCTACGCCCTCAGCCTGGCCAACCGCCTGTATGGAGAGATGTCCTACCAGTTTGTTGAGGAGTTCTTAAGTGCCACCAGAAAGCACTATGATGCACAGCTGGAGCCTGTGGACTTCATTGGCAACGCAGACAGAGCCAGGCTGAACATCAACAGCTGGGTGGAGAAACAGACACAAGATAAAATCAAGGACTTGCTTGCCCCGGGTGTGGTGGATGGATGTACCAGACTGGTGTTGGTCAATGCCATCTACTTCAAAGCCAAGTGGGAGGAGTCATTCGATGAGGACCGCACCAGGGATGAACAGTTCAGCCTAAGCAAGACTGAAAGCAAGCCGGTGAAGATGATGTACCAGGAGACTACGTTCCCTCTTGCCTTCATTCCTGAGGTCAACTGTCAGGTCCTGGAGCTGCCCTACATGGGGAAAGACCTCAGCATGCTTATCTTTCTGCCTGTTGAGATGGACGACGATACGACAGGCCTGGAGAAGCTAGAAAAGGAGCTAACCTATGAAAAGTTTGTGGATTGGACCAATCCAGGCATGATGAAGCAAAGAATGGTTCAGCTGGGCCTGCCTCGTTTCAAGATGGAGGCGACATATGACATGAAAGACATCTTGATCAAGATGGGCATGGTGGACGCCTTTGACGTCATACAGAGTGACTTCTCTGGCATCTCTCCAGCTAACGACCTGGTGCTCTCCAAGGTGGTGCACAAGGCCTTTGTGGAAGTGAACGAGGAGGGCACTGAGGCAGCTGCCGCCACTGCTGCCAGAATGGTCTTGTGCTCAGCTCCTCTTCGCTTGGTTGCTGACCACCCCTTCCTCTTCTTCATCCGACACAACCCCACCATGAGCATCCTCTTTGCAGGCCGATACTGCTCCCCTCCTTGAGTTGGATCTCAGCTCAACTCTGGTCCTGGCTACCTGGACCACAGTTAGTTTATTGTTTTACATGCTCATTCATTACATTCACTTGGTGTCTTAAATAATCATACCAGCCTTAATACATTATCATCTCCAGGTTTGAAGGCCGAGGGCCAGAGACTATGTTTTCACTAATGTTCGCCCGTTTGTTTGTTTGTGAACAGCTAATACGGCACTGTTGAACCGATCAACATCAAACTTTGGACACACACTCCCAATAGGCCAAGGAAAGAACCTTTAACCCAAATCATTCAAACCGGCCTCATGGTGGAACTATAACACGGCCCTTCATGTTTTGGCCAAAAACTCTTGAACTTGAACCAATGGGTTGTACAATAAAAAAGAAAACATTGGATCATGACGCAAGTCCAATATATTACATTTTCAATGAAGGAGTAAGAAATATCAAACGGTAAAAGATTCAAAGTGAAATATAATTCACAAGTATTGTAACAAAGGCTTTCATTCACCTTCACGAAAGCTAAGAGATAATCTCTCAAGAACAGATTCTGCTCTGCGCTTGAATCTGTCGGTAGCCGTGTTGACAACCCGTGCACATTGGCTACAAGTGGGCGTGCCATCAGATCAGGAAGCAGGCCGTGCTTTACCCAATCAAATGTAGTGGGCGGGATTTACGTGTGTGCCGTTCGTTCCCCACTTGAAACAAACCGAAACTCATTTAACAATAGCGTCCTCGAAGCCGTCAAAACCACGGAAAGTTAGTAACATTTTAAATTGCTCTTTCATCATAGAAACAAGCTTATAAAAAAAACAATCCATGTTCTTTGGGAGAAATGGTGTTAGTATTCCGTGGAGAAATATTGTTAGTGGGAATGAGAACATAGTCGCACCACCGGAAGTGAAAGGCTGAAGGCAGACCAAAACCCCGGTTTCCCTGAGCACGGGTCGTCCGTTCAGCTCCGCCCAGAGCCAAATGAATAAGTAAAAAACAGCAGAGGGCGCTGTTTTTCCTTTTTATTTGACGATGGGTTCCCAGATTGATCCAGAGAAGACTAGTCAGCCTCATGACGGAACCATCAGAGGACTACAGCAACAGATGAGAGAACTTGCAGAGAAGATTCGCCTTATCAATTCTCCATTGGTACCAGAGCCTGAGTTTGTAGATCGGCTATTTTTGGTGAAGAGATTTGGTGTACAGGGAAAAAGAGCTTACAAAGTATTGAGGGTTTAAGTCATTAATGACTGAAAACACACATTTAAGATGAATCCAATATGTACGTGCAGGGGTCCCTGCTTCATCTCTCTCTCAGCTAAGGGGTCCCTGGCCTGAAAAACATGGAAGACCTCTGATTTAGGATATGTATATAGCTACAGTATCTGAAAGGTGTCATATCATGCCCACATACAGTAATCTCAGTTATGACACCTCCGACCTGTATGTGCATGTGTGATTATCTTCTCTGCATGATCATTCAGCAAATCTACATGCCTGTACTATATTAGGCTATATCCGTGTATATGTCAAAGTATCCCTGAGCAAGACACTTAACCCTTAATACCTGCTTATAGTTAAGATGGGTAAATGCAGAGGACACATTCTACGTATGTGCGAATATACTGTTTAGCTATAAGCTAAACCAGGCTAGTGTGCTAGGATGAGTATGAGTAAATCTTTATGGGTCGACTATTGGGTTCTAGAGCTGTGTACACAGGGTTTCTCAAAGTGGGTGCCTTGACACCAGTCCAGGGGTGCCGCAGAATATTTGATAATATTGGCATGGTACCATTGTACCATGCAAAAGAAGTCCAAAGATTGAATATTTGAAGAGAGTTAATTCACTAAATGAAAGACAGAGTGAACATATAGTATGCTTGCTGTGTGCGTTCCTTTGAATGTTGTCGTCACCATCATCATTATAATAATAATAATAATAATAATAATAATAATAATAATAATAATAGTAAGTGTAATAATAATAATAATAATAAGGGTAATAATAATAATAATAATAATAATAATAATAATTAATCATTATAATGTTATACTACAGTAGTGCTTATCATACTCTTAAATCAGTGTAGTAAAATATGTAATAAGGTGCAAGAGTGAAAAATAACAATGTAATTTGGTGGATCTGTGGATGAAACAACTATGTATAGGGTTGCCCTGAGCCCAAAAAGATTGAGAACCACTGGTGAATACAGCAGTTGTGATTGGGTAGTCGTGCGGCCCAGTGTGATAAACATTCATTAAGCCCCGAAATACCTGACATAACCCTGTGCTCCTTATAGCTACATCTGCTTCCATCGACTGTAGCATTCAACCTTCTTGAACTCCAATTGATTCCAAAAACTTTATTTGTAAAAAGGACATATACAAGGAATTGAAACCACAGTCTGTGATGATGAATGTACAAAAATACTCTAAACAGTGTTCATGTTCATGTTCAAACTTCATGTTTTAATGTCAAAAGATATAGTTGTGTGTTCAGTGTTGATACAGCTTTATCTACATGGTCTCCTGTGTTTCATAATAGGAAACCAGTGCCAAGCCCAGTGCTCAGGTGAGATGTTTGACCGCTCTGTAGCGAAGGCTTCGTTCCTACAACAGTGGTTCTCAAAGTGTGGTCCAGGGGCCCTCTGCGTTCCTTGGGGGGGTTCCCAATGGACACATACATGTCTGTAACTCTGAGAGCACACAAATGGAACCATTTGTAGACTCTCAGAGTTATGGGCGTCCTTATCGTCCTTCTCGTTTGAGAACCACTGCTTTACAACAAAGTAAACATGCGAGACAAACAACCTACATTGGTTGGTCTCCTCAGATCATTTGATCAGACTACAGCGATACATAGCCTAATAGATATTTTGATTTTTGATTTACTGACTGGCTGTAGTGTAAGATCACTTGTATCAATTTTTTTTACATCCATGTACATCAAAGCATATATGCACATTGAAAACAGACCAGGAATCAAGACAGGAATGGTCACAGCTAGCAGTTGTTGGGTTGAAAACTGACCCTACGCTGCTCTCTGGTGGAATGTGTGTAGAAAGTGTGTCTCAGAGGAATATACTTATATCTGAAGTGTGTCTGACTAGCATTTAAGTCACTGTTTCTCAATGTCAGGTATAGGGACCACTAGGGGTCCAAATAGACCCGCACAGGTCTGTAACCGATCTACAAGTTCACAATGCGTCGCGAATCTCGCGATGCGACACATTGTGAGCTTGTACATCTGCTATTTTCAAAAGATTTTTATACATTTGAAAACTTGTGAAATGGGACATTCTGCATAATGAGTACTTTTACTTTTAGTACTTTAAGTACATTTTGATTCCAATACTTTTGTACTTTTACTCAAGTACATTTTGAATTCCGGACGTTTACCTTGTAACAGAGTATTTCTGCAGTATTGATACTTTTACTTAAGTAAAAAATGTGAGTACTTTTTCCACCACTGCTCAAACCCACACCTTCCCCTTGGCACTACTGTCGGTGTCCCGGCCCCCTCCGCCGCAGCAGCCCGTGCCGCCCAGGCCGCGGTGCTGCGTGGCGGGGAGGTTCTTGTAGACGGCCCGGCTGTAGGGGATGAAGCAGAGGCCCAGCTGCAGGTGCCGGGCCAGCCGGCAGTATGCGGCCAGGGCCAGCACCAGCAGAGGAGTGACCAGGAGGAAGCCCACCACCAGGAGAGCCACGCAGCCGCCGTCCGTCAGCAGGTCCGAGCAGAAGGGGGACGTCCCGTGCGGGCGCACCTGGAGTGGAAACGAGATGGGATAATAATCAGTGGTGTAAAGTGACTACGTCCGTTTACTCAAGTATTTTACTTAGGTACATTTTTGAGGTATTTTTTACTCTACTGAAGTGTTTCCAATTATCAGTATTTTTACTTCTACTCCACTACAATTATTTGTATGGGTCCCCCTAGCGGGTCCTCAGAGGTACTGCAGGGGGGCCGCCAAATCTTTGTGTGATAGGAACTTTATTTCTAATTTTTAAATGAAGCACTTGAACCCTCACATCCCTTTTCTGGGGGGAACATTAGCCGAAAATAGCAGATCTACAAGCTTGAGCTTGTAGATTAGGGTATATAGACCAAAATGTAACTAAAACCATGCAGGAGAAGACATTCTATATTTTTTTCTTGTCCCCTGAGGGGAAGTTACTTTTACTGCTTCACCCTCATGGCTGCTCAGATGGTGCAGATGAGCATAATGTGGGGGGGGAGCTGCTGGGGGTTAAATGTCTTAAGAGGCCGAGGGTCAACCTTCCAATTCCAAGACAGCCTCGATAACCACTCAGCTGGGCTATATGGCTCCACTACCACTACCACTATAACTCATTAACTGCCAAATTAAAACATCGTCTATAGCCGACCTTGCCAGCAATTCCGAGCGTTTTCACTAACCTCTGAAAAATCGTAGAATATTATTCTTCACAACGATCGATAAACGATCGCTTTAAAAGACGTGGCCGAGTCTCGTAGAATTGGGGGCCAAATATGTGTTCATTTGGGGGTCCTTGACATGAAAAAGTTTGAGAAGCAGTGGGATAGAGGGAACACCAGGGCTGGGTCAGCCCTTATCTCACTGTGAGGTAAGAGCTAACAGATCATAGGAGTGGAGGAGGAGGAGATGAAGGGAGTGAAGGGATCAGGGGTTATTTTAACAGAAGAGGAGGGGGTAGTGGTGGGAGTGAGGTAAAGGGGGGGCTGTTTTCATTTTTCTTTTTTAACCACTTAAACCCTCAACACTTCATTGAACGGGGTGCGCCACAGGTCTATAATACTATATTTTTACTTTTTTTTATCTCCCCTTCTACACCAAATCGCTTTGCAGAAAATAGCCGATCTGCAGATTGATGATTGAATACTTTATTAACAAGATTGTTAACTGTACAGGCAGTACAGTCAACAGTCATGCTAGAAAAGGATAACACAAAAATCCAATCCATTGTGGTCCATTGTGCTCAATTCATCAGTAAGTACATACAATACACATATCGGTAAAAGCTCAGCAGCAGCAAAAGGTATACATGTGGTGGTAGATCCAGCTATTTTCTATGAATGTTCTATTCACCCATTTTTCGCAGAATATTTGCCTATTATGACGCATGACCAGAATAGGGATGCTAGGCTTCTTCTGGTTCACTTTCTGGTGAAGTTGCAAAAAAAAGTTATAGATCAATAATTTGATAAAAATACTTTTTGCCAGTGGAGAGAAAAACTAAAAAAGTTAGGAATGGGGCAGTGGTGTAAATTAACTAAGTACATTTACTCAAGTACTGTACTTAAGTACGCTTTTGAGGATTTTTTACCTTAATGTAGTGTTTCCAATTTTCTATACTTTTACTTCTACTCCACTGCATCTGAGAGACGTGTCATGTTGGCTATTAAATCCACTTCATGTTATGAAGTGGATTTTTTTTACACTTAATAACTTGTGAAATGGGGACTGCATAATGAGTACTTTTACTTTTGGTACTTAAAGCATATTTTGATGCCACTACTTTTGTACTTTTACTCAAGTACATTTTGAATACCAGGCTTTTACTTCTAACAGAGTATTTCTCAGTCAGTAAAACATTTGACTACTTTTTTTCCACCACTGGGAATGGGGTTAGATTGATGGTTTGCAACAACACAGAGGGCAGATGGAGTGGAGTGAAAGCCGGGGGAGGGAGGGGGTGGGAGAGAGCGGGTCAGGGTGGGTAGGAGTTGTGACAGACGAGAGATAAGACTCACTCAAACAAGTATGCCTGTGTTTCTTTTTTACTCCGTCATGGGGCCTTCTTTGCGGTTCCAGATGGTAAAAGGCAGCTTTGCAGGAGAAAGTGCAAGGATTGTTTTTGTTGATGGATGTGTATTTGGAATAAAACCTCATGCCTTAGATTCCCTTAGAGTTGCCTTCTTGTTTTTTTTTGGTCTTTTTTTTAAAACCCATGAATCCTTGCATCCCTCCCTATGTGAGCTTGCACATCAGCCATTTTTGTGTGACACTGTTGCACGATGAAGAAATATGGAGATGGGGCAGTGGTTCCCAAACCTTTTAGCTCGACACCCAAAAGAGAAATTTGATGTCTCCCCCGGGGCCCAAACCATAGTGACAATTGCAGATCTATCACTTGTGCATCTGCTATTTTCACTACTTCTTACGTTCTTTGTTTTAATTCATGGAATTTCCTTGATTTATTATTTTAATTCATGAAATTCTCTAGAATGTCTTTCTTTCTGGAAATGCTCCATTTTTCTTTTTTACTTTATGAAAATCTTTTGAAATAATATATATTTTTAATGTAGTAAAAAAAAAAAAAAAATTAAACCCTGATATTTACTTGTGACCCATAAAAATGTGTCCGCAACCCAAACATGGGTCCCGACCCACTGTTTGGGAAACAGTGGTGTAGAGCAGCACTGGCATGGCATAGTATTTGCCCCTGAAAACATATTTGTGTGCGTGTGTGTGTGTGTGTGCGTGTGTGCGTGTGCGTGTGACTGTGCCTGTGCGTGTGCGTGTGCGTGTGCGTGTGCGTGTGCGTGTATGTGTGTGTTGGGGGGGTTGTGTAATCAAAGCTGCCCCACACGGCCCTGAACACACACAACAACCACCATTTTCTCCTTTCTTTCTCAGCTGTCTCTCCTCACCCCCCTCCACCACCACCATCTTTTCTTTTAAACGTCTGCCCGTCTTTTTCCCAGTCCGACAGGTTCCTTGCCTAATCCCCCTGTAAGCTGGTGTCACATGAGCTGTAATTGGTGCGAAGGGGGGAGGAGGAGGGGCCCGACTGGGAACTGTGGTCTGCGGTGGTCATTAATAGACAAGACACTCAGTAGATAGGAGTGGACTATTCAGAGTCTGTGAACCAGAATGACTTATATTATAGGAGGAATCTGAGATACTTTTTGCTGATTAATAGGTCAAGTTGGTTGTGGCTGTGTGTGACGTGTGTGTGTGTGTGTGTGTGTGTGTGTGTGTGTGTGTGTGTGTGTGTGTGTGTGTGTGTGTGTGTGTGTGTGTGTGTGTGTGTGTGTGTGTGTGTGTGTGTGTGTGTGTGTGTGTGTGCGCGTGTGCGTGTGTGCGTGCGTGTGTGTGCTTATCTGTGAGAATGTGTTGGCGTGCGTGTGCAGCTACTCAGCAACATCTTTAATGTTAACCACTGAAACGCTATATACTTTGTTTTACGTCAAATAATGAAAATTGTCAATCTACAAGCTCACAATGTGTCACGCTGAGCTGTATTTTCACCGAATGTTCGCGTATTTTCACCAAATGTGTGTGCCAACTGTTTTTGGCTGAATGTTTGCGTATTTTCACGGAATGTTTGCCAAATGTTCACCTATAATGATGGAAAAAAGCTCTACAGTATTTTGGTGTGTTTTATCCTTTTGACAGATATGTACAAAATATAGTAGGCTAATCATGCATATCTCTGCTGTCGGGCAGAAACCAGCTAACTCCAAAATGTTAATTTTTCAGGAAATGACAAAAACAAAACAAAAAGTTTGTAGGTTTTATTCATCATTGATAATAACAACTGAATGGACCTCCAAGCTCACAATGAGGTTGGAGGTCAAAAGGGGGTGGAGCCTCCACCCCCCTTTGGTGGAGTTAGCTGGTTTAGCAGAAAGTTTGAGGATCCAATGGAGTTAGCTGGTTTTGCAGAAGCGCTTTTTAATACTTTTCATTGGTTCAATGTTTTTGTAATCAACACACAGACATAAAGGGTGTTCAATAGCACTGATTTATGGAAAAAAAAATGCAAAAGCGGAAAAATTGAGTTTGGTTTCTGCCCGACAGCAACGACAATTTTTGTCAATGTCAATCAATGATTCAGTCAATCGATGACATTGCCAGAATCTGGATGCTAGGGTTCATCTGGATAATTAAATAAAAACTCAAACTGATGCTCACAGACAGTGTCTCAGTTCAATGAACTGCATGCGCTCAGCAAATGTTGTACTGGGACTGTTCCTATTTAGTTTTTCTGCTCCATGTGCCCCAGAACCTTGTTCGTTCTTCAGCCTAAATACCAAGCTCTCTTCAAGGCTTTCTGCTGTGACGTCAGCCTGTCTCTCAGGACTTCTGTGACCTGTGGTTCTCTCAAACTCAGCCATCCCCTCACACTTATCAGATTACAAAAAGCTCACAGACCCAGCACGGCCAAACCCCTCGACTCAATGAAACCATTTGAAACGGCTGCATTGAAGTTAGGAGATGAAGACACCCTGGTCTTTCATAAAGAGATGATGTATTTTGTTTAGATGCAGCGCAAGTGTGTGTGTGTGTGTGTGTGTGTGTGTGTGTGTGTGTGTGTGTGTGTGTGTGTGTGTGTGTGTGTGTGTGTGTGTGTGTGTGTGTGTGTAAATCAGAGATACTCAGATTACTTATTTAAGACCACCACCATGTACAAAGTAAAATTCCTGTATTCAAAATTGTTATAAGTTTTGAGTAAAGTGGTTAGGGCGCATACCACATGGGAGCAATGCCCTGATCAGCAACCTGGTTTGATTCCTGGCCGGGACCAGAACATTTGACCATTCCATGTCTCTCTCTCCACTATCACTGTCCAATAAATACTTAAAAAGAATAACAATACAAGATTGGCCTGAAAAATCATCTATCAGGAGACCACAGGGGGAGGTAAATGCAAATTCCAATAGAAGGGAGGTGTCATTCGCTATTAAAATGGGAGTCCGTGGCCTAATGCATATCAAACTGGGGGTCCTTGAAAATATTGAGAAAAACTAGAATTTCTCTAAGTCTCTTATCAATGTTATTTGGGTTCAATCATGAGTTAATGTGTTTTTGTGCAGTGTTAAGTGTCCACATCTCTACAGTTAGTCCTCCCACATGTCAGAGGGGGATTTGAAAGTAGAAACAGTGACGGCACCAAGCCTAAAAACAAACTGCTTGTTACTAGGAGATCAATGATTAAAAGCTCTGAATAAGAGGCATTATGCCCCCTACAGTACATACTCAAAATAGTCTAGTCGGCTAGTCAGAATATCTCGGAGGTGCAGGAACAGCCGGACATTGAACATTGGCTCCCCGGCCGAACAAACTTTGCCTGTTGTGAGCTTGCTTTAAGAGATTTTCACGAAGAGATGTTTCACAAAGAGATTTGGTGTAAAGGGAAAAAAGGAGGGGGCCAAGTACAGACCCCTGAGGGACGCTAGTTCACCCAAAAAAAATAACATTCTATTGATTAGTCACCCCATGGAGACTTGAATTCATGGATATATTTTCGTTTTTTCGCATTCCTAAGCCAATAATTTGATGACCAGCGGACCGGTAGGCAGCGGTGCCGGTAGGAGACACAAAGACTCTTGTGTCTCCTACCGTTGCCGGTCATCAAATTAAAAAATATCCATGAATTCAAGTCTACATGGGGTGACTAATCGATAGAAAAAAAAGTCATTTTGCGGGTGAACTATCCCTTTAAGTTGTTAAATCACTTCGGTGAATGTGAAACAACAGTAGTGTGCATGCGTGCGTGTATACTGTAATTCACTTGGTGACCCTGGGAATACTATTTATTATTATACTGTAATATATCATGGAGATTATTAGGGGCACGTTGGATAGTCAGTCATAGAGAGCCATGTCTGGGAATATAAATTATGTAACAGTCTGGATAAATAAAAGGCACCACCTGGAGACAGGGGAGAGAGGGGGATAGCCTCTCATACCTCTGTGCCTGTCAGAGCTCTGGTAATCTGCTATTAAATCAATATTAAAGAGCATGAATCTGGGGCGTTGCTGCCAAAGTGCATATGTAGGCTATACCGAGCATAAATAATCCATACATTAGAGCCTGACTGATATGTATCAGTTTGGCCTATATATCGGCCTATAATGTATATGACTTTTTTTGATAACATCAGTATCGGCAATTATGCAGCTGATGTGTCCCAATTTTGGGATGTACGGGTCCATTTGATTCCATTTGTACACTCTCAGAGTTTGATTAACACCAAGGATTTTACGGTGTAGATTGGCGTCCCAGATATAAAACTGGTATGAAATGGGGGTCTGAGGCCTAATACATTATGAAACTGGGGGTCCTTTTATAAAATAGAATAAAAAGTAGAGAATCACTGTTATAATATATTCACTCTGTCCTTACCGTGGAGTGGCAGAGGAAGCCGAACACCACCATGACGATGGCAGGCGTCAGGATGGTGCCGAACACCACGCCGGCCAGGCAGGCGTTGACGCCGGCGATCACCAGGTTCTGGGCCGTCACCAGCACCGAGCAAGCCCAGCAGTCCAGCGAGCCGCGCAGCTCCAGCGGGGCCTCGCTGCCGCTGCCGCCCCCGCCGCTCTCGGCCGCCGAGTACGGGGGCGGCACCACCACCACGCGCGACGGCGTGCCCTCTCCGCCCGGCCCGCCCGGTCCGCCCGGCCCGCCGCCCATGGCCGTGGTGGAGGCCAGGGAGCTGGAGTGGTGCAGCTGGTGGTGGTTGTTGGTGTGCTGCTGCTGGTGGTGGTGGTGTTGTTGGTGGTGGGGGTGCGGGTGAGGCGGGAGCTCCTCGGAGAGGTCCAAGGCCTGGTGGTGAGCCCCCCGCTCCAGAGTACCTGACATACTCATGGTGAACTGGAGAGAGAGAGAGAGAGAGGGTCACAATCAGGGGTCATCGCCATGCTGGGGTTGAGGGACATATTCAGCGTAACGATAGTTCATGTAGACACGGAAGGCAGGAGGTTTTTTGGCTACGTTTACACTCCCCGGACCCCCCCCCCCCCCATTCAATCGTTAACAAGCTAATAGACTCTATGCACAGCAGCCATATTGGAAAAACTTTGGGCCCCTTTCTTAATTCCTTGTGTTACCAATGGTACTAATGAAGGCTCCGTTCCATTTAGTATAGCACTGTGGTTCTCAAAACTTAATTTCAAGGACCTCCATAACTCTAAGAGTGTACAAATGGAACCAAATGGACCCTTACGGGTCCATTTGGTTCCATTTGCACACTCTCAGAGTTACACACCCGTAAGGGGCCATTTCGAACCCCCTCAAGGAGCCATGAGAGTGTTTCCAGTTTCTACATGCACAATATCAGCACCCTGACTCTGTTTGACCAGAATGGAACAGAGCCTTCATTAGTATCACTAGACCATACCCGTAGGGGGATATGAGCACCCAAAGTGTGCAGTTTGGGTTATGCGGTGAGAACAGACAGTTTATCAGGGATCGAAAGTGAGTTTGTACTGTGTAGTGCAGTGGTTCTCAAACTTTTTCATGGCAAGGACCCCCAAATTGACACTTGTTAGCCCGCGGACCCCCATTTGAAAAGATATGCGAGGGACCCCCATAAGAGAAGATTTGTTTACGGCTGTAGCAGTGAATCTCAACCATTTTAATTTCAAGGACCCCCAGTTAATGGCATGTCTATCCCTTGGACCCCAGTTTATATGGTAAAATGTATGTTAATTTTACTGTGAGAGTGTACAAATGGAACCAAATGGACCCGTTAGAGTCCATTTGGTTCCATTTGTACACTGTCAGAGTTACAGACCCATAAGGGTCCATTTGGTGCCTAATCTATCATTTAGCTGGGGACCCCCTGGAACTCCCTCAAGGACCCCTGGGGGTCCCCGGACCCCACTTTGAGAACCAATGGTGTAGTGTGTACACACGCACGCACATCCCGTCGTGGAGGAACAGAACACCCACAAACACCCGCGCATCTAAAGATGTAACAGGCGGAGCCGTTCCCCGTCGGCCGTCGCCAACACACACACGCGCGTGCGAGCCGTCGCGAGCGCGCACAAACAAACACACACACACACACACACACACACACA
The DNA here is from genome assembly GCF_963280865.1 of Gymnoscopelus braueri. Classification (NCBI taxonomy): domain Eukaryota; kingdom Metazoa; phylum Chordata; class Actinopteri; order Myctophiformes; family Myctophidae; genus Gymnoscopelus; species Gymnoscopelus braueri. Next base: position 6,445,601 of record NC_137620.1, on the reverse strand, counting down.
CACACACACACACACACACACACACACACACACACACACACACACACACCACGGTACAGCCTCATGTGGCCCGTGGCCCGTCGCGAACACACACACACACACACACGGGCGTCGCGCAAACACAAATAATGTACATTGTGACACGTGGCTCCCCAACGTGCATGCGCACGTGCGTGTCCACGCATACACGGCCGCGGACCGAAGTTGTGGTGCGATCATCTCCCCCCCACCCACACACACACCACGGAGGCAGCCACGAAATGTGGCTTTCTGGCGAGAGTGGGTGTGGTCTATGGTGTAGAAGCACGGTGTTGCCATGTTGTTCTATTGTAAGCGGTTTAGGGGCCATATTGGTGGTAGTGTGTTTTGGCGTTGGGTGTGAAAGTGCAGGTGGGTGTGGGGACGCGTTGTGAGCTTGTCGATCGGCTGTTTTCCAAGAGGCAAGGTATATGTGTGAAAGCGCTGCGTTTGGCCTTCTTTTCATAGACCTTGTTGCTTGTAGGGTTCGTATCGTTTGGCCTTGTTTTCATAGACCTTGCTGCTTGTTTGGCCATCTTTTCATAGACCTTGTTGCTTGTAGGGTTCGTTTCGTTTGGCCTTGTTTTCATAGACCTTGCTGCTTGTTTCGCGCGCGAAACCTGGCAACGACACATGCGCAGTTTGGGGCACAGACGACCCAAGACACCAAGACACCAAGACCGACAGAGCTTACTCAAATTATATGTAGGATTGGTAACACCTGTGAAGGAAATAAGGAGAGGCCCAATTTCTTTCCAATATGGCTGCTGTGCATTGAGCCTATTCATATGTACTCCCACAAGTCAGTACGTTCAAACCTCACGTCCTTCTCATTCGGTTCTATGGATTGTGCTATGTATGATATGTGGTAGTTTAATTATGTATTGAATGTATTGAATGTTATGTTCATGTAATATCTGTATACCATGCTCTGCTCGGGGGGTTTGTGATTTCAGATCTGTGACATGCTTGCGCAAGGAATCTGTAATATCACATGAGCAGAGTCACACCGCCAAATCTGAATGCAATAGCATTGCATAAGGGTAAATGGTAAATGGTTATTCCTGAGCTGAAGTGTGTAAATTATTTGTTGTCAAACTTTATTTTTGCCACGGACGTCATTACAAAATAGGTCAACAATATTACCAGAAACACCTAGACCTAGCTCTAATGCGTTTGTGAACCACTGATCGATAGGAAAACTGAACACACAGTTTGATCTGTTTTAGTGGTCGAACATCAACATTTAACAATTAACAATTAACTCTCATATTCCTCCAGTAGCAGAGCTGACAAGTGGCAAAGCCTGGCACTCTGGCTGCACAATACACCAAGGAGCACAATCAAGCCGCCTACATGGCGTTCAAAGGCCTAGCGGTGGCGGGTTCAGGAGAAGGCTACGCGTCTTATCTACAGTATATGGACAGGAAGACGGCCCGCTGTGACTGATGCCCGTCTATAAGATGATGCTTATCTGAGTGCTGATTGGCCAGGAGGAAAGGGCCCCCTAATTGCCGTGTTGAGCGTGCACTGCAGAGATGAAGGTGGAATCAAAGTGTGTTTGTGTGTACATGATATGGGTGTTGCCTGCACGTGTGCGTTTGTTTATGCTTGCGGGCCGGGCGGCCATGTGGTGCACGAGAGGGTACAGAAAAGTTTCCTTGGGAAACAGAAGTTCTCCGAACAGTCCCTGAGCAAGAACAACCCCCACTGCCCCTGATAGTGTTAAATTCAGATACCTCATTCACTGTACTAGAAACAAGCCCCCTTCGGGGGTTTGGCCACTTCCTAAGTGAAAGCCCCCTGTGCCCCCAAACGGATATAGGTTCAGTTGGCAGCTAAACATTGTGGGCAGCTCAACGTCCAAAGTGTAACAACAATGAAGTATAATAAGGAAAATGGTGGGGAATAATGTAAAGTATACATGACTTTAACATGCATGGTACATCATTAGCAGACCTATTGGGCCTTAAATGTACTGTAATTGAGAAAGAAAAAGTATTGTATGTATTTGGGCCCTCGTTTGTAAAAACAAATGTATATATGAAATAAAATAGCAAATAAATAAAGAGTCAAATAAAAACGGTGGGCAGTGTTGTCAGGGCCTGACTGTCTTTCAGTACGGTTGGACTTGGACAAAAAAAAATTCATTGAATTGCCTTTCAAATCAAGTATAGTCAGGGGCCAGGGCTGCACATACTGGACCCCTGTAGGTGAAGTTCAAGTGAATGGGCTCTCCCCAAATACGCTTTACTAATAGAAACACATGTGGCGTGCTCCCCTAATGCTGCGTTCACACTGGCAGATACAAAAGATACAAGCTACACAGCAAATTTGTAGCTTTGTGTCTTTGTAGCTAAAGTTGAAACCAGCTCAACTTTTTTGTAGCTTTGTAGCTGTTTTAGCTTTTGTAGCAGCTACAAACGTCAGATGTATCTTTGTATCTTCATGTTGCTGGCCTCTATTGAAAAAGTAATGGTAGCCTGTATCTTTGTATTTGCCAGTGTGAACGCAGAATTTATGTAGTTTGATTTTACTGAGACACAGACGCAGGCAGTCACGCACATGCACACACACACGCACACGCACACACACACGCACACGCACACATGCACGCGCACACGCACACGCACGCGCACACACACACACACACACACACACACACACACACACACACACACACACACACACACACACACACACACACACACACACACACACACACACACACACACGAGCTCCACAAAGATAGTAGTCAGCTGGAACTCCGAGCTGATGGGGGAAAAAAATGTAGGCTGTTACACCGCATGTGTTAGACGTCCGATTTTGTGAGCTGCCGTCATTGCAGTGATGGCAGGACACAACGGACATAAACAGAATTCGATAGGTAACCAAATGCGGTGCAAGACGCGACACGCGCTGCGTGCTTTTGACAAATTCCTCATACGTTTTATGTCCCACGGCTGTCTCGGGCTTGGTGGGAATGGTAATGGTAAAATAAAAAGTTCCATACACAACGTCTCGCATGTAACCTTAGAAGAGAGGAGCTACCGCAACTACTATGGCTGAGTGGTGATTGTTCATGTGTAGTAATTTGTGGCAAGTTTGCGAGTTTGTACACTGGGCTAGGCTGGGGCCTGGCTTCAATTAGAGAAGATATGAAAATAATACAGTGACAATTAACGCAAAGGCTGGCATCCCTGGCAACATATAGCGAAAATAGACGATCTGCAAGCCCACATGTCACATCACAAGCTTGTAGATCAGTTATTCTCGCTATTTGTCGCACAACAAAGTATTTTATAGGCTCAAAAGCATTGTAATGCTCAAAAGCATTACAAGCTATAATCTCTCTCTTCCCTGTTTCGTCATGACTGCTATTTTTCCATAATACTGCATTGTAGGAATTCAAGGCAGATTTGTTCTAACTTGTAGAACAATAGCAGATGCATGTAGATGAGTGCTGTTATGTTATCACAATTTCCTTCAAAGTGGAAATCCATTAAAGCCTCACTATGTAATTTTTTTCAATGAATAAAATGTAATTTTGTCCAATTTGTATGGCAGATAATGTTAATACAATATAACTCATACAATTGGGGTGGTTGTATTTTGTCCCTCTGCTCTTCTGTTGAGACATTTAGATTTTGTCAAAGGTCATGTCTCACCTAGACACAGGATCTGACACAATCTTTTACCTGATGGTCAAGATTCAATTTATCCCCTGAGCAAGCAGGCTATTAGCTCAATGGTAAAAATGTCAGCACTTGCGCAGGCAACTGGCTTCAAATCCGGGGTAGAAAAGGAAAGTTATAGTGCTGCTTTAAAGTTCATGCATGTGTTTGCATTTATTATACTGAGGCAAAATGTCACCATGTAATTTCTGCCCTTGACTGTGTTTTCCTGCACTAAAGTATTGAATACACTCAATGTTACAACAGCTTGTCGCTGGTACGCAGCTGTGTCGCATACAGGATATCGTCTCTGTCGGGTGGAAACCTCATGTCCAAAAACGGTTACTTTTCATGATTCAAATTCAAAAGTATCAAGAGTATCAGATCTACAAACTCAAAACACGTCGCTTCGCACCGCGTTTTGAGCTTGCAGATCTGCTACTTTTGCTACTTTTGTGTGACGCTATAAATAAAGTAGCGCATTAATTTACGAAAAAACACAAACAGTTAAAATATGGAGATAAGAGGTTTCGACCCGACAGCAATGATATGTTTGCTTCCCCGGGGGTCAAGATGTGGCAGTGGCCCCGCCATCCATGGGGACAGCTCTGAACAATAGACTCCAGGTCAGCTGCCAGAGATGACACAGAAATGGCCCACTCAGCAAGATGTGTCACGGTGTCACCAAGGCCTGTCACAATTATTACATAACATAACATGATTGAAATGATTTGAGATAATCACGGTTATTTTGGTATACTTGCGGTTCGGGTTTATGGTTATGTTGTCATTTTGACGTGGCCATGGTTTGTTTATGTTGTTTATTTTAGTGACGTGGCTGTGGTTTGTTTATGGCTGAGTCAGAATGACGTCAGAGGTCCGCCCACCCACCCTCTCATTAGCCAATTTTAATATATACAGTAAGCATTACTTCCACAATCTTGTTATCTCTGAGCACACCAGCAGTAAACAAATTCCAAAAGTTGGTTTTGGCAATAAATGATTGAATATTATATGAATATTCTTAGCTTACATGATCCAATACTGCTGTAAACTTGTTGGCCTGAATGGAGATTACGTAACTCTTTCTATCTCAGTGGTAGCAGGAAAGTCAATGAGTACTTTTACTTTTGGTACTTTAAGTATATTTTGATGCAGATACTTTTCCTTTTACTTGTGCTTTTACTCAAGTACATTTTGAATACGGGACTTCTACTTGTAACAGAGCATATCTACATTGCAGTATTGACACTTTTACTTAAGTAAAACATGTGAGTACTTCTTCCATCACTGCTAACCAGCCTCCTGACAATGAGTTCTGTAAGCACCTTGGCTGTCAGAACTGACCCCAGCACTGTTTCCTGCCAATACAACACTGTCTCTCACTGCCAAGTTACTACAAGATACAAACTTGGTGAGTGCAATAAATTGTTCTTGTTTATTTATTCAAGCCAACACAGCAATCACAAACTGTCACAATGTGAATAAACAAAAGTCAAATAGCATTTTGTCTTTGCTGATGTGTTTTCTCCAGCATAGTAATTATTATTAACCACTTGAAGGAGTAGTTCACCCTAAACAAATCTTATTTTCTATCAATTATACGCCCCATGAAGCCTTGAATTCATGGAGAGTTTTTTTGTTTTTGTCACATTCCTAAGCCAATAATTTGGGTCATCGTCAGTAGGAGACTCGAGTCTCCGGTCATCAAATTATTGGCTCAGGAATGCGACAAAAAAAAAGAAATCTCCATGAATTCAAGGCTTCATGGGGTGTGTAATTGATAGTAAATGAGTCATTATTTGGGTGAACTACTCCTTTAAACCGTGTAGGCCTTTTTCGTTGTCCGGGATCCCCCAGGGGTCTGTACTTGGCCCCATCCTTTTTTCCCTCTACTCTTCACCGAAAATAGACGATATAACGTGTAATTTTTGCCAAATGTTCACCTATCATGACATGACCAGAATATAGGGATGCTAGGGTTCATGTGAGCACACACACACACACACACACACACACACACACACACACACACACACACACACACACACACACACACACACACACACACAAGCAGAGTATATTGAGGGCTGTCAGCGGAAGACATTTATTTCAGATACTGTCTGTCGCCTAAGAACTGTTTTACGCTCCACGTCTCTCTCCCATTGTTTTGTTTTTAAGTGTTGTTTTCAGGTGGAAGGTCATAGGCCTACGTGTGTGTGTGTGTGTGTGTGTGTGTGTGTGTGTGTGTGTGTGTGTGTGTGTGTGTGTGTGTGTGTGTGTGTGTGTGTGTGTGTGTGTGTGTGTGTGTGTGTGTAAAAATGACTCATTGTGCCCCTTGCTGAAAATACATCGGTCCGCTCCACCCAGCCATCCACTAAGTGTTCTTGTTATTCTCTGAATAGCACTTCTTTGAATAACACATCGCGTCACGCTCTTTGTTTGTCCCAAACCTGGACATTCTTGGACACTGCTTTGTATTTGTACCGTGAGCTTAATGTGGATACAATATGGTTACACACAGTCATTACTACAATATTACTATCTGACGTCATGCTATAGTCTATACTCAAGTTGGCCAGTGAGTCCCAACAGTTATTAATATGTTTCTACAGAGCCTCTATTGTTCTATTATTCTATTGTCTTGAGAACAAGAGAGCTGCATTAACTGGGCAGGTCTCAAATGCCTTATAAGTCTTTTCTTTATTTAACGCATTGGGTTCATTCTTACACTCTCACAAGTTAACCATATCGTGAACCCTGGCATCCCTATACTGGCCATGATATAATAAATAAAAAAACATAGAGAAACATTTGGCGAAAATAGAGGAACATTCGTCAGAAATATAGTCACTGACAAATAGCTATTGATATACAACAAAGTATATAGGCTTTAATTGGTTTAATGGATACGCTGTAGTTTTCTGTGGTGCAAGTATACACAAGCTGACAAAGACTCTGACTTACTACCAGCTGCATTGAAAGCTCATGCAGCAGCTTAATAATAATGCTATAAATGTCAAATTGACTGCATCTGAAGTTATGCAGCTGCATGTCTGTACTCACATTGTGGTGTGGGGCCCAGGCGCTGTCTAGCTGTTCCCCCTCCAGTTTGCCGTGCTTTCCGTTGCTCTTTCTCTCCTACAGATGCAAGCTTGGGCAGCTTGTGTCAGGTAACTTTTTTGTCCGAGTGGATGAGTGAAAGTGGAGGATTTAAAACAAACAACAATCTTCTTTATTGGTTTGATTGGTCACCTCTCTCTTCAATCTTGTCCTGGAGTTCCTCCTCGTGCGGGGCTGGGTGGGGGGCGAGCTGTCGGCGTGGGTGGGTGGTGGGGGCTGGGTTTGAGGGGTTCCTTGCCACTGACTTATCAGTTAGCGATGGTATGTTGGTATGTCGGGTGTCCTGCAGCTCTCCTCTCCCGCTCTCCCCCGGGTTGTTGTCAGCAGCAGAGCTGATGGAGCCCCACTGGGTCAAGCTTTCTCTCCACAAATCGCTGTACTCTGGTGTGAGGCAAAAGGATGCTGCTTCTTAAGCTTTAGAGGTACTCCTTCCTTCCTTCTGTCACCCCCCTCCATTTGATGTAAGGGGGGGGGGGGGGCACTCTATCCATCCCACTCTGTCCACTCCCATTTTACACTTTTACTGATGCCTTTCCACCACCCCTCCTTCTCTTGCTCCTCCACACACATACAGTCTCCCATACTTTCCCTAGACCCACCCCGTCCCCTCCCCAACTAGCCCCAGTCAGAGCATGCTGCTCCCCCACACAACACCCCTCCCATGTCCAGGACAGCATGCAGGGGGCAGGGTGTTGGGGGCTGGCATGAGACAGCAGCACGCCCGATAATAACTTGAGGCAGTGTTGATTTTGACAGCAAATTTAGTTTTAGTCATAGTCTTTTGAATACAATTCCATTTAGTTTTTTGCCATATTTTAGTCATCTGAAATGGTTTAGTTTTTGTCTAGGTTTAGTCGACTAAATATCATAAGATCATAGTCGACTAAATCTACAGTTGACTTAGTCGACTAAAATGTATTTTGGCGGTGCCTTGATGGTGTCTGGCTGATTTTACACTTGGTTGCATGCTGAAAATATCTATTTACAAGCCCACAACGCGTCGCAGCGCGACGCGTTGTGGGCTTGTAGATCGGCTATTTTCAGAGCACAACACCCAAGCGCAAACAAACCGTCTTGTTTTAGTTCTACTGGTTCTCTTCTCCACTCGTCCCTCATTAACATTTTAGTCTAGTTTTTATCTGTTGATGAAATTGTCAATATATTTAGTCATAGTTTCAGTCATCGTAGCTTAGTTTTTATTTTGTTTCTGTCAGTGAAAAAAGATAGTCGACAAACATTTTTCGTCATAGTTTTAGTCGACGAAATCAACACTGAATTGAGGTTCATAAGGGAAAAGCACAGACGTGGCGGGGAAGGGGCCACGGCTGTGGGTGGACGGGGGTTTGGGGGCGGAGGGCAGGGGCACACAAACATGTATTGTGTTTATTTTAAGCGGAGTACAGAAGAGGGAGCTTGGGGCCAGATGCTGAGAGGGTTCTATTCAGTGTGTTCTACCATGTTGTTTGTAGTCTGTTGTGACTCTCGGTGTACATGACAGCAGGGCGAGCTGTCGAAATCGAAATCAAAACACTGACCACATTTGTGCGGAGTGAATCAAGTTTGGTTTTCGATTAACCACTTAAACAGTTTTTAATCATTGTGTCATTTAAATATATACTGTTTTGTTTATGGGAAACACGGTCAAAAAAGAAAATAATTGTGATATCATTGTATGTGCAATGTAGCCTACTGTAATAATAGTGATTCGTCACAACTGACTTTCACATTCCAATTGGATTTGTCATACAAGGAGTCAAATGTGAAAGAACTGGAAAATGTGGACTGATGACAGAAGCACAGTATTGTATGGATGTTGTATGTAAAGGCCTAAATAAAAATTACAAGACAAATAACTATCTTATACTTCATCTTACGATGGTATCGTGCAGAAATAGCCTATCATCAAACTCACAAGCAACGCGTTGTGATGTGAATGTTTTTGCATTTTTGTTTTTAAATGTTTGAAATGTGTTTTCGAGAAATATTTGAAAACGTGACGTGACATTTTTTGGATTCCAGGTTGAAAGCGGTTAACCACATGAACTTTAGTGATCCTATTCTGGGCATGCCATATTAGGCAAACATTTGGCAAACATACGTAAACGCTTGACACAATTTGCAGATCTCATTGCAATGCGTTTTTGATGCATTGTGAGCTTGTAAATCTGGAAAAAAAGAGTGTGGTCCAAGTCTAGACCCCTGGGGCCCCCCGGACAACGAAGCATATAGGGTTCAAGTGGTTAACATTGACACATATACCCCACATACTTAAATTTCTATTGTATGGCGTAATTTGGAGAGAGTCTGTGGAGCGCACAGCCTGAGAAGGAATGTTCCTTTTAGGACGGGATGGGTTGTTTCAGCAGAGGAAAGGTCACAACCCCTGACGCGAGCCAGACGAACCACAGAGGGGTTTGACATTGTTTACATTGCGGAGGGACGTGACAGATGACACAAAGAGCGACGTCAATCCTTGCCCGTTTGCGTGCGATTACAAACTCCCGAGTACGATATCATGGCATCTCATATGAAAGTAAAGGAGGAGGATTAAGTATTACCGTAGATGAATGACGAGGGTGAGCGGGTGGGGGTGGTTTGGTTGTGAGCTGATAAGGGTAGATCAGAGCGTAGGCTCGGTAATTACTCTTGTCTGATCCTGATTTTCTACCCTCTTTCCTCTGCTTTGAGCTGGGCTGTGTTTGTTTAGTCAAGGGCTCCCCGAGTTCCCTCAGCTGTGTTAACGTTGGTCAGTGCTCCAGTGGGTATAGAGAGCACTTTGGATTTCTTCCCACTGCGCCTATTCTTCATCATATCGATGCTGTCGGGCAGAAACCTTCTATTTCCATTCTTCAACTTTTTATGGTTTTTCGTAAGTTAATATACCATGTCCATTTGGTGAGTTATGGGGGCCCGTGGCCTAATGCATACCAAACTGGGAGTCCTTGAAATTAATAAGGTTGAGAACCACTGATGTGAGAAGCCCCTGACTACTTGACTGATCTCAATAGGCTCTATGCACAGCAGCCATATTGGAAGGAAATTGGGCCTCTTCCTTACTTCCTTCACAGGTGTTACCAATGATACTAATGAAGGCTCTGCTCCATTTCGTGTAGCACAGTGGTTCTCAAACATTTTAATTTCAACAATCTCCATAACTCTGAGTGTACAAATGGAACCATTTGTACACTCTCAGGGTTATTGCTCTTCATTGACTTACATTGTACGGCGAAACCGCTCTGGAGGCTCTCTCTCAGCCGTAAACGTAAAAATGTCAACTTCCAGTTGATTTTACTAGATCCTGATCCAGTCCAGGATTTCTCCCTAAGTTGAAATTTGTATTTAAAAAAACTGTCAGAATCAGCTTTGTTTGAGTTTGTTTACAGGCTAAAAGAGCTCCTCCTGAGCCTCTTCACTGTACAATATAAGTCAACGAGGAGCATAATATCTTAAATGATCAATGGAGAAATTATTTTAGATTTGTTTTGCTCACCTTTGGAGTTACATCATGGCAAGGTAACTACACAACCCAAACCTCCACCAAAGTGTTCTTTCCCTTTAAGCATTGGAGGGTGTATCAGTATGTTTATGTTACAGTATGTCTGTACCAGTGGTGGACAGTAATTTTGAGGTATTTGTACTTTACTTGAGTATTTCCAATTTCCAATACTTTTACTTCTACTCCACTATATCTCAGAGGCAAATATTGTACTTTTACTCCACTACAATTATTTGAAAACTTTAGTTACAGTTACTTTTCAGATATACATTATGATATTATGAAACATAGATGAACCACTTCAGCCCTATTTTATACATAGGCTATTTGAAAATAGCCGATCTACAAGCTCACAACGCGTGGTGTGACGCGTTGTGAGCTTGTAGATCTGCTATTTTCAAACATTTGAGTACTTTTACTTTTGGTACTTTAAGAATATGTTGATGCCAATACTTTTGTACTTTTACTCAAGTTACATTTTGAATTCCGGACTTTTACTTGTAACAGTACTTCTACATTGCAGTATTTATACTTTTACTTAAGTAAAACATTTGAGTACTTTTTCCACCACTGGTCTGCCTCCTTGGAAAATGTTTATCATTTGGATTGTGGTCAAAAGGACCAGGATATGATGTTATGGTTTATGCTGTTGGGGTTGTGCAATGAAATGACAGAGGGGGGAGGGAGATATGGAGATCAGTCATTCTCAACCTTATTCCATTCATGGGCCCCCAGTTTGAAATTTGATACCTTTTTTCTTTCCCTGGGACCCCAATCTCCACTGTAAAATGTACTAAAGGTAGTCCACAATTTTTATGTTGCACAAAATCATAACTTGTTTTCATCCACTTTCAAACTGGCATGTGGCAATGTCAATTCTTTAAATTTATATTTTTTACAAATATTTCCAAAATGTATTTTTTTTTTCAAAAAGTAAAAAAATATAGTGAAAATAGCTAATATCGCGTCTCGATGAACTGTGACCTATTTTTGCTATTCATCGTATTAAAGCAACATAGTGTGTGTGTGCATGTGTGTGTGTGTGTGTGTGTGTGTGTGTGTGTGCATGTGTGTGTGTGTGTGTGTGTGTGTGTGTGTGTGTGTGTGTGTGTGTGTCTGTGTGTGCGCGCATGCGTACACATGCTTTTGTCAGATGTGAGAAGGTGGGACTCTAAGGAAAAAACATTGATCTATTCCGTCGTCCACGGCTTGTCAACTCATCGGCTGCTCGGCACGGGCCTTCGTTCGGCTATAGGTCGCTCCGTCGCCCCTCACAGGCCTCATGGCCATGCTGTCTCGCCGCACCTGCCTTCTTGTCAACTGATGTAAAAAACACTTTGCTTACTTTATTTGTTTATTTGAGAGGTTCAAATAAACACATACTGTATAGGCTAGCCTATACTGACAACAACAATAGTTGAGGATACAATATAAATCGGGGTTAGCAAGAATGCACATTTTCATGCATAGTCCCTAACATAAAACAATAAGACAAGATCAGGAAACGAAACAGACTCTCTGACAATAACAAGATATGACACAGTCATATTATACCAGGTTGCATATGGCTAATAGCCGACGGTTGAAAGTGCTCATGTGGCCTATAGTTGCTTCTTTTGGGCTTGTTTTCCTAGACCTGGTTGCTTATATCTCTTACTAAACATGTCAACGTTGAAAGGCCAAATGAGGAACAGCGCCACAGTTCATAGAGATACATACAGTGGCCGAACACAGTATTGTGGGTCGTCTTTAGATCCCATATTCTGAGAGGACATTGTGCCCTCATTGGCTAAATGACCAGCCAATGAGGAAAAAGTCACGCAAAAGTCACGCAAAAGGGCCAGCCAATGAGGAAAAAGTCACTACTAGCTGGAGTGTAGATAGAGACCAGGTTTGGCAACCTGGTAAAAACGAGAAACCACAAAACAACTAATACAAAAACAATGCAATACAATACAACCGTAGGTGTATCGCGTGCTGTGGTTTCCGAAATGTGTTGGTGAAAAGCGCACATGATCCGGAATGCGTTCTCGCTGGAGCTGGTCCAGTTCACACAAGCTCCCTAGAGAACATTTTGATAAAGATGGAATAGATAAGGCCTTATCTGTGATTTTCATGTCCTGTAACACAGCGCTTCAAAGGCCTTCACATCATTCATTGCTCTACCATGTGTTGGTGTTGGATGACGAGGTAATACAGTAGAAGTCTTTGCTGTGGGAACAACCTTGTTATCAGTGGTGGAAGAAGTACTCAGATTATTTTACTTTGAGTAAAAGTAGCGATATACCACAATTTAGAAAGAAAAGTCCTGCATTCAAAAGTATTTGCATAAAAATACTTGAAGTGACAAAAGTAAACACACTGAGCAGAATGTCCCATTTAACAAGTTTTTTTGTTTTCAAAATTTCTCAAAATCTTTTGAAAATAGCCAATCTACAAGCTCACAAGTTGTGAGCTTAGATCGCCTATTTCCAAATACAAAGCATAAATTAGGGCTTAAAAAGGGGACTAAAAAGTACAATTATAAAGTATTGAAAAGTAAGGTAAAATACAATATATCTTTTTTTAAAGTACAGTAGGGACTAGAGACCGGGGACAAAAGTAACAGGCGGCAAAAGTAACAAACTCAATAATTCTAATTAGAAATAAGCTAGAGGGATGAGACATCTTGTGCATATGCTCAGTAGGGTCCTCTCTCTGCCTATGGAAGGATAGAACGATCATTTCATCTCAGCAGAAGTTTTCAACAAAAAACTGATTTTGAGGTGTAAACGTACATTTTTGAGTGTACGGTATTTTCCTTCTGCTGTCTAAAGACAAGATGTCAGCTAATTTAAACTTAGATGAATTGTATCTCTATGTTATTGGTCACAAATTAACGTCAGCCGCCTATGCTAGTATAGGTGTTTCTAACTAGAATATGGGATTTTATCATGGTTGCCCCATCGGGGACAATTGTAACACAGTGACCGGTGTCAATTGTAACAATGTGTTTTCAATGCAAGCAGATTTTTTGTCTGGGATTACATACTTTTAAGTTAGTAAATGAACATATTTCACTAAATGTCACAACATTTCAAAGTAAAAATACGTTTAAATAAAAAATAGGCAAATTGGAATATTTAATAATTCGAATACAAATACAAAATAATTGTAATTATGTATATAAAACATTTGTAAGTAAAAGTGTTAAATTATGAAAAATACATATTACTTAGTGATGTGCTTTTATTTGAGATAAAGTGTGTTAATATGACTTATTTTTACGGTGTTACAATTGCCCCCAACCACTGTTACAACTGCCCCCGTCACAGGGGCAATTGTAACACTGTGACTCATTGCATTCAAATTCATATTTTAGTATTGTCCTTATTAGTGAAAGCTTAAACATGGCATTATTAATTAGGGCACATATATATGTTCCTTATAGCAAAAGATGGCTAGGATATTTCAAGTAGTCTGTGAATTATGAAGGCAAATACAAAAAGTGTTACTTTTGTCCCAGGTCTTCCCTACTTGAGTAAACGTACTTAGTTACTTTCCAGCACTTCTTGTTGTCACCTGACTGTAGCAGTCAGGGCTGGATGGCGGGTCAGAGAGAGGGTCTTCCTGTGTGGACAGGGAGCAGGATTTCCGCAGGTCTGTCTGTGTCCCTCGGCTGGCCTGGCCCCGCAGACCCCCATGTCGTGCTGACCCCAGGATATGGTGACCTGCCAACGTCCCGTCACTCTGCCTGTCCCGCCTCTGACATGCTGTTTACATAGGTGGGTCTCAAAGTGGGATCCCGGCAGGGACCCCCCCCTCTCCAGGGGTCCTTGAAGGAGGGTTCCAGGGGGTCCCCAGCAAAATATGGAACAATTTAAAACCCTATTTTATACTTTCACTATGAAAATATAAAATAAAATAGCCAGTGGTGTAAAAAGTACTACATTTCTTTACTTAAGTAAAAGTATCAATACTGCAATGTAGATATACTCTGTTACAAGTGAAAGTCCGAAATTCTAAATGTACTTGAGTAAAAATACAAAAGTATTGGTATCAAAATGTACTTAAAATGTTTGAAAATAGCAGATCTACAAGCTCACAACGTGTCAAGATGCGACGCGTTGTGAGTTTGTAGATCTGCTATTTTCAAATAGCCTCTGTATTTAATAGTGTTAAAGTGGTTAATGTATGTTTCATAATATAATAATTTATATCTGCAAAGTAACTAGTAATAATGTTTTCAAATAATTGTAGTGGAGTAATAGTACAGTATTTGCCACTGAGATGTAGTGGAGTAGAAGTAAAAGTACTGAATATTGGAAATACTCCAGTAAAGTAAAAATACCTCAAAACTGTACTTAAGTACAGTACTTGAGTAAATGCACTTGTTACTTTACACCACTGAAAATAGCCAAATAGAAGCTCACAATCCTGGTCACAATGCGACGTGTTATGAGTTCTTGGACCGGCTATTAAAAAAAGAAAAAAGGTTGAAAAGTTTTTTTTGCAAAAAAGAAATAGAAGATACATGCCCCACAGTACACAGTGATACTCCCATTCCCTATTCCCTCCCTCCTCACCTTACACACTACAATAATGAAAAACCCTCTTTTCTCTTTTGGGGTCTACTTGGCACAGAATCTTTTCAAATGGGGGTACACGGTCTGTCTGTGTGTCCAGAGCTAATCTCGCAAAATGCTGGACGAATTATTTTGTGCACACTGCCATGGTCTTACATCAGCTGCCAAAACACACTTAGTTACTAAACTGATGATGGATGTGTAGAATTCAGGGTTGAGGTCACACTGGAGTTTATCCGGGTGCAAAGGAACCAAAACATCGAGCGGAAAACAGCTGGTGGCCAACTTGATGGTTCGTACAGATGGCAAGGCCCACCAAGCACCTGCAGTGTTCTCAGTCAACTCAGGAAATCCTAGTCGGACTAATATAGTGGTTAAAAAAATAAACAATGTACACTAAGTTTGGACGCATTAGGATGCATTCGGCTACAGAACCCTGTAACTCTAACCGTGTTTACACTGTCAGAGTTACAGACGACTAAGAGTCCATTTAGTTCCTAACTATCAGTCGTTTAGCTGGGGACCCCATGGAACCCCATCAAGGACCCCCGGGGGTCCCCGGCCCCCACCTTCAGAGCCAGTGGACAACGGTACCATTTGTTCCTCGCCGCTAAGGGCAGTTCCTCATTGACCATAATGTTAATATATTTATTAAATAAAATACATTATCATTGGATTCTATCATATCCAAATTGGATTATATTTCTTATTGCTCTGCTATTGGCTGTCATATACCCATAATTCACACAATTATAAACCCAGAGAACTTCTACTGAACTTGCCTTCCTGCCACAGTAGGCTGAACACAGCCTGACATCTGGTGGTTGTATTTGCCTATTGTCATCATAGAAGTAGTAATGTGTTTATTGACTGACTCGAAAAAACTTGCTGGACGGAATTTCAAAAGCAAATTCCTTTTTTCCCCTTCCTAAAGTAGGTATGACTACATTACAGAATATTAGCTTAGTTTAGTTGTCATGACACCAGACACCAAAAATTATGTTTGTATGAACGCCATGATTGGCAATAAAGTCATTATATCACTGCATGATGCAAGTTATGTACATAATGCAGGCAAAATGCCTAACTCCCCATTTTACCGCAAACAAAAACAAACTAAGAGGGAACCTACTGTGTTTATGGTTTCAATGATTGCCAAATTACATATTTATACAATAATTAATAATGATACAAAGTCCATCCAAGCATGTACTGTATGATGTTATATCTAGCATCAAAGTACTAACATAAGTTGTCATACAGATAATAAAACTAGGCACAATAAAAAGGACATATACCTTTATTACAACTGAAAATGATACATCTCTGTATTAGGTATGCTTGCAATTAAGACAAAATATTGAAACTACTTGTTCCTCAGTAATAATAATAATAAACTTTATTTGTATAGCACCTTTCATGACATGAAATGCAGCTCAAAGTGCTTTACAGAGCAAGAATACAATTACAGTTAGAACCAATTTAACAATAAAGCAAACAAAAATAAAATAAAATAAAATAAAAGCAAAGGCATAACACAACATTAAAATAGGCAATACAGTGAGGAATTAAAAATCAACCAAAGAATCAGCTAAAAGCAAAAGTGAAGAAATAGGTCTTGAGCTGTGCTTTAAAGCTATCGACAGAGGCTGCCTGTCTTAAGTGTAATGGGAGTTTATTCCACACTGTCGGTCCGTAAAAGCAGAATGCTGCTTCACCGTATTTTTTATATGTCATTGTAGGCACCTCGAGCAGGTCAGCACTTGAAGACCTGAGGGCCCGGTTTGGAACATATCTCTCTAGGCAGTCAGAGAGGTAGGAAGGTCCCAGACCATTTAGAGCTTTATAAACTATTAAAATAATTTTAAAATCAATCCTAAAAACAACCGGGAGCCAGTGTAGAGAAGCTAGAACTGGAGTGATATGTTCTCTCATCCTAGTTTTAGTTAAAATTCTGGCTGCCGCATTTTGAACAAGTTGTAATCTGTCAGTTGTTTTCTTTGGCAGGCCAGAGTAGAGTGCGTTGCAGTAATCAAGCCGAGAGAAAACAAAAGCGTGGATCAACGTTTGTGCATCGTCTAACGACAGATAGTCTCTAATTCGCGCAATATTTCTAAGATGAAAGAAAGCAATCTTGGTGACATGATTAATGTGTGTATTAAAATTCAATTCAGAATCGATAATAACCCCCAGGTTCTTTACTGTGGTGTTACTTTCTACAGCCAGGTTACCAAGTCTACTTGTTATTGATTCTCTCTGCTCACTGGAGCCAATTATGAGAACTTCTGTTTTATCCTCATTTAGCTTAAGAAAGTTCTCACTCATCCAGCATTTTATACTGGACAGACAGGTCAACAATGGGTCTAGAGCGCAGGGGTCGTCTCTAGGTCTAGTGTCCTAGGTGTTCCAAAACACATGTTAATAAAAAACATGCCGCATGTCTCCCGTTCAAGTTTTTGTTTGACAGTTCCTCATGTCACTCATCAGAAAGAATATGGGGGATGATCTAACTGCTTTGTTTTTCCATTGTAGGCGAGGCTATACTTCATCATATGACAATTCAAATAACAAAAATAGCTGATCTACAACCTTACTATTGTGCAGATCACATTTCATCTTATGAACATCTACTGTATTGACAGACACGTCTTCCCGTCCTCACTGCACTTCAGTTTCCACAAACGGAAACTGTAAGCACACAGGAGTGAGAACAGACGCTTTCAGCTGAGACTTTGAAAGGTGCAAAATGTGTCAACATTTATAGACATGTGAGAGTCTATGTTGTTTTATATAGGCCATGCAGTATGTTTGTGCAGGTCATGAGTACATTCAGAACAAACCTTATGTACAATCAAATGAACACAACCCACCACACTCAAATGACTAATTATTACATTTATTTTAAATTATGAATTGTACAATATTCTTTAATTCATGTTCTTTGGCTTTCAGGTCTGTAATTAATTACGGACATTAATTAATTACAATTAATTACAGTTCACAATTAATTAATTAATTGTGAACATTTCACTTGATCTTTGAACTCCATGTTGTAGTCCGGGGACCTCCAGTTATCCTTGAGGGGTTTCCAGGGGGTCCCCAGCTAAATGAATTAACAATATATCATCATAATCAGTTTAGGCACTTTAACCCTATTTTATACTTTGGCTATTCAAAAATATAGTTGTATCATGTTAAAGTCGGAGAGTATGGCTGCTGCATTACCATGCAGTACTGTAACTGGAAACAACCTGTGGTTACGTTGCACTGAAGATATCGTCATCCATCATCATTTCCGCCCACTAACTAAACAGATGATTAACTGAATATGAATACTAAATCAATTACAAGTCACAACAACACCTCCCCCAGTAACGCATTAATGACACAGAATCCTTCAGCCAACATAAATAAATAGTAAATCTGTGTCGAAATAGCCTACCTAATAGTTTGCTAGGCTACATACTGTAGGTGATATGGTTAACTTAGATATGGAGTTTAACCCTTTAAGACCGGGAACGCATCTGTGTCTTTCTTTGGATTTCTTTGGCTATTCAAAAATAGCAGATATACAAGCTTGTAGATCTGCTCTTTTTTTTATAGAGAACATTTGTGCAAATCTTTGAATATACATTTTTACACATCTCTATTACAACTTCTGGGGGGTCCCTGGAACAAAATATTTTAGGATGGGGGTCCACGGCCAAATACATAAAAAAAAACAAAAACGGTTAGGATTTAGAAGACATTTGTAGAATCATCAAAAGCAAAGATTTGAGTTACAAATGTTCGCTTTAAAAATATATATTCAAAGATTTACACGCATTTTAACGTTTTTTCCCTCAAAAATAGCAGATCTACAAGCTCAGCACTCGGTGCCGCGCTATGAGCTTGTAGATCTACTATTTTTGAATAGCCCAAAGACATAAAAAATCACACAGATGCGTTCCCGTTTCATACTCAATGGTGCATAAGGATGAATTGGGAACACAAGTTGGGTGGAGAATTCTTTTTTTTATTGATTTGTTTTTATTACGGGGCCAGAGCTCAGCTCTGGACCTGTTTTATTATTGTAGGTATTCTTCTGTTTCTGCCACTTTTCGCAGTTCTGGGTGAACCGTGCTGTCGCTTTTTACGAAACTCGGCCATATGGTAGATGGTCATGAAAAACTATCAAGAAATAAATCTCACAATCTTTCATCAAAAGGTGGCGCTATAGCACTCAATTGAAAATGCCGACTTTGAACAGGTACAACTCATGCCCTGTTTGACCTACAGCCATAAAACTTCAATACACACATGCGTCTACTCATGATGAACAACTTTAACCCTCTGACTTTTGACCTCTGACCTTTAGATCTCCCACCATTTTGAATTATATGAAAAGCAGCTAAAATCTATCTCCTCCTGGGATTTTTGAGCAATCTGCACGAAACGTTTTACACATGAACTTTGGACCTATGCCGACAAACAAGCAGCAAAGATTTTCCATAAGTGCAAAAATGAAGCTTTAATGAGCCAATGAATATTGCAGTTTTATGACAATTATTCATCTGCCCCTAACACATACATGCAGACTCACATTTCTTTGAAACTTTGCGTTAATGTTGAGGGTCATTCCAAATATTACTGAAACCAATCTTACTCCAATTGGTCAAAGGGGGGCGCTATAGCGATTTTTTGAAAGTGCAAACTTTAAACAGGCAAAAGTCATGCCTCGTTTGGCCGACAGCCATTAAACCTGCTTACACATGTGCCTTGACTCATGAGGAACACATGTATCACGTTGACCAGTAAGCTCCGCCCTTAGATTGTCCGCAATTTTGAGCAGTTTGAAAAACACTTAAACCCAGGATTTTTCAGCTATTTGCGTGAAACTGTATCATCTGTGTGATCTCCTTTTTCACAAGTTCTTGTCTGTTGCTCCAATGGCTTCTCCATTAAACGTGTGCCTCACGACCGCAAGGTTGCAGGTTCAAGCCTCACTTGATGCAGACTCATTTAAGTTGAATTGCAAAAAGCATGACTGTATCAATGAATACATGTGCAAACGGTAAAGATAACATGAAATGCTTATTTGAGAGTATGTTTTTTCAATGTATGACGTACTTCATTGTGAAAATAGCCGATCTACAATCTCACAACTTTTCCGATAGCAACGTTTTGTGAGCTTGTAGATCGGCTGCTTTCACTGGTTTCGGTTTCGAGGAGACATACAATTTCTCTATTGGTAAATGGTTTGTGAACGAGTGATCTTAGTGTTAGTGTTAGTGTGAATTCTTTTTTCACTGGTTCTGGTCTGTTGGTCCAATGGTGTCTCGCTTCAGCATCAGCCTCTGGATCCAAGGTCGCCAGTTTAAACCTCAACTCTTGCTGGCTACTTCTCAATTGTATCGCACAAAACATGACTGTATCAATTAATGCATGCGCAACTGTTAAAGGTAACATGAAATGCTTCTTGGAGAGAGTATTTTTTGCAATATATGACAAAATTGTGAAAATAGCCGATCTACAATCTCACAACTTTTCAGATAGCAACGTGTTTCTGAGCTTGTAGATCGGCTGCTGTGTTATATCTTTTTTCACAGGTCTTGTCTGT
Source organism: Gymnoscopelus braueri (assembly GCF_963280865.1). Classification (NCBI taxonomy): domain Eukaryota; kingdom Metazoa; phylum Chordata; class Actinopteri; order Myctophiformes; family Myctophidae; genus Gymnoscopelus; species Gymnoscopelus braueri. The sequence continues at coordinate 6,425,126 of NC_137620.1, read as the reverse complement.
TGGTCCAATGGCTTCTCCCTTAAGTGAGTGCCTCATGACTGCAAGGTTGCCAGTTCAAGCCTCACTTGATGCAGACTCACTTAAGTTGAATTGCAAAAAACATGAATGTATCAATGAATACATGTGCAAAGGGTAAAGATAACATGAAATGCTTATTTGAGAGGGTATGTTTTTGCAATGTATGACATACTTCATTCTGAAAATAGCCGATCTACAATCTCAAAACTTTTCAGATAGCAACGTGTTTCTGAGCTTGTAGATCGGCTGCTTTCACTGGTTCACTTTTATCTTCAACAGACAACCTCAGCCTGGACAAAGCTATAGCACTATAGGTAGTGTTGCAGCCTGTCAATCCGAAGGTTGAGGGTTTGATTCCTGTTAATGGCAATAGGTTGAGACGTCCAATCAATCCATTCTGCTTCCATCTCTCTCTCTCTTCAATCTATTCCGTTTCCATGTCTCTCACTCCGCCCTTAGATTGTCCGCAATTTTAAGCAGTTTGAAAAACACTTAAACCCAGGATTTTTCAGCTATTTGCGTGAAACTGTATCATGTGTCTGATCTCTTTTTTCACAGATTTTATCTCTTGGTCCAATGGCTTCTCCCTTAAGTGAGTGCCACACGACCGCAAGGTTGCCGGTTCAAGCCTCACTTGATGCAGACTCATTTAAGTTGAATTGCAAAAAACATGACTGTATCAATGAATACATGTGCAAACGGTAAAGATAACATGAAATGCTTATTTGAGAGTATGTTTTTTCAATGTATGACGTACTTCATTGTGAAAATAGCCGATCTACAATCTCACAACTTTTCAGATAGCAACGTGTTTCTGAGCTTGTAGATCAGCTACTTTCACCAGTTTCAGCCAGGGGCTTGGTTCATGACAGAAGGCAAAAATGTATGATCTTCAACAGACAACTTCAGCCTGGACGAAGCTGTCGAGCGTTCGATTCCTGTCAATAGCAATAGGTTGAGGTGTCCATGTGTGAGGTTCTTAACCTGGGATTGCCCCCCTGCGTCCTATGTATGTCCACCTCAGCTGGGTCGAGCTTAAAAGTAATTTCACCTGTTGGAATCATTTGCTTTGTCTCAATTTCAATCTATTCCGTTTCCATGTCTTATTGTGCTATTATTGCACTTTGCTTTTTGTCTGTCTGTCTCTTTGTCTCTGTGTCTCTCACTCTGTGTCTCTGTGTCTCTCTGTCTGTCTGTCTGTCTGTCTGTCTGTGTCTCACTCTGTCTGTCTGTCTGTCTGTCTGTCTGTCTGTCTGTCTGTCTGTCTGTCTGTCTGTCTGTCTGTCTGTCTGTCTGTCTCTCACTCTGTCTGTCTGTCTGTCTGTCTGTCTGTCTGTCTGTCTGTCTGTCTGTCTGTCTGTCTGTCTGTCTGTCTGTCTGTCTGTCTGTCTGTCTGTCTGTCTGTCTGTCTGTCTGTCTGTCTGTCTGTCTGTCTGTCTGTCTGTCTGTCTCTCTGTGTCTCTGTCTGTCTGTCTCTCTGTCTCTCTGTCTCTCTGTCTGTCTCTCTGTCTCTGTGTCTCTGTCTGTCTCTCACTCTGTGTCTCTGTCTGTCTCTCACTCTGTGTCTCTGTCTGTCTCTCACTCTGTGTCTCTGTCTGTCTCTCACTCTGTGTCTCTGTCTGTCTCTCACTCTGTGTCTCTGTCTGTCTCTCACTCTGTGTCTCTGTCTGTCTCTCACTCTGTGTCTCTGTCTGTCTCTCTGTCTGTCTCTCACTCTGTGTCTCTGTCTGTCTGTCTGTCTCTCACTCTGTGTCTCTGTCTGTCTCTCTGTCTGTCTCTCACTCTGTCTCTGTGTCTCTCTGTCTCTGTGTCTCTGTGTTTCTGTGTCTCTGTGTCTCTCTGTGTCTCTCTGTGTCTCTCTGTCTCTGTGTCTCTGTGTCTCTCTGTCTCTCTGTCTCTCTGTTTCTGACAGACACTCTCTGTGTCTCTGTGTCTCACTCTGTCTGTCTGTCTGTCTGTCTGTCTGTCTGTCTCTCACTCTGTCTGTCTGTCTGTCTGTCTGTCTCTCACTCTGTCTGTCTGTCTGTCTGTCTGTCTGTCTCTCACTCTGTCTGTCTGTCTGTCTGTCTGTCTCTCACTCTGTCTGTCTGTCTGTCTGTCTGTCTGTCTCTCACTCTGTCTGTCTGTCTGTCTCTCACTCTGTGTCTCTGTCTGTCTGTCTCTCTGTCTCTGTGTCTCTGTCTGTCTCTCACTCTGTGTCTCTGTCTGTCTTTCTGTCTCTCACTCTGTGTCTCTGTCTGTCTGTCTGTCTGTCTGTCTGTCTGTCTGTCTGTCTGTCTGTCTGTCTGTCTGTCTGTCTGTCTGTCTGTCTGTCTGTCTGTCTGTCTGTCTGTCTGTCTGTCTCTCACTCTGTCTCTGTATCTCTGTGTCTCTGTGTCTCTCTGTCTCTCTGTCTCTCTGTCTCTCTGTCTCTGTGTCTCTGTGTCTCTCTGTCTCTCTGTCTCTCTGTCTCTCTGTCTCTCTGTCTCTGTGTCTCTGTGTCTCTCTGTCTCTCTGTCTCTCTGTCTCTGTGTCTCTGTGTCTCTGTGTCTCTCTGTCTCTCTGTCTCTCTGTCTGTCTCTGTGTCTCTGTGTCTCTGTGTCTCTCTGTCTCTCTGTCTCTGTGTCTCTGTGTCTCTCTGTCTCTCTGTCTCTCACTCTGTGTCTCTGTGTCTATGTCTGTCTCTCACTCTGTGTCTCTGTCTGTCTGTCTGTCTCTCACTCTGTGTCTCACTCTGTCTCTCACTCTGTGTCTCTGTGTCTCTGTCTGTCTCTCACTCTGTGTCTCTGTCTGTCTCTCACTCTGTGTCTCTGTCTGTCTCTCACTCTGTGTCTCTGTCTGTCTCTCACTCTGTGTCTCTGTCTGTCTCTCACTCTGTGTCTCTGTGTCTCTGTCTGTCTCTCACTCTGTGTCTCTGTCTGTCTCTCACTCTGTGTCTCTGTCTGTCTCTCACTCTGTGTCTCTGTGTCTCTGTCTGTCTCTCACTCTGTGTCTCTGTCTCTGTGTCTGTCTCTCACTCTGTGTCTCTGTCTGTCTGTCTGTCTGTCTGTCTGTCTGTCTCTCACTCTGTGTCTCTGTCTGTCTGTCTGTCTCTCACTCTGTGTCTCTGTCTTGTCTGTCTGTCTCTCACTCTGTGTCTCTGTCTGTCTGTCTGTCTGTCTCTCACTCTCTGTCTGTCTGTCTGTCTGTCTGTCTGTCTGTCTGTCTGTCTGTCTGTCTGTCTGTCTGTCTGTCTGTCTGTCTGTCTGTCTGCCTGCCTGCCTGCCTGCCTGCCTGCCTGCCTGCCTGCCTGCCTGCCTGCCTGCCTGCCTGCCTGCCTTTTTTTCTCTCAAGTTGAGTGTTCTATGTTTCTATGGCTTATTCTGCAAATTACTTATAGTTTCTTCTTTCTTTTTTCTCTCTGCAAAACCTGGCCCCGTGTTATCGCTGCTTGCAGCTATATTTTGCACTTGATTTTGTATCCTACATCTGTTTACTTTGCATTGTTTGCTCTTTGTTGTGTGTTTTTACCTGTACAGGACTTTGTTTGATTCTGTCATGTGAAATGTGCTATATAAATAAACTTTGATATGATTTGATTTGATTTGATGATGGAATTGTTTTTATAGTCTTGTCCCTCTGATGAAGCTACATGCTGGAAAGATCATTGGATCCCACTAGGCCAGTGGTTCTCAAAGTGGGGTCCCAGGGGTCCTTGATTTGGGGTTCCTGGCGAGTCCCCAGCAAAATGAGGAACAGTTTAACCACTTTAACCCTATTCTTTATTTAGTCTTTTTGAAAGTAGGCTAGCAGATCAACAAGCTCACAACGCATCGCAACACAATGCGCTGTGAGCTTGTAGATCTGCTATTTCCAAAACATTATCTTAAATCTTGAAATTTGTAATCTCTTATGGGGGCCCTTGGCACAAAATATTTTCAGATAGGGGTCCACAGCCAAATGTATACATTTGGGAGTCATTGATCATGAAAATGTTTGAGAAAAACTGCACTACGATACTGTCCTTTAGGGCACGGTCACACTGCACTTTTATTTTACCTATGGGGCGGAATCTGCCGATGCTTTGTCAATGCAAATGCATGGATTCATGGTCTTGCACATTTTTCTTGCGAATCCACGCATTTGCATTGACAAAGCATTGGCAGATTCCGCCCCATAGGTAAAATAAAAGTGCGGTGGGACCGCGCCCTTACAGGCAATTTCCTGTGGTGGTGCTGCAGCAAGTCTATCTCAGGCAAGTACTGTACTTAAATGTTGATGTATTTTGACTTTACTGAAGTATTTTCAATACTTTTACTTCTACTCCACTACAACTCAGAGGCAACTATTATACTTTTACTCCACAAAAAATATTTGACCACTATACTTTATAGATTTTGATTATTATTACAAAACATACATTAACCACTTCAGCTCTGTATGCAGTACATTTCGGCCATTTGAAAATAGCAGATCTACAAGCTCACAATCGCGACGCATTGTGAGCCTGTAGATCTGCTATTTTCAAAATACTTTATACATTAGAAACCTGTGAAACGGGACATTCTGCATAATGAGTACTTTTACTTTTGGTACATTTTAATGCCATTACTTTTTGTACTTTTAGCCAAGTAAATTTGGAATTCCCGTCTTTTACTTATAACAGTATTTACTTTCTACATTGCAGTAGCCTATTAAGGACATCACTCCTAATGCACCTGCTAAACCCATTCCAGTGTACTTTCCAAAACGAACAGTAGAGGACAGCAATACACGAATCCACGGAGCGCTGCCCTGGGCGCAGCCATTGCTGCGGTGTCAACGCTCCGCGGACGCGACACCGCAGCAATGGCCGCCTACAGGCAGCTACAGGCAGCGCGTCTGTGGATTCGTCTATACGCCATCACAGAGGCGTAGCGTCATGGAGGCCACTGAGGCCATGGCCCGGTCAGTAAAGACCCGGCCTGCCCTGTCTAGCTGCTCAAACTGCAGGGCAAGATTCATCAGAAAAAAGAATTCTGCTCGGACGCTGGCTGGCTGGGCTGGACAACAATAGATACGTTACCGCGGTGATACATTGGCTGCCCCATTCGCACCTTTTACAAAGCTAAAGCTGCAGTCTCCTGCATAACAATGGTCCAAGTGTAACCTGTTAAGTACCGTAGTCTGTAGGAGGCATAGGCTATAGAGCACCGAAGTCCTGACGTCACTCGTTCATCCCCAGGTTTGCGGAAGTAATTTCTCTATGGAGAATAACATTGGGTCATCTTAGAATCGTCTCATATAAGAATTGTGGTCCAAAAATAAACACCGCGTGTCGGCGTTATTGTCAGGGGGGAGGTTCTGTATCGTTTATGATAGTCAGTCACTTATATTTGATACAGTCTGTTTCTGGCGAAAATGTAACTAATTAGGCGGAAGTAACATTAGCGTTTTCTCACCGTCAGTTGATGCTTCATATCCATAAGAGTCAACCCGCCGGGGTCATGTGTTTATTTTTGGAACACAGTTCTTATTTGACGCGATATTCAATACGTCTATGGGATTCAGAACGGGGGTGGAAAACTGCAAACCAGGTAGACAAACAAAGGATGTGTAAATGACGTCAGACTTCGGCGGTCTATTGTCAGATCATGTCCAGAAGGAGTCCAAAAGAGAATGGATCCTGGAGTAGAGTAGGCTATTTCTACATTGCAGTATTGATACTTTTTACTTAAGTAAAGCATTTGAGTACGTTTTCCACCACTGAAGGATGGTAGAGTGTGTTGTTAATGTTGCTTTATGGTCGTTTAATTAATTAATTACTTTTTTTAAAATCGTGCGTATATGTCCCGCAACACAGGGGGGGTGGGGGACAAGTTTTCAAATGTAACCCTTGATACTTTTACTTAAGTAAAACATTTTGAGGATGGAACACACTGAGGGATGGGTAGAGTGTTGTTAATGTTGTTTTATGGTCATTTAATGAATTAATTAAGCAAAAAAATCGCGCGCGCTAAGCGTGCGTACATGCCCGCGCGTACATGCCCGCGACGCAGTGGGTGGGGGGCAGGGGGGAAGGGGGGGAAGGGGGGAATCATTAAGAATCTTGCCCGGTCCAAGTTAGAACCCACCGTACGCGCCTGCGCCATCAACCCGTCTACTGTGCTGTTAAACCAAAAGAAGTATCGTGCTGTACAGTCAGGTTGCTTGTTGTTTCTCTCCCAAAACCTGGCAAAACTGCCTGGTTGAAAATAGCAGATCTACAAGCTCACATTGCGTGGGCTTGTAGATCTGCTATTTTCAATTGGCCGAAATGTATAGGGCTGAAGTGGTTGGTTTATACAATGTTTTGTAATAATAATCCAAATCTACAAAGTAATGACTTATACTAATAACTAAAGTTTTCAAATAATTGGAGTAAAAATAAAGTGGAGTAAAAAGTACAATATGTGCCTCTGGGATGTAGTACTTTTATTTCTACTCCACTGTGGAGTAGAAATAAAAGTACAGAAAATTGGAAAAACTATGCTTCAATACCACGCCCACCTGGTCGAAACACCAAAGAAAGAGGCTCTCCCTCGTCAGAGACAGAGCCATATAAGAGAGTTATATGAGTTATGACACTAGCGTTGACTCCATAGAGTTATAATATATCTGGTTGACTGGCTCTCATTGTAAGAATGCGGAAGTGCTCTGTCTATCTCAATGAGATAGTTCCAATGTTGGAACTATAGCCCATAGCAGCCCGCTTTGCGGCGAGATCAGAGCGTGACGTTTACTCTCTCTTCTACACTCTGGTCAGAGAGAGTCCCGGAACGGTTGGTTTCCTGCTTGCAAACCACTTATCGACGACGCAGGTCCATTCTTTGAACTGTTCCATCGGGTATTTAACGCATTAAAGGTATAAACACTTTTTTTGTCCTATTTAATATGTTGTTGAGGTTTCAGCACTCTCTTCTCTCAGCACTACCAGTAGGCTACGGGGGACCATGTGATTCGACTTTGGACTGTTGTCTCCCCCTATAGGAGATGATAAAGCAGTGGTGGGAAAAGTACTCACATTCTTTACTTAAGTAAAAGTATCAATGCTTGCAATGTAGCAATACTCTGTAGTAAAAGTTAAAAATGTACTTGAGTAAAAGTACCAAAAGTATTGGTATCAAAATGTACTTAACCGTGTGATTCGACTTTGGACCTTTGTCTCCCCCTACGGGAGTTGATAAGGTATCATAATAAAGTTTTACTGTAAGTAATTAAGTAATTAGTAGTAAACATGACAGGTGCGTAGGAGGGCGTAGAAGCTTAACGCACAAGGACAGTGGTGGAAGAAGTAGCCTACTCAGGTATTTTACTTAAGTAAAAGTAGCAATACCACAATATAAAAATACTCTGTTAAAAGTACCAAAAGTGAAAGTACTCATTATGCTGAATGTCCCATTGCACAACTTTTCAACTGTATACAATGTAATCTTTTGAAAATCTACAAGCTCACAATGAGTCGCATCGTGGCACATTGTTGTGAGCTTGTAGATCTGCTATTTTCAAATGTCCGAAATGTATAGGGCTGAAGTGGTTAGTGTATGTTTTCATTGTTTTGTAATAATAATCACAGAATCTACAAAGTAACTAGTATACTAAAGTTTTCAAATAATTGTAGTGGAGTAGAAGTAAAAGTACAGAAAATTGGAAATTCTTCAGTGAAGTAAAAATACCTCAACATTGTACTTAAGTACAGTACTTGAGTAAATGCACTTAGTTACTGTACACCACTGGAAATTGGCTACATCATTTCAGTTTTTAGACCTTTATAGGCTTAGGCTAGATGTGACATAACAATGACATTAATACTGAAAGTTGTCTGGATAATATTAATAAACCTAGGATGTTGGGTGGTCGGATTGAGTCTCTATCATAGAGATACTCACCTGTATCTCAAGTAAATAACATAGACTGTCTGTGGTAAATACACATTACTGGACGTGTAGACAGAAACGTTTTATGATATTCTTATATAAAATTATAAATGCCCCCTCAGACCCCCCCTATAATTCATTATAAAAGTGATTTTAATTGATCATACAATTATTAAAATGTATGATAATTTTAATACATTATGATCCTCCTCCTGACCAAAAGAAAATGTCTGTGAGTGACCAGCAGCAATTGTGAAGAAGGCCTATTATTATGATACCGTAACATAAATGTATTATAAAAATAATGCTTTACATTGTGTAATGATTATTGTCATTAAGCATTATGTTAGTGCATTATTATTTTTAGTGCTTATAATGGTAATTATACAGTGCTTAAAGCAGATTATAAGGGGGCTTCAAGTTCATAGAAAGTGTATATAGTAGAGCGGATAGTAGGAACAATCGTTCACTTTGTGATACAAGCGTGAAAATTGGCATGAACATTCCTTTAGGTCAACTCTTTGACTTTTTTAATCGAGCCACTCAAAAATCCAAGATGGCGGCCATTTTTCAAGATGGCCGATACCTTAGTGGGCAGTTAAGTGATATGATGGTTTATTTGGTGATACAAGCATGAAAATTGGCATGAGCAGTCTCTGTGGGTCACTTGACAATAGGCCACCCACAGCTACTTGAAATTTCAAGATGGCGGCCATTTTTCAAGATGGCCAACACTTTAGTGGAGCATTTAAGTTATATAATGGTTCATTTGGTGATACAAGCATGAAAATTGGCATGAGCAGTCTCTGTGGGTCACTTGACAATAAGCCACCCACAGCTACTTGAAATGTCAAGATGGCGGCCATTTTTCAAGATGGCCACCACCTTAGTGGACTAGTTAAGCTTAAGAAATCATTTAGTTGGTGATACAAGCATGAAAATTGCCATGAGCCGTCTCAAAAGGTCATTTGACAAGAAACCGCCCACAGCCACTTGAAATTTCAAGATGTCAATCTTTAAATGATACCTTTTCTCATAGAAATGTATTGGGTTCCTCAAAAAGCTCTGTCAAGAGAGGTTGTTTGACTGTGTTTTGTCTGACTCCTCGCCCACGACCTGTCCAGTTTGGTAAGACCTGTCAGGAGTTGCCTCCCACCGGCATAGCTCTCAGGGTTCACTGAGGTAGGCCTAAACAAGCTCCCTTACCACGACAAGGTAACAGTCACAAGGGAGGATATATATATATATATATATATATATATATATATATATATATATATATATATATATATATATATATATATATATATATATATATTGTTTTTTTTAAACTAACAGCCATTACATGTGTCAAATAAATACTAAGGGGTGGGGATACAAAAAATAAGATGAATAAATTAGCACAGTTGTGGTGCTGATAAGCACAGTTGTGGTGCTGAACGGACAGCGCTCCAAAATTATGAGTAATGGCTAATACTGAATGGCAATAGCCACGGAACCATGACAAACGATACTAAGGAACTAAACTGAAAATGTGCTTCACTGTTAGATATGGCAGTGGAAGGCAGTGGAAGCAATGTTACAAAGTAACAACTGAAAATTACACAGTAATAGACTAGATAAAAAGTAAAACATGATGCGTCGATGTGACGAGGGGAAGCCGAGCCATAGGCCTCCACTTGAAAACACAGAGGACAACAGGGAATAACTCTGGCAAAATAAACATGCAAATAGGTTCTAGCAGGGGCAACTACATAGGCATGTGAAACTGAGTCCATATCTGAAGCAGTTACACCTTCCAGTACATGCCTTGGAGCACCCACATTTGGTCAACTCCCAACAACTCTCCGCAATAGGTGGAAGTGGAGTCCAGAAGACTTTCCACTTCTCGTCCTGTTCCACCCATCCCCAGTCAGATGGGCTCGGCATTTGTGGATGTCGCTTCAATGCCTGTCCCCACACGTATCCAGCCTCATAAGAAGCATGTTTGGCATGCTCTTTGAGTGCTGCTTGAGTTGGTGGGATCAAGTCATATTGTCTTTGCTTTCTGGCAAAGAGATCAAGCCTGGCCTCGTTCACAGTTGTGACATCGCTGGACCGGTCATACATTAGATCTTCTTGGCCTCTTGACATGGATATCTTTGGTATCTTCAGTGTCTTCAGCAGATGTAGATGCTCTCTTTTGGGCCCTTTCAGCTCTGTGTTGTTGAACCTAAGTTTACAGCTTGAATTATATTTTGCTCTGTTTCTTGTCGATGTGCTTTCTATGCCATCACCTTCATCTAGTCGGGTTGGACTAAGTAAGATAGGCAGAGCATTGATCTTATGAAATAATGGAACATTTCTTGCAATGGTATCATAACCAGTACGATCGTGCTCTCTGTTGAATAAACTCGGCTGAATGAGTTTTTCCTTGGTGACCTGCTGACAAATTAAACATCTGTCCCAGTTAGTTTTCACAACTGTTATGATGGCTTCTGCCATGTCTGCAGCATAGGCAGAGGCCGAGGGTTTATCCTTTTACCACCTTTTACCAAGCACTTTGATGTATGGGATACAACTAAGTTCGTGCCTTAACCCTACACTTAGTTCGATCGTTCATCCAATGCCATTTAAATCCTGAGCGATCTGTACACCATCCGGTTAACTAAAACCCCATTAACCTTGGCTCGGCTCTCCCGTGCTGGCACAACCTGTCAATTCAGGTGCGGCTATCTAACTGTTTTGGGGTAAATTAGACAGCATTTGGGATACCAACTTTCAATTAGCTGACATTGAACCCCACTCTGAGTTTAACAGCAGTGATATATCACCAGTGTGCCCTGGTAGTGCAGATATTCACTCTTATCTAATCTATCTATGATCAACAAATCAACACAACTATATTGTGATGTGTTAAAAGTTGTTCTTTAGAATAATAATAATAATCGTATAATCGTCCTTAATGAAAAAAAAACATACATTTCTATGAGAAAATGTATCTTTTGAGGATCCAGGGGGCGGCCATCTTGAAAATAGAAATGTAAAGTGGCTGGGAGTGTTTTCTTGTCAAGCAACCCTTAGAGACTGCTCATGCCAAATTTAATGCTTGTATCACCAAATAAACCATTATATAACTTAATTGCTCCACTAAAGTGTTGACCATCTTGAAAAATGGCCGCCATCTTGAAATTTCAAGTAGCTGTGGGTGGCCTATTGTCAAGTGACCCACAGAGACTGCTCATGCCAATGTTCATGCTTGTATCACCAAATAAACCATTATATAACTTAATTGCTCCACTAAAGTGTTGGCCATCTTGAAAAATGGCCGCCATCTTGAAATTTCAAGTAGCTGTGGGTGGCCTATTGTCAAGTGACCCACAGAGACTGCTCATGCCAATGTTCATGCTTGTATCACCAAATAAACCATTATATAACTTAATTGCTCCACTAAAGTGTTGGCCATCTTGAAAAATGGCCGCCATCTTGAAATTTCAAGTAGCTGTGGGTGGCCTATTGTCAAGTGACCCACAGAGACTGCTCATGCCGATTTTCATGCTTGTATCACCAAATAAACCATCATATCACTTAACTGCCCACTAAGATGTCGGCCATCTTGAAAAATGGTCGCCATCTTTGATTTTCAAGTGGCTCGATTAAAAAAATCGATACATGACCTCTAAAGATGATCTGTACCAAGTTTCACGCTTGTATCACCAAGTGAACGATTCTCCCAAAATATTGCTTTTATCCGCTCTACTATGAGGGTTTAATTTGTTTATTGTCTGAAAACACATTTAACTTGAATCCAATATGTAGTGGGGGTCCCTGCTTCAGATTGATTGATTCAATACACACTATCACTCAGATGTCAATATATTGCTCTACTGTAATAGTAGTTAACCACTTGGGGGTTAAAGTGGTTAATATTTGCAGGTTTTCATTTAACAGTCGCACAAACACTCAGCTGGGCGATACAAGCCCGGTCTGACTTTTCCCCCTGGTGGTAATGGGCTTTATAACGGCATCGTTATCGTTACCTTGGATACTGTTTATGATGTATGTTGTGTCAGCAAAGTTCAAAGTTTGCAGGATCATCAAAGGCCGTAGCCATCCCAACCAACCACACACTGTTTCAGATGCTGCCTCATGACAAGTGGCTCCAGTCCGCACCCACAAGGCCACTGGCAGTTAGGACTGTCACGATTATGAAACTGAAATTAAATTAAATTTCTGTTTGGCTTTAAGGCTTTTAAGTTGCTCATGGCAGATATGACACATAATCTAAATATACAAAGAAATGACTGACATATTTAATAACTTTATTCTTAAAAAAAAAACATTAACACAACGTGTCGCATCGCGACACGTTTGGAGCTTGTAGATCTGCTATTTCCACTATTTTTTATTAAAAAAAAAATTATACAAATTTTTCAACATGGAAATGATTATGACGATTATGACAAAATAATTGCGATTATCTCAAATAATTGCGATTAGACAATTATGTAATAATTGTAACAGGCCTACTGGCAGTAGGCTCCTAAATAGTTACTCCCCCCGGATAATCAGCACTATGAATGATCAGACCAGGGAAAAAACAAATAAACACGGAGCTTGTAGATCAGTTATATTCACAATTGTTCAAATTAGGCCCAAGTGATTAATTTTTGTAAATGTGGGTCCCGGAGAGACGTCACTCGAACCGAAAAGGTTTGCACACCAGCTATAGAGCTACGTAATCCTGGAAATACTGTATTTTGAGTATTCAAATATTTTCTAGATGACGTAGGCGTACTCCTGGTGAAAAAAACATTATTATTATTTTCTTCATTTTGTTTCTGTGCATGGTGGGGGCTGTTCTATGTGACTATGCACAGTATTTTTTTTATTGTATTTTCCCCCCCCCCCCAATGATGAATTGATAATTCCAAGCCAGTTGACCAATTTCTATCATATTATTTCTTGTGAAGACATGTCCTCCCCCAGCATCCCTCTGTCCGAGGAGCAGTTCCTGTGTTTGCTCTGTCTGGAGGTGTTCTCTGATCCGGTCTCCGCCCCCTGCGGACACAGCTTCTGCTCGGCCTGCATCAGAAGACACTGGAATGGCGGCAGCGTTCGCGCTTGTCCCCGATGCAAGTGTGCCTTCCCAGGAGAGCCAGAGCTTTGCCCGAACACCTTCGCCAAAGAGATGGCCGAGCTGATCCGAGCGAGGAGGCAGAAGGACGGGAGAACCGGGGACTTGCTTTGTGACGTGTGCATCGGGACGAAGGCCAAGGCCCTGCGGTCCTGCCTGGTGTGTCTCACCTCCTACTGCGAGGCCCACCTGGAGCCACATCTAAGGTACGGTGACCAGACCTCCCGGTTTTGGCTGTGATTGAACTGGGTGCCCTGATATCTATTAAACACTAAAATGTACTAAAATCAATTCAAACTGGTTACAATTTAAATCATGATTAAATCGCAATTTGAATCGTGATGCAAACAGCAGAGGGCGGGTAAAAAAAAGAGAAGAAAATACAGGATCTTTGTAAGAGAATTGATAGAAAAATTGTTTTCAGTCATTTGCTACTGTATTGAAAAGAGGATAAGAGAAGAAAATAAAAAGAGAAAGAAAACATTATATAATTTAGTGTTAAAAAAATCTTGAAAATCGTATCGTGAACCTAGTATCGTGATTGGAATTGTATCATGAGTTGAGTGAATCGTTACATGCCTACGTAAAATGTCTTGTCCACTAACACATTGTCCCTGGTTTTCACCACCCTTAAAATAATTATACTTGTTTTGAGAGCTTAATGCTTATCATATTATGTTCTGTTGAAAGGTGCAGTCACTACGTACAAGGTGTGCTATAATAATGGTCCTCCATGCTGATGAAAATGCCAGGAGAAAAAAAAGATTGCCAAAAATTGCACAAATAGTGAAAACAACAACATCACAACAAGCTCACAACTTGTTGCGTTCTCACCGCAAGATATCAAACGAGTGACTTCTTGGCACGGACATCCCAAGAACTCACCCCTGGACTGGAAGGGGCGGGGGGGCAAATACGGCACATGTTGACTAGGGGGGATATGAGTTACGATTCTGTCCCTATCGGGACATTAACTCGACCGGCGCTGAGTCGGCTCAAGCGGACTTCGCAACTGCACTTCCGCATTCCTGGTGTGCGGAAGTGCCCGGGATGGCCGTTTGACTGGATGGGTCACCGTTTGACGTCTGGTCACACTTGTCCCAAGAAGTCACAATATGCATTTTGAGGAGTGAGAGTGTGTTGCTGGTCACGTTGTGAGCTCGTAGATCAGCTATTTGTTTTGTTGCTATTTCGGAAATAGGGCTAAAGTGGTTAAAGGACGACTTCACCAATTTTCAACCTGTCTTCACATAATTTGTCCTCACTAATGCTCATGATAATATGGCACCATTTTTGTCTACCCTGTCTGTGTATCAGAGGAGGGCTATGGACAGTTCAGAAACCTGTCTACCAGTGACATCATCAATGTGGAATCCAAGTTAATAGAAACTACAGGCTTTCTATTCCTGGAAAGTTAGCATGCTATAATGAAAGCCATTGTTCTCACGTTAATAAAAATCTAAATAAAAAAATAAAATATTGAAGAAGAAAAAAACCTTCCTAACGATGATGTCACTGGTAGACGGGTTTCTGAAGTGTCTACAGCTCTCCTATGAGACACAGACTACACACAGAGTACCAAAAAAGTACATACTTTTATCGGGAGCATTAGTGAGGATCTATTATGAAGATAGGTTGAAAATGTGTGAAGTCGTCCTTTAAGGGTCCCGGTTTAAGTGTTAAAAAAATATGGTCACCCTAACCTCAGGGTCGCCACCTTGAAGATCCACAAGCTGATCGAGCCCGTGGTGAACCTGGAAGAGCGGATGTGCAAGAAGCACCAGAGGCTCCTGGAGCTGTTCTGCAGGAGCGACCAGAGGTGTGTGTGTGTGCTGTGCACCGAGAGCGACCACCGCTGTCACGACACGGTCCTCGCCGAGAGGGAGGGCACAGAGAGGAAGGTGAGGTTGCTTCTCTTCTTACGTTCTATCGTACCTTCCTCATTACAGTGAACCACCATGAGTGGCAAGGTGGTATGAACACCTCCAGTCTGCTGATTGTGTGCCAAAAAATTGCAATCGGAAATGATTGAATTTCTGCTTTTCTAATACATTGTTGTAAAAGATGCATTCCCACCACAAGATAAAATATCTTTTTAGTCGCTTGAATCGCTTCAATTTTAGACCAGGCAGAACTTCAGAAAGTGTGCTTACAAGTGCTGAAGGTTTTCTAGGGGTATTAAGGGGTGCTGAATCCAAATCTGCTGTATGTCCAGCTCAAAATGGAGTGTTTAAAGATGGCGGCCACCACTATGCTGAAATGCATTTAAAATATATATATTTTTTGACTAAACAAGGTAGAAACTTGATTGAATTTTATGTATATAGCAACATACGTTTTTCAGGATTTAGAAGTCGTTTTTAGAATCGGCCTCAGGTCTAAATGTTTTCCATTTTGATACTTCAAGATACTGCTCCACAATGTCAAATATTTCAGGAGTGTGGCAGGGGTAGGCCTCACCTTTGATTGTTGCAAAAGTATTTTTTATGGAGCTTTTTAACAGCAAGAGTGGAAGGTAGGGGTGTCACGGTGTATCGTTCCGCAATATATCGCAATATTAAAACGTGATGATATGTATCGTCGTGACGTCATACCGTATGGCAATATTATTATTTTTTTCCAAAAATGATTTGTTTTTTGGGCTATTGAAAGTTACCAGAGTTCTTACTGTATGGTGTGGGTGTGGTATGAAATGTGAGCTTGTCATAATCACAGTAATCCTTAATCATATTCCATCATATTCATGGGCTTTTGGAGAGAAATGAGACAGCAGAGGGGTGGTGTGTGTCCGGCTAATGCTCGTTGACGCTCGTTAATATACTGCACTGTCAAATAGACCTACATCTAATATAAGATAGCATCAAAGCCAAAGATTTTTTACAAGCGACCCTCTCTGGCTTGAAGATTATTTTTTTAAACTGTTGTTAATAACTAGGTTACACTCTGGGCTATAATGATCAGTTTACTTTGTGACATTGTTGTGTTCCAAAGCCCAGAGTGACAAAGACGTGTAACTTGTCCAAACTGTGTTTACCACTAGATGGCGCTGTTCTGCAACCTATGAGCCACCATTTCAGGCTCAGTCAGAGAGAGATCTAGGAGAACACGTGATCACAAGATCTACTGCTTCATCCACATCCTGGTTAGCGTTTCCCCTGCATTTTTGACGAGACATGCTATTTTCAAAGGTCTATGACAAGCGAACGAGGGGTCGCGGTGACTTTTTTCTTTTTGCGCAGTGAATGCCTCCGTTTTTAGCAACTTTTGAGGGATCAGTCATACTGGATATACATATTCTGTGACTATTTGAAAAGTTAAGAAAAAAGAAAAATCACTGGCACTATTGCTTTGTGTTTGGTGGCATAATCTTGGTGGATAATGTAGTGAAGAGCATATTGGATATAGAGACAGTTTTTGCCTAACAATAGAGATATTTTGCATGTTAGAGATGCACACGGATACATTCTAATCAGTACTCTATTTATTTATTTATTTGATTTATTAATTTATCAGGGACAGTGCACATTAATCAACATGTCAGTTTTTCACATCCACGAAAATGAGCCAGAGTTACCAGAATTGGCTAATTTTCATCTGTAGTCCCTGAGCAGGCTGTTAAAAAAATGGTATAGTTATCCATACAAAAACAAACATCATCATCAACAATACAAGACAAGACATAGTACAGAAGACAAAACAAATGCAGTAAAATATGAGAAGAGACACCAGTGATTAGTTGAACTGATAATTACCCATGATTACACATTTGGTTAGCTTTAAGCCATCTCTTAAGGTTGAATTTGAAGGTCAGATAGTTGGTGGTCTCTCTTACTTCGGTAGGGAGACTATTCCAGTGATGGGAGGCTCTAACAGAGAAGACTGTTTCACCAAACACACTCTGTCTGAATGGTACCTTACAGTCCCCTCTGGTAGTTGCCCTTGTTGTTCTGTCACCACTTTCTCTTCGCTCTATGAACTGTTTTAGTGGTGGAGGTGCAAGCCCATTTAAAACCTTAAAAATGAGACAAGCATCTGCAAAATGTTTAAAGACGGGGTGCCGTGATTTTCAGTGATCCCCGTCCTAAAACATAATCATCAGGTATTATGGTTATACTAGGAGGAAGATTTTTTTCAAAAAAGTGTACAAAAAGTGTTAAAATTATGTTTTTATGTGGACACGCCTCCAGTTCATTAAGTATACCTGGTTCTCACCTTAGCACCTCCTCCACCACCTTAGCACCACCCACCTGTCCTAGTCCCTCCTCCTCCTCATGCCCACACCTGCTGTGTTATGATAATGAGGGGGGGGGCATGTTTTTACTATGTCACTAAAGCGCTGTTTTTCTATTGGCACGTTTGACCCTCAAGGTTTCAGCCTCCAGGAAGAAACTCAAAGTAGTCAGAGAAGACATAAAACACCATAAAAACACAACCAGGGGGCTTAATAAAGTTCTATCAACTTCATAGACACATGAAAAACAGAAAAAGTGCAAAACCATGGCACCACCCCTTTAAAGCTATCAAAATCAAATAAATTATACTTTTGAACTATAAGGTAATGATGGTAACATTTGGGTTTTTGATCAAGTGTGGCCCATACAGGGATCGAACCCGCGACCTTGGCGTTATTAGCACCACACTCTGACCAGCTGAGCTAACGGGCCTGCTTTTTCAATGATTTGTTGCCAACCAGTTACTTCTACAAGTACCAAGTTGTGTTCATTTCAGGTAACTTTGACAGTTACACGGAAGGACAACCACGAAGGGATTCGAACCCTCAATCTCCTGATTCGTAGTCAGGCGCCTTATCCATTGGGCCACGTGGTCGTTATATGTAGCTTTTGCATTATTTCTGTAAGAAAGGTAGTTGGCTGAAATGTCCATCAGGCATTATGGCTCTGTGTTTGGTGGCATAATCTTGCTGGATAGTGAAGAGCATATTGGATGTGCATAGAGACAGTTTTTGCCTAACAAAAGAGAGATTTTGTATGTTAGAGATGCACAGGGATACATTCTAATCAGTACTCTATGGCCCGTACAGGGATCGAACCTGCGACCTTGGTGTTATTAGCACCAAGCTCTGACCAGCTGAGCTAACAGGCCTGCTTTTTCAATGATTTGTTGCAACTAACTGTTTGCAAAGTTGCTCAGAGGGTTTCAGCATGCAGACTGAGTGTTTTCTTGATTTTGGCAAATTCAAAGCATCCAGTGCATTCCCGTTTGGTCGAGGCCCAAGGTCAGCTTTGAAGTATATTATAGTAAAAGAGCTCAAGACCCTCCATTTTAGTTGACACAACTAAAAGAGGCATGATTAACTTGGCCAAATCAAACACTGTGATGCAGTTTTTACTGGACAAAGACTGAAATCAGTCACAGCCATGAAGATCAATGAATTTGAAAGTCATGTTTGACGGAGAGCCAAGCAGTTATTTCTACAGAAAGCAAGTCGCGATTAATTGCAGTTAACTTTGACAGTTACACGGTAGGCCAACCACGAAGGGACTCGAACCCTCAATCTTCTGATTCTAAGTCAGACGCCTTATCCATTAGGCCACGTGGTCCTTGTATCGCTATGATGTATTCTCTCTGTCAGAATGTTAGTGGGATGAAAAGTCCATCAGGGCTTACAGCTGTGTGTTTGGCGGCATAATGTTGCTGGATAATGCAGTGAAGAGCATATGGGTCAGAGCCGTGAAAACCACTCCGTTTTTACTGGACAAAGACTGAAATCTGTCACAGCCATGAGGATCAATCAGTTGCCTGAACTTGAAACTCATGTTTAACGGAAAGCCAACCAGTTACTTCTACAAGTACCAAGTTGTGTTCATTTCAGGTAACTTTGACAGTTACACGGAAGGACAACCACGAAGGGATTCGAACCCTCAATCTCCTGATTCGTAGTCAGGCGCCTTATCCATTGGGCCACGCGGTCGTTATATGTAGCTTTTGTATTATTTCTGTAAGAAAGGTAGTTGGCTGAAATGTCCATCAGGCATTATGGCTCTGTGTTTGGTGGCATAATCTTGCTGGATAGTGAAGAGCATATCGGATGTGCATAGAGACAGTTTTTGCCTAACAAAAGAGAGATTTTGCATGTTAGAGATGCACAGGGATACATTCTAATCAGTACTCTATGGCCCGTACGGGGATCGAACCCACGACCTTGGCGTTATTAGCAGTACGCTCTGACCAGCTGAGCTAACAGGCCTGCTTTTTCAATGATTTGTTGCAAATAACTGTTTGCAAAGTGGCTCAGAGGGTTTCAGCATGCAGTCTGAGTGTTTTCTTGATTTTGGCAAATTCAAAGCATCCAGTGCATTCCCGTTTGGTCGAGGCCCAAGGTCAGCTTTGAAGTATATTATAGTAAAAGAGCTCAAGACCCTCCATTTTAGTTGACACAACTAAAAGAGGCATGATTAACTTGGCCAAATCAAACACTGTGATGCAGTTTTTACTGGACAAGGACTGAAATCAGTCACAGCCATGAAGATCAATGAATTTGAAAGTTAGGTTTGACGGAGAGCCAAGCAGTTATTTCTACAGAAAGCAAGTCGCGATTAATTGCAGTTAACTTTGACAGTTACACGGTAGGCCAACCACGAAGGGACTCGAACCCTCAATCTTCTGATTCGAAGTCAGACGCCTTATCCATTAGGCCACGTGGTCCTTGTATCTCTATGATGTATTCTCTCTGTCAGAATGTTAGTGGGATGAAAAGTCCATCAGGGCTTACAGCTGTGTGTTTGGCGGCATAATGTTGCTGAATAATGCAGTGAAGAGCATATGGGTCAGAGCCGTGAAAACCACTCCGTTTTTACTGGACAAAGACTGAAATCTGTCACAGCCATGAGGATCAATCAGTTGCCTGAACTTGAAACTCAGGTTTAACGGAAAGCCAACCAGTTACTTCTACAAGTACCAAGTTGTGTTCATTTCAGGTAACTTTGACAGTTACACGGAAGGACAACCACGAAGGGATTCGAACCCTCAATCTCCTGATTCGTAGTCAGGCGCCTTATCCATTGGGCCACGCGGTCGTTATATGTAGCTTTTGTATTATTTCTGTAAGAAAGGTAGTTGGCTGAAATGTCCATCAGGCATTATGGCTCTGTGTTTGGTGGCATAATCTTGCTGGATAGTGAAGAGCATATCGGATGTGCATAGAGACAGTTTTTGCCTAACAAAAGAGAGATTTTGCATGTTAGAGATGCACAGGGATACATTCTAATCAGTACTCTATGGCCCGTACGGGGATCGAACCCACGACCTTGGCGTTATTAGCAGTACGCTCTGACCAGCTGAGCTAACAGGCCTGCTTTTTCAATGATTTGTTGCAAATAACTGTTTGCAAAGTGGCTCAGAGGGTTTCAGCATGCAGTCTGAGTGTTTTCTTGATTTTGGCAAATTCAAAGCATCCAGTGCATTCCCGTTTGGTCGAGGCCCAAGGTCAGCTTTGAAGTATATTATAGTAAAAGAGCTCAAGACCCTCCATTTTAGTTGACACAACTAAGTTGACACAACTAAAAGAGGCATGATTAACTTGGCCAAATCAAACACTGTGATGCAGTTTTTACTGGACAAGGACTGAAATCAGTCACAGCCATGAAGATCAATGAATTTGAAAGTTAGGTTTGACGGAGAGCCAAGCAGTTATTTCTACAGAAAGCAAGTCGCGATTAATTGCAGTTAACTTTGACAGTTACACGGTAGGCCAACCACGAAGGGACTCGAACCCTCAATCTTCTGATTCGAAGTCAGACGCCTTATCCATTAGGCCACGTGGTCCTTGTATCTCTATGATGTATTCTCTCTGTCAGAATGTTAGTGGGATGAAAAGTCCATCAGGGCTTACAGCTGTGTGTTTGGCGGCATAATGTTGCTGAATAATGCAGTGAAGAGCATATGGGTCAGAGCCGTGAAAACCACTCCGTTTTTACTGGACAAAGACTGAAATCTGTCACAGCCATGAGGATCAATCAGTTGCCTGAACTTGAAACTCAGGTTTAACGGAAAGCCAACCAGTTACTTCTACAAGTACCAAGTTGTGTTCATTTCAGGTAACTTTGACAGTTACACGGAAGGACAACCACGAAGTGATTCGAACCCTCAATTTCCTGATTCGTAGTCAGGCGCCTTATCCATTGGGCCACGCGGTCGTTATATGTAGCTTTTGTATTATTTCTGTAAGAAAGGTAGTTGGCTGAAATGTCCATCAGGCATTATGGCTCTGTGTTTGGTGGCATAATCTTGCTGGATAGTGAAGAGCATATCGGATGTGCATAGAGACAGTTTTTGCCTAACAAAAGAGAGATTTTGCATGTTAGAGATGCACAGGGATACATTCTAATCAGTACTCTATGGCCCGTACGGGGATCGAACCCACGACCTTGGCATTATTAGCAGTACGCTCTGACCAGCTGAGCTAACAGGCCTGCTTTTTCCATGATTTGTTGCAAATAACTGTTTGCAAAGTGGCTCAGAGGGTTTCAGCATGCAGTCTGAGTGTTTTCTTGATTTTGGCAAATTCAAAGCATCCAGTGCATTCCCGTTTGGTCGAGGCCCAAGGTCAGCTTTGAAGTATATTATAGTAAAAGAGCTCAAGACCCTCCATTTTAGTTGACACAACTAAGTTGACACAACTAAAAGAGGCATGATTAACTTGGCCAAATCAAACACTGTGATGCAGTTTTTACTGGACAAAGACTGAAATCAGTCACAGCCATGAAGATCAATGAATTTGAAAGTCAGGTTTGACGGAGAGCCAAGCAGTTATTTCTACAGAAAGCAAGTCGCGATTAATTGCAGTTAACTTTGACAGTTACACGGTAGGCCAACCACGAAGGGACTCGAACCCTCAATCTTCTGATTCGAAGTCAGACGCCTTATCCATTAGGCCACGTGGTCCTTGCATCTCTATGATGTATTCTCTCTGTCAGAATGTTAGTGGGATGAAAAGTCCATCAGGGCTTACAGCTGTGTGTTTGGCGGCATAATGTTGCTGGATAATGCAGTGAAGAGCATATGGGTCAGAGCCGTGAAAACCACTCCGTTTTTACTGGACAAAGACTGAAATCTGTCACAGCCATGAGGATCAATCAGTTGCCTGAACTTGAAACTCAGGTTTAACGGAAAGCCAACCAGTTACTTCTACAAGTACCAAGTTGTGTTCATTTCAGGTAACTTTGACAGTTACACGGAAGGACAACCACGAAGGGATTCGAACCCTCAATCTCCTGATTCGTAGTCAGGCGCCTTATCCATTGGGCCACGCGGTCTTTATATGTAGCTTTTGTATTATTTCTGTAAGAAAGGTAGTTGGCTGAAATGTCCATCAGGCATTATGGCTCTGTGTTTGGTGGCATAATCTTGCTGGATAGTGAAGAGCATATCGGATGTGCATAGAGACAGTTTTTGCCTAACAAAAGAGAGATTTTGCATGTTAGAGATGCACAGGGATACATTCTAATCAGTACTCTATGGCCCGTACGGGGATCGAACCCACGACCTTGGCGTTATTAGCACCACGCTCTGACCAGCTGAGCTAACAGGCCTGCTTTTTCAATGATTTGTTGCAAATAACTGTTTGCAAAGTGGCTCAGAGGGTTTCAGCATGCAGTCTGAGTGTTTTCTTGATTTTGGCAAATTCAAAGCATCCAGTGCATTCCCGTTTGGTCGAGGCCCAAGGTCAGCTTTGAAGTATATTATAGTAAAAGAGCTCAAGACCCTCCATTTTAGTTGACACAACTAAAAGAGGCATGATTAACTTGGCCAAATCAAACACTGTGATGCAGTTTTTACTGGACAAAGACTGAAATCAGTCACAGCCATGAAGATCAATGAATTTGAAAGTCAGGTTTGACGGAGAGCCAAGCAGTTATTTCTACAGAAAGCAAGTCGCGATTAATTGCAGTTAACTTTGACAGTTACACGGTAGGCCAACCACGAAGGGACTCGAACCCTCAATCTTCTGATTCGAAGTCAGACGCCTTATCCATTAGGCCACGTGGTCCTTGTATCTCTAGGATGTATTCTCTCTGTCAGAATGTTAGTGGGATGAAAAGTCCATCAGGGCTTACAGCTGTGTGTTTGGCGGCATAATGTTGCTGGATAATGCAGTGAAGAGCATATGGGTCAGAGCCGTGAAAACCACTCCGTTTTTGCTGGACAAAGACTGAAATCTGTCACAGCCATGAGGATCAATCAGATGCCTGAACTTGAAACTCAGGTTTAACGGAAAGCCAACCAGTTACTTCTACAAGTACCAAGTTGCGTTCATTTCAGGTAACTTTGACAGTTACACGGAAGGACAACCACGAAGGTATTCGAACCCTCAATTTCCTGATTCCTAGTCAGGCGCCTTATCCATTGGGCCACGCGGTTGTTATATGTAGCTTTTGTATTATTTCTGTAAGAAAGGTAGTTGGCTGAAATGTCCATCAGGCATTATGGCTCTGTGTTTGGTGGCATAATCTTGCTGGATAGTGAAGAGCATATCGGATGTGCATAGAGACAGTTTTTGCCTAACAAAAGAGAGATTTTGCATGTTAGAGATGCACAGGGATACATTCTAATCAGTTCTCTATGGCTCGTACGGGGATCGAACCCGCGACCTTGGCGTTATTAGCACCACGCTCTGACCAACTGAGCTAACAGGCCTGCTTTTTCAATGATTTGTTGCAACTAACTGTTTGCAAAGTGGCTCAGAGGGTTTCAGCATGCAGTCTGAGTGTTTTCTTGATTTTGGCAAATTCAAAGCATCCAGTGCATTTACGTTTGGTCGAGGCCCAAGGTCAGCTTTGAAGTATATTATAGTAAAAGAGCTCAAGAACCTCCATTTTAGTTGACACAACTAAGTTGACACAACTAAAAGAGGCATGATTAACTTGGCCAAATCAAACACTGTGATGCAGTTTTTACTGGACAAAGACTGAAATCAGTCACAGCCATGAAGATCAATGAATTTGAAAGTCAGGTTTGACGGAGAGCCAAGCAGTTATTTCCACAGAAAGCAAGTCGCGATTAATTGCAGTTAACTTTGACAGTTACACGGTAGGGCAACCACGAAGGGACTCGAACCCTCAATCTTCTGATTCGAAGTCAGACACCTTATCCATTAGGCCACGTGGTCCTTGTATCTCTATGATGTATTCTCTCTGTCAGAATGTTAGTGGGATGAAAAGTCCATCAGGGCTTACAGCTGTGTGTTTGGCGGCATAATGTTGCTAGATAATGCAGTGAAGAGCATATGGGTCAGAGCCGTGAAAACCACTCTGTTTTTACTGGACAAAGACTGAAATCTGTCACAGCCATGAGGATCAATCAGTTGCCTGAACTTGAAACTCAGGTTTAACGGAAAGCCAACCAGTTACTTCTACAAGTACCAAGTTGTGTTCATTTCAGGTAACTTTGACAGTTACACGGAAGGACAACCACGAAGGTATTCGATCCCTCAATCTCCTGATTCCTAGTCAGGCTCCTTATCCATTGGGCCACGCGGTCGTTATATGTAGCTTTTGTATTATTTCTGTAAGAAAGGTAGTTGGCTGAAATGTCCATCAGGCATTATGGCTCTGTGTTCGGTGGCATAATCTTGCTGGATAGTGAAGAGCATATCGGATGTGCATAGAGACAGTTTTTGCCTAACAAAAGAGAGATTTTGCATGTTAGAGATGCACAGGGATACATTCTAATCAGTACTCTATGGCCCGTACGGGGATCGAACACGCGACCTTGGCGTTATTAGCACCACGCTCTGACCAGCTGAGCTAACAGGCCTGCTTTTTCAATGATTTGTTGCAACTAACTGTTTGCAAAGTGGCTCAGAGGGTTTCAGCATGCAGTCTGAGTGTTTACTTGATTTTGGCAAATTCAAAGCATCCAGTGCATTCCCGTTTGGTCGAGGCCCAAGGTCAGCTTTGAAGTATATTATAGTAAAAGAGCTCAAGACCCTCCATTTTAGTTGACACAACTAAAAGAGGCATGATTAACTTGGCCAAATCAAACACTGTGATGCAGTTTTTACTGGACAAAGACTGAAATCAGTCACAGCCATGAAGATCAATGAATTTGAAAGTCAGGTTTGACGGAGAGCCAAGCAGTTATTTCTACAGACAGCAAGTCGCGATTAATTGCAGTTACACGGTAGGCCAACCACGAAGGGACTCGAACCCTCAATCTTCTGATTCGAAGTCAGACGCCTTATCCATTAGGCCACGTGGTCCTTGTATCTCTATGATGTATTCTCTCTGTCAGAATGTTAGTGGGATGAAAAGTCCATCAGGGCTTAGAGCTGTGTGTTTGGCGGCATAATGTTGCTGGATAATGCAGTGAAGAGCATATGGGTCAGAGCCGTGAAAACCACTCCGTTTTTACTGGACAAAGACTGAAATCTGTCACAGCCATGAGGATCAATCAGTTGCCTGAACTTGAAACTCAGGTTTAACGGAAAGCCAACCAGTTACTTCTACAAGTACCAAGTTGTGTTCATTTCAGGTAACTTTGACAGTTACACGGAAGGACAACCACGAAGGTATTCGAACCCTCAATCTCCTGATTCGTAGTCAGGCGCCTTATCCATTGGGCCACGCGGTCGTTATATGTAGCTTTTGTATTATTTCTGTAAGAAAGGTAGTTGGCTGAAATGTCCATCAGGCATTATGGCTCTGTGTTTGGTGGCATAATCTTGCTGGATAGTGAAGAGCATATCGGATGTGCATAGAGACAGTTTTTGCCTAACAAAAGAGAGATTTTGCATGTTAGAGATGCACAGGGATACATTCTAATCAGTACTCTATGGCCCGTACGGGGATCGAACCCACGACCTTGGCGTTATTAGCACCACGCTCTGACCAGCTGAGCTAACAGGCCTGCTTTTTCAATGATTTGTTGCAACTAACTGTTTGCAAAGTGGCTCAGAGGGTTTCAGCATGCAGTCTGAGTGTTTTCTTGATTTTGGCAAATTCAAAGCATCCAGTGCATTCCCGTTTGGTCGAGGCCCAAGGTCAGCTTTGAAGTATATTATAGTAAAAGAGCTCAAGACCCTCCATTTTAGTTGACACAACTAAAAGAGGCATGATTAACTTGGCCAAATCAAACACTGTGATGCAGTTTTTACTGGACAAAGACTGAAATCAGTCACAGCCATGAAGATCAATGAATTTGAAAGTCAGGTTTGACGGAGAGCCAAGCAGTTATTTCTACAGACAGCAAGTCGCGATTAATTGCAGTTAACTTTGACAGTTACACGGTAGGCCAACCACGAAGGGACTCGAACCCTCAATCTTCTGATTCGAAGTCAGACGCCTTATCCATTAGGCCACGTGGTCCTTGTATCTCTATGATGTATTCTCTCTGTCAGAATGTTAGTGGGATGAAAAGTCCATCAGGGCTTACAGCTGTGTGTTTGGCGGCATAATGTTGCTGGATAATGCATTGAAGAGCATATGGGTCAGAGCTGTGAAAACCACTCCGTTTTTACTGGACAAAGACTGAAATCTGTCACAGCCATGAGGATCAATCAGTTGCCTGAACTTGAAACTCAGGTTTAACGGAAAGCCAACCAGTTACTTCTACAAGTACCAAGTTGTGTTCATTTCAGGTAGCTTTGACAGTTACACGGAAGGACAACCACGAAGGGATTCGAACCCTCAATCTCCTGATTCGTAGTCAGGCGCCTTATCCATTGGGCCACGCGGTCCTTATATGTAGCTTTTGTATTATTTCTGTAAGAAAGGTAGTTGGCTGAAATGTCCATCAGGGATTATGGCTCTGTGTTTGGTGGCATAATCTTGCTGGATAGTGAAGAGCATATTGGATGTGCATAGAGACAGTTTTTGCCTAACAAAAGAGAGATTTTGCATGTTAGAGATGCACAGGGATACATTCTAATCAGTACTCTATGGCCCGTACGGGGATCGAACCCACGACCTTGGCGTTATTAGCACCACGCTCTGACCAGCTGAGCTAACAGGCCTGCTTTTTCAATGATTTGTTGCAAATAACTGTTTGCAAAGTGGCTCAGAGGGTTTCAGCATGCAGTCTGAGTGTTTTCTTGATTTTGGCAAATTAAAAGCATCCAGTGCATTCCCGTTTGGTCGAGGCCCAAGGTCAGCTTTGAAGTATATTATAGTAAAAGAGCTCAAGACCCTCCATTTTAGTTGACACAACTAAAAGAGGCATGATTAACTTTGCCAAATCAAACACTGTGATGCAGTTTTTACTGGACAAAGACTGAAATCAGTCACAGCCATGAAGATCAATGAATTTGAAAGTCAGGTTTGACGGAGAGCCAAGCAGTTATTTCTACAGAAAGCAAGTCGCGATTAATTGCAGTTAACTTTGACAGTTACACGGTAGGCCAACCACGAAGGGACTCGAACCCTCAATCTTCTGATTCGAAGTCAGACGCCTTATCCATTAGGCCACGTGGTCCTTGTATCTCTAGGATGTATTCTCTCTGTCAGAATGTTAGTGGGATGAAAAGTCCATCAGGGCTTACAGCTGTGTGTTTGGCGGCATAATGTTGCTGGATAATGCAGTGAAGAGCATATGGGTCAGAGCCGTGAAAACCACTCCGTTTTTACTGGACAAAGACTGAAATCTGTCACAGCCATGAGGATCAATCAGATGCCTGAACTTGAAACTCAGGTTTAACGGAAAGCCAACCAGTTACTTCTACAAGTACCAAGTTGCGTTCATTTCAGGTAACTTTGACAGTTACACGGAAGGACAACCACGAAGGTATTCGAACCCTCAATCTCCTGATTCCTAGTCAGGCGCCTTATCCATTGGGCCACGCGGTTGTTATATGTAGCTTTTGTATTATTTCTGTAAGAAAGGTAGTTCGCTGAAATGTCCATCAGGCATTATGGCTCTGTGTTTGGTGGCATAATCTTGCTGGATAGTGAAGAGCATATCGGATGTGCATAGAGACAGTTTTTGCCTAACAAAAGAGAGATTTTGCATGTTAGAGATGCACAGGGATACATTCTAATCAGTTCTCTATGGCTCGTACGGGGATAGAACCCGCGACCTTGGCGTTATTAGCACCACGCTCTGACCAACTGAGCTAACAGGCCTGCTTTTTCAATGATTTGTTGCAACTAACTGTTTGCAAAGTGGCTCAGAGGGTTTCAGCATGCAGTCTGAGTGTTTTCTTGATTTTGGCAAATTCAAAGCATCCAGTGCATTTCCGTTTGGTCGAGGCCCAAGGTCAGCTTTGAAGTATATTATAGTAAAAGAGCTCAAGAACCTCCATTTTAGTTGACACAACTAAAAGAGGCATGATTAACTTGGCCAAATCAAACACTGTGATGCAGTTTTTACTGGACAAAGACTGAAATCAGTCACAGCCATGAAGATCAATGAATTTGAAAGTCAGGTTTGACGGAGAGCCAAGCAGTTATTTCTACAGACAGCAAGTCGCGATTAATTGCAGTTACACGGTAGGCCAACCACGTAGGGACTCGAACCCTCAATCTTCTGATTCGAAGTCAGACGCCTTATCCATTAGGCCACGTGGTCCTTGTATCTCTATGATGTATTCTCTCTGTCAGAATGTTAGTGGGATGAAAAGTCCATCAGGGCTTAGAGCTGTGTGTTTGGCGGCATAATGTTGCTGGATAATGCAGTGAAGAGCATTTGGGTCAGAGCCGTGAAAACCACTCCGTTTTTACTGGACAAAGACTGAAATCTGTCACAGCCATGAGGATCAATCAGTTGCCTGAACTTGAAACTCAGGTTTAACGGAAAGCCAACCAGTTACTTCTACAAGTACCAAGTTGTGTTCATTTCAGGTAACTTTGACAGTTACACGGAAGGACAACCACGAAGGTATTCGAACCCTCAATCTCCTGATTCGTAGTCAGGCGCCTTATCCATTGGGCCACGCGGTCGTTATATGTAGCTTTTGTATTATTTCTGTAAGAAAGGTAGTTGGCTGAAATGTCCATCAGGCATTATGGCTCTGTGTTTGGTGGCTTAATCTTGCTGGATAGTGAAGAGCATATCGGATGTGCATAGAGACAGTTTTTGCCTAACAAAAGAGAGATTTTGCATGTTAGAGATGCACAGGGATACATTCTAATCAGTACTCTATAGCCAGATTCCAAACCCGAAAATCTCGGCCACTCGCTCACTCCCACTCGGTCACTCCGACTCCAAACCGGATGTGCTAAATTCCAATTACTCAGTTGCTTCTTGGAGGAGGCGAGTGGAGTCGAGTGGAGGAGCCGAGGCGGCTCTCTACTTCCGCATTTAGCGAGTGTACATCAAGTGTAGGCTCGACCACTCTCCACAGCTCCTCCGCAGCAGACTTCCGCATCACGTGTAGACGTTTTTTTTGTTTTTTCCCTTCTCCCGTGACGTATACATGGTCCTCCTCCACATGTGGCCACACAAACAATGCTTGAAACCCGAAACCATCGGCTGCCCCCCCTCGCCCCCGCCGATCACTCGTTGCCCATCTCTCTCACACACACACACACACACACACACACACACACACACACACACACACACACACACACACACACACACACACACACACACACACACACACACACACAGTGTAAATTAACTGAAAAGACGCAACAAACCACTGGCTTTATTGCTTTGTATGATATAAAGTATAATACAATTATATACATTGTAATATATTGTGCACAAAATACTGTCTCAAAAGCTGATAGTTCATTTCTCTCCGTGCATGCCTCAATGCAGTGCATGGACTACTAGGCTATAAATTACTGTGACAAAGATTATGTTTAAAATAATGTATTGTATTTATATATAGGCTGTATATAGGGTGACTATATTCTGAATTCCCCAAAAAGAGGACACTTTACGCTTAACTATAGCCGTACTCATTCAATTCTGAACCGATTCTTAAATTTTAAAATTCTCTATTTGCTGTGAAGGGTCTTCTTTCATGTCTATCAGTCATGATTTATTTCGCTATCAAACAATATCAAGCAAAATCACAAAATCGTCTGAGTTTTTTTCTTTTTTCTTCGTCCCAGACGAAACTCTCAAAACCCCGGACATTTGAAGGATTTTATAAAACCCCCCAGACAGCCCCCCAAAAGAGGATATGTCCGGGTAAAAGAGGACGTATGGCCACCCTGCATGAATGATGTAATTCAGAGTCAGACATACTCTGTAATATACGGTGGCTGTTATAAGCAGCAGTGCCGTGCGGGACTGCTGCGGGGGGTGGGGGGTCTGGGGACTGTAAGAGCAAAAAGAGGGACGGGTCAGGATTTAATTCATAAATGTTTAATCATCCTGGCGCTTCGTTCACTATTTCAGGAATAAATGGCTTTGCACAAAATGTTAACTATAAAGATAACAATGTGGCCATCCACATTGATGAATTGTTTATTCTTATATTCTGTATTATTCTATACCTGCATATTATTCTATGCATGTATATTTTCATCCACGGCTCTGGTCCAGCTGTTTGAGACGTCATAAGTGATCGCGGAATTTTCTGTCGCTTTGAAATGACGGACCCAGTGCAGTCCGATCCTTTGACGGCAACCACTCGACCACTCGTCCTCACAAATAATCCTCGGCTCCTCGCAGGGGCGGGGCTTAGGCGCGAGTGGAGGAAGCGAGGAGAGTGAGCGAGTGACCGAACTTTGGGGAATGGAATCTGGCTTATGGCCCGTACGGGGATCGAACCCACGACCTTGGCGTTATTAGCACCACGCTCTGACCAGCTGAGCTAACAGGCCTGCTTTTTCAATGATTTGTTGCAAATAACTGTTTGCAAAGTGGCTCAGAGGGTTTCAGCATGCAGTCTGAGTGTTTTCTTGATTTTGGCAAATTCAAAGCATCCAGTGCATTCCGGTTTGGTCGAGGCCCAAGGTCAGCTTTGAAGTATATTATAGTAAAAGAGCTCAAGACCCTCCATTTTAGTTGACACAACTAAAAGAGGCATGATTAACTTGGCCAAATCAAACACTGTGATGCAGTTTTTACTGGACAAAGACTGAAATCAGTCACAGCCATGAAGATCAATGAATTTGAAAGTCAGGTTTGACAGAGAGCCAAGCAGTTATTTCTACAGACAGCAAGTCGCGATTAATTGCAGTTAACTTTGACAGTTACACGGTAGGCCAACCACGAAGGGACTCAAACCCTCAATCTTCTGATTCGAAGTCAGACGCCTTATCCATTAGGCCACGTGGTCCTTGTATCTCTATGATGTATTCTCTCTGTCAGAATGTTAGTGGGATGAAAAGTCCATCAGGGCTTACAGCTGTGTGTTTGGCGGCATAATGTTGCTAGATAATGCAGTGAAGAGCATATGGGTCAGAGCCGTGAAAACCACTCTGTTTTTACTGGACAAAGACTGAAATCTGTCACAGCCATGAGGATCAATCAGTTGCCTGAACTTGAAACTCAGGTTTAACGGAAAGCCAACCAGTTACTTCTACAAGTACCAAGTTGTGTTCATTTCAGGTAACTTTGACAGTTACACGGAAGGACAACCACAAAGGTATTCGAACCCTCAATCTCCTGATTCCTAGTCAGGCGCCTTATCCATTGGGCCACGCGGTTGTTATATGTAGCTTTTGTATTATTTCTGTAAGAAAGGTAGTTGGCTGAAATGTCCATCAGGCATTATGGCTCTGTGTTTGGTGGCATAATCTTGCTGGATAGTGAAGAGCATATCGGATGTGCATAGAGACAGTTTTTGCCTAACAAAAGAGAGATTTTGCATGTTAGAGATGCACAGGGATACATTCTAATCAGTTCTCTATGGCTCGTACGGGGATCGAACCCGCGACCTTGGCGTTATTAGCACCACGCTCTGACCAACTGAGCTAACAGGCCTGCTTTTTCAATGATTTGTTGCAACTAACTGTTTGCAAAGTGGCTCAGAGGGTTTCAGCATGCAGTCTGAGTGTTTTCTTGATTTTGGCAAATTCAAAGCATCCAGTGCATTTACGTTTGGTCGAGGCCCAAGGTCAGCTTTGAAGTATATCATAGTAAAAGAGCTCAAGACCCTCCATTTTAGTTGACACAACTAAAAGAGGCATGATTAACTTGGCCAAATCAAACACTGTGATGCAGTTTTTACTGGACAAAGACTGAAATCAGTCACAGCCATGAAGATCAATGAATTTGAAAGTCAGGTTTGACGGAGAGCCAAGCAGTTATTTCCACAGAAAGCAAGTCGCGATTAATTGCAGTTAACTTTGACAGTTACACGGTAGGGCAACCACGAAGGGACTCGAACCCTCAATCTTCTGATTCGAAGTCAGACGCCTTATCCATTAGGCCACGTGGTCCTTGTATCTCTATGATGTATTCTCTCTGTCAGAATGTTAGTGGGATGAAAAGTCCATCAGGGCTTACAGCTGTGTGTTTGGCGGCATAATGTTGCTAGATAACGCAGTGAAGAGCATATGGGTCAGAGCCGTGAAAACCACTCTGTTTTTACTGGACAAAGACTGAAATCTGTCACAGCCATGAGGATCAATCAGTTGCCTGAACTTGAAACTCAGGTTTAACGGAAAGCCAACCAGTTACTTCTACAAGTACCAAGTTGTGTTCATTTCAGGTAACTTTGACAGTTACACGGAAGGACAACCACGAAGGTATTCGAACCCTCAATCTCCTGATTCCTAGTCAGGCTCCTTATCCATTGGGCCACGCGGTCGTTATATGTAGCTTTTGTATTATTTCTGTAAGAAAGGTAGTTGGCTGAAATGTCCATCAGGGATTATGGCTCTGTGTTCGGTGGCATAATCTTGCTGGATAGTGAAGAGCATATCGGATGTGCATAGAGACAGTTTTTGCCTAACAAAAGAGAGATTTTGCATGTTAGAGATGCACAGGGATACATTCTAATCAGTACTCTATGGCCCGTACGGGGATCGAACCCGCGACCTTGGCGTTATTAGCACCACGCTCTGACCAGCTGAGCTAACAGGCCTGCTTTTTCAATGATTTGTTGCAACTAACTGTTTGCAAAGTGGCTCAGAGGGTTTCAGCATGCAGTCTGAGTGTTTTCTTGATTTTGGCAAATTCAAAGCATCCAGTGCATTCCCGTTTGGTCGAGGCCCAAGGTCAGCTTTGAAGTATATTATAGTAAAAGAGCTCAAGACCCTCCATTTTAGTTGACACAACTAAAAGAGGCATGATTAACTTGGCCAAATCAAACACTGTGATGCAGTTTTTACTGGACAAAGACTGAAATCAGTCACAGCCATGAAGATCAATGAATTTGAAAGTCAGGTTTGACGGAGAGCCAAGCAGTTATTTCTACAGACAGCAAGTCGCGATTAATTGCAGTTACACGGTAGGCCAACCACGAAGGGACTCGAACCCTCAATCTTCTGATTCGAAGTCAGACGCCTTATCCATTAGGCCACGTGGTCCTTGTATCTCTATGATGTATTCTCTCTGTCAGAATGTTAGTGGGATGAAAAGTCCATCAGGGCTTAGAGCTGTGTGTTTGGCGGCATAATGTTGCTGGATAATGCAGTGAAGAGCATATGGGTCAGAGCCGTGAAAACCACTCCGTTTTTACTGGACAAAGACTGAAATCTGTCACAGCCATGAGGATCAATCAGTTGCCTGAACTTGAAACTCAGGTTTAACGGAAAGCCAACCAGTTACTTCTACAAGTACCAAGTTGTGTTCATTTCAGGTAACTTTGACAGTTACACGGAAGGACAACCACGAAGGTATTCGAACCCTCAATCTCCTGATTCGTAGTCAGGCGCCTTATCCATTGGGCCACGCGGTCGTTATATGTAGCTTTTGTATTATTTCTGTAAGAAAGGTAGTTGGCTGAAATGTCCATCAGGCATTATGGCTCTGTGTTTGGTGGCATAATCTTGCTGGATAGTGAAGAGCATATCGGATGTGCATAGAGACAGTTTTTGCCTAACAAAAGAGAGATTTTGCATGTTAGAGATGCACAGGGATACATTCTAATCAGTACTCTATGGCCCGTACGGGGATCGAACCCGCGACCTTGGCGTTATTAGCACCACGCTCTGACCAGCTGAGCTAACAGGCCTGCTTTTTCAATGATTTGTTGCAACTAACTGTTTGCAAAGTGGCTCAGAGGGTTTCAGCATGCAGTCTGAGTGTTTTCTTGATTTTGGCAAATTCAAAGCATCCAGCGCATTCCCGTTTGGTCGAGGCCCAAGGTCAGCTTTGAAGTATATCATAGTAAAAGAGCTCAAGACCCTCCATTTTAGTTGACACAACTAAAAGAGGCATGATTAACTTGGCCAAATCAAACACTGTGATGCAGTTTTTACTGGACAAAGACTGAAATCAGTCACAGCCATGAAGATCAATGAATTTGAAAGTCAGGTTTGACGGAGAGCCAAGCAGTTATTTCTACAGACAGCAAGTCACGATTAATTGCAGTTAACTTTGACAGTTACACGGTAGGCCAACCACGAAGGGACTCGAACCCTCAATCTTCTGATTCGAAGTCAGACGCCTTATCCATTAGGCCACGTGGTCCTTGTATCTCTATGATGTATTCTCTCTGTCAGAATGTTAGTGGGATGAAAAGTCCATCAGGGCTTACAGCTGTGTGTTTGGCGGCATAATGTTGCTGGATAATGCAGTGAAGAGCATATGGGTCAGAGCCGTGAAAACCACTCCGTTTTTACTGGACAAAGACTGAAATCTGTCACAGCCATGAGGATCAATCAGTTGCCTGAACTTGAAACTCAGGTTTAACAGAAAGCCAACCAGTTACTTCTACAAGTACCAAGTTGTGTTCATTTCAGGTAGCTTTGACAGTTACACGGAAAGACAACCACGAAGGGATTCGAACCCTCAATCTCCTGATTCGTAGTCAGGCGCCTTATCCATTGGGCCACGCGGTCCTTATATGTAGCTTTTGTATTATTTCTGTAAGAAAGGTAGTTGGCTGAAAATGTCCATCAGGGATTATGGCTCTGTGTTTGGTGGCATAATCTTGCTGGATAGTGAAGAGCATATTGGATGTGCATAGAGACAGTTTTTGCCTAACAAAAGAGAGATTTTGCATGTTAGAGATGCACAGGGATACATTCTAATCAGTACTCTATGGCCCGTACGGGGATCGAACCCGCGACCTTGGCGTTATTAGCACCACGCTCTGACCAGCTGAGCTAACAGGCCTGCTTTTTCAATGATTTGTTGCAACTAACTGTTTGTAAAGTGGCTCAGAGGGTTTCAGCATGCAGTCTGAGTGTTTTCTTGATTTTGGCAAATTCAAAGCATCCAGTGCATTCCCGTTTGGTCGAGGCCCAAGGTCAGCTTTGAAGTATATTATAGTAAAAGAGCTCAAGACCCTCCATTTTAGTTGACACAACTAAAAGAGGCATGATTAACTTGGCCAAATCAAAAACTGTGATGCAGTTTTTACTGGACAAAGACTGAAATCAGTCACAGCCATGAAGATCAATGAATTTGAAAGTCAGGTTTGACGGAGAGCCAAGCAGTTATTTCTACAGAGAGCAAGTCGCGATTAATTGCAGTTAACTTTGACAGTTACACGGTAGGCCAACCACGAAGGGACTCGAACCCTCAATCTTCTGATTCGAAGTCAGACGCCTTATCCATTAGGCCACGTGGTCCTTGTATCTCTATGATGTATTCTCTCTGTCAGAATGTTAGTGGGATGAAAAGTCCATCAGGGCTTACAGCTGTGTGTTTGGCGGCATAATGTTGCTGGATAATGCATTGAAGAGCATATGGGTCAGAGCCGTGAAAACCACTCCGTTTTTACTGGACAAAGACTGAAATCTGTCACAGCCATGAGGATCAATCAGTTGCCTGAACTTGAAACTCAGGTTTAACGGAAAGCCAACCAGTTACTTCTACAAGTACCAAGTTGTGTTCATTTCAGGTAGCTTTGACAGTTACACGGAAGGACAACCACGAAGGGATTCGAACCCTCAATCTCCTGATTCGTAGTCAGGCGCCTTATCCATTGGGCCACGCGGTCCTTATATGTAGCTTTTGTATTATTTCTGTAAGAAAGGTAGTTGGCTGAAATGTCCATCAGGGATTATGGCTCTGTGTTTGGTGGCATAATCTTGCTGGATAGTGAAGAGCATATTGGATGTGCATAGAGACAGTTTTTGCCTAACAAAAGAAAGATTTTGCATGTTAGAGATGCACAGGGATACATTCTAATCAGTACTCTATGGCCCGTACGGGGATCGAACCCGCGACCTTGGCGTTATTAGCACCACGCTCTGACCAGCTGAGCTAACAGGCCTGCTTTTTCAATGATTTGTTGCAACTAACTGTTTGCAAAGTGGCTCAGAGGGTTTCAGCATGCAGTCTGAGTGTTTTCTTGATTTTGGCAAATTCAAAGCATCCAGTGCATTCCCGTTTGGTCGAGGCCCAAGGTCAGCTTTGAAGTATATTATAGTAAAAGAGCTCAAGACCCTCCATTTTAGTTGACACAACTAAAAGAGGCATGATTAACTTGGCCAAATCAAACACTGTGATGCAGTTTTTACTGGACAAAGACTGAAATCAGTCACAGCCATGAAGATCAATGAATTTGAAAGTCAGGTTTGACGGAGAGCCAAGCAGTTATTTCTACAGACAGCAAGTCGCGATTAATTGCAGTTAACTTTGACAGTTACACGGTAGGCCAACCACGAAGGGACTCGAACCCTCAATCTTCTGATTCGAAGTCAGACGCCTTATCCATTAGGCCACGTGGTCCTTGTATCTCTATGATGTATTCTCTCTGTCAGAATGTTTGTGGGATGAAAAGTCCATCAGGGCTTACAGCTGTGTGTTTGGCGGCATAATGTTGCTGGATAATGCAGTGAAGAGCATATGGGTCAGAGCCGTGAAAACCACTCCGTTTTTACTGGACAAAGACTGAAATCTGTCACAGCCATGAGGATCAATCAGTTGCCTGAACTTGAAACTCAGGTTTAACGGAAAGCCAACCAGTTACTTCTACAAGTACCAAGTTGTGTTCATTTCAGGTAGCTTTGACAGTTACACGGAAGGACAACCACGAAGGGATTCGAACCCTCAATCTCCTGATTCGTAGTCAGGCGCCTTATCCATTGGGCCACGCGGTCCTTATATGTAGCTTTTGTATTATTTCTGTAAGAAAGGTAGTTGGCTGAAATGTCCATCAGGGATTATGGCTCTGTGTTTGGTGGCATAATCTTGCTGGATAGTGAAGAGCATATTGGATGTGCATAGAGACAGTTTTTGCCTAACAAAAGAAAGATTTTGCATGTTAGAGATGCACAGGGATACATTCTAATCAGTACTCTATGGCCCGTACGGGGATCGAACCCGCGACCTTGGCGTTATTAGAACCACGCTCTGACCAGCTGAGCTAACAGGCCTGCTTTTTCAATGATTTGTTGCAACTAACTGTTTGCAAAGTGGCTCAGAGGGTTTCAGCATGCAGTCTGAGTGTTTTCTTGATTTTGGCAAATTCAAAGCATCCAGTGCATTCCCGTTTGGTCGAGGCCCAAGGTCAGCTTTGAAGTATATTATAGTAAAAGAGCTCAAGACCCTCCATTTTAGTTGACACAACTAAAAGAGGCATGATTAACTTGGCCAAATGAAACACTGTGATGCAGTTTTTACTGGACAAAGACTGAAATCAGTCACAGCCATGAAGATCAATGAATTTGAAAGTCAGGTTTGACGGAGAGCCAAGCAGTTATTTCTACAGACAGCAAGTCGCGATTAATTGCAGTTAACTTTGACAGTTACACGGTAGGCCAACCACAAAGGGACTCGAACCCTCAATCTTCTGATTCGAAGTCAGACGCCTTATCCATTAGGCCACGTGGTCCTTGTATCTCTATGATGTATTCTCTCTGTCAGAATGTTTGTGGGATGAAAAGTCCATCAGGGCTTACAGCTGTGTGTTTGGCGGCATAATGTTGCTGGATAATGCAGTGAAGAGCATATGGGTCAGAGCCGTGAAAACCACTCCGTTTTTACTGGACAAAGACTGAAATCTGTCACAGCCATGAGGATCAATCAGTTGCCTGAACTTGAAACTCAGGTTTAACGGAAAGCCAACCAGTTACTTCTACAAGTACCAAGTTGTGTTCATTTCAGGTAGCTTTGACAGTTACACGGAAAGACAACCACGAAGGGATTCGAACCCTCAATCTCCTGATTCGTAGTCAGGCGCCTTATCCATTGGGCCACGCGGTCCTTATATGTAGCTTTTGTATTATTTCTGTAAGAAAGGTAGTTGGCTGAAAATGTCCATCAGGGATTATGGCTCTGTGTTTGGTGGCATAATCTTGCTGGATAGTGAAGAGCATATTGGATGTGCATAGAGACAGTTTTTGCCTAACAAAAGAGAGATTTTGCATGTTAGAGATGCACAGGGATACATTCTAATCAGTACTCTATGGCCCGTACGGGGATCGAACCCGCGACCTTGGCGTTATTAGCACCACGCTCTGACCAGCTGAGCTAACAGGCCTGCTTTTTCAATGATTTGTTGCAACTAACTGTTTGCAAAGTGGCTCAGAGGGTTTCAGCATGCAGTCTGAGTGTTTTCTTGATTTTGGCAAATTCAAAGCATCCAGTGCATTCCCGTTTGGTCGAGGCCCAAGGTCAGCTTTGAAGTATATTATAGTAAAAGAGCTCAAGACCCTCCATTTTAGTTGACACAACTAAAAGAGGCATGATTAACTTGGCCAAATCAAAAACTGTGATGCAGTTTTTACTGGACAAAGACTGAAATCAGTCACAGCCATGAAGATCAATGAATTTGAAAGTCAGGTTTGACGGAGAGCCAAGCAGTTATTTCTACAGACAGCAAGTCGCGATTAATTGCAGTTAACTTTGACAGTTACACGGTAGGCCAACCACGAAGGGACTCGAACCCTCAATCTTCTGATTCGAAGTCAGACGCCTTATCCATTAGGCCACGTGGTCCTTGTATCTCTATGATGTATTCTCTCTGTCAGAATGTTAGTGGGATGAAAAGTCCATCAGGGCTTACAGCTGTGTGTTTGGCGGCATAATGTTGCTGGATAATGCAGTGAAGAGCATATGGGTCAGAGCCGTGAAAACCACTCCGTTTTTACTGGACAAAGACTGAAATCTGTCACAGCCATGAGGATCAATCAGTTGCCTGAACTTGAAACTCAGGTTTAACGGAAAGCCAACCAGTTACTTCTACAAGTACCAAGTTGTGTTCATTTCAGGTAGCTTTGACAGTTACACGGAAGGACAACCACGAAGGGATTCGAACCCTCAATCTCCTGATTCGTAGTCAGGCGCCTTATCCATTGGGCCATGCGGTCCTTATATGTAGCTTTTGTATTATTTCTGTAAGAAAGGTAGTTGGCTGAAATGTCCATCAGGGATTATGGCTCTGTGTTTGGTGGCATAATCTTGCTGGATAGTGAAGAGCATATTGGATGTGCATAGAGACAGTTTTTGCCTAACAAAAGAAAGATTTTGCATGTTAGAGATGCACAGGGATACATTCTAATCAGTACTCTATGGCCCGTACGGGGATCGAACCCGCGACCTTGGCGTTATTAGCACCACGCTCTGACCAGCTGAGCTAACAGGCCTGCTTTTTCAATGATTTGTTGCAACTAACTGTTTGCAAAGTGGCTCAGAGGGTTTCAGCATGCAGTCTGAGTGTTTTCTTGATTTTGGCAAATTCAAAGCATCCAGTGCATTCCCGTTTGGTCGAGGCCCAAGGTCAGCTTTGAAGTATATTATAGTAAAAGAGCTCAAGACCCTCCATTTTAGTTGACACAACTAAAAGAGGCATGATTAACTTGGCCAAATCAAACACTGTGATGCAGTTTTTACTGGACAAAGACTGAAATCAGTCACAGCCATGAAGATCAATGAATTTGAAAGTCAGGTTTGACGGAGAGCCAAGCAGTTATTTCTACAGACAGCAAGTCGCGATTAATTGCAGTTAACTTTGACAGTTACACGGTAGGCCAACCACGAAGGGACTCGAACCCTCAATCTTCTGATTCGAAGTCAGACGCCTTATCCATTAGGCCACGTGGTCCTTGTATCTCTATGATGTATTCTCTCTGTCAGAATGTTTGTGGGATGAAAAGTCCATCAGGGCTTACAGCTGTGTGTTTGGCGGCATAATGTTGCTGGATAATGCAGTGAAGAGCATATGGGTCAGAGCCGTGAAAACCACTCCGTTTTTACTGGACAAAGACTGAAATCTGTCACAGCCATGAGGATCAATCAGTTGCCTGAACTTGAAACTCAGGTTTAACGGAAAGCCAACCAGTTACTTCTACAAGTACCAAGTTGTGTTCATTTCAGGTAGCTTTGACAGTTACACGGAAGGACAACCACGAAGGGATTCGAACCCTCAATCTCCTGATTCGTAGTCAGGCGCCTTATCCATTGGGCCACGCGGTCCTTATATGTAGCTTTTGTATTATTTCTGTAAGAAAGGTAGTTGGCTGAAATGTCCATCAGGGATTATGGCTCTGTGTTTGGTGGCATAATCTTGCTGGATAGTGAAGAGCATATTGGATGTGCATAGAGACAGTTTTTGCCTAACAAAAGAAAGATTTTGCATGTTAGAGATGCACAGGGATACATTCTAATCAGTACTCTATGGCCCGTACGGGGATCGAACCCGCGACCTTGGCGTTATTAGAACCACGCTCTGACCAGCTGAGCTAACAGGCCTGCTTTTTCAATGATTTGTTGCAACTAACTGTTTGCAAAGTGGCTCAGAGGGTTTCAGCATGCAGTCTGAGTGTTTTCTTGATTTTGGCAAATTCAAAGCATCCAGTGCATTCCCGTTTGGTCGAGGCCCAAGGTCAGCTTTGAAGTATATTATAGTAAAAGAGCTCAAGACCCTCCATTTTAGTTGACACAACTAAAAGAGGCATGATTAACTTGGCCAAATGAAACACTGTGATGCAGTTTTTACTGGACAAAGACTGAAATCAGTCACAGCCATGAAGATCAATGAATTTGAAAGTCAGGTTTGACGGAGAGCCAAGCAGTTATTTCTACAGACAGCAAGTCGCGATTAATTGCAGTTAACTTTGACAGTTACACGGTAGGCCAACCACAAAGGGACTCGAACCCTCAATCTTCTGATTCGAAGTCAGACGCCTTATCCATTAGGCCACGTGGTCCTTGTATCTCTATGATGTATTCTCTCTGTCAGAATGTTTGTGGGATGAAAAGTCCATCAGGGCTTACAGCTGTGTGTTTGGCGGCATAATGTTGCTGGATAATGCAGTGAAGAGCATATGGGTCAGAGCCGTGAAAACCACTCCGTTTTTACTGGACAAAGACTGAAATCTGTCACAGCCATGAGGATCAATCAGTTGCCTGAACTTGAAACTCAGGTTTAACGGAAAGCCAACCAGTTACTTCTACAAGTACCAAGTTGTGTTCATTTCAGGTAGCTTTGACAGTTACACGGAAGGACAACCACGAAGGGATTCGAACCCTCAATCTCCTGATTCGTAGTCAGGCGCCTTATCCATTGGGCTACGCTGTCCTTATATGTAGCTTTTGTATTATTTCTGTAAGAAAGGTAGTTGGCTGAAATGTCCATCAGGGATTATGGCTCTGTGTTTGGTGGCATAATTGAAGTATAATTTGTGTGGCAACACCGTGGATTAAAGCCGTGGAGCAACGTAAGCCTTTAGTGAGAATGTTAGGACAAAGGAGACATCAAATCCAAGGTGATAAGGTTCCTCTCCTTTCTTTTATTTGTCGACAAGGAGAATCCAGAATGGTGACTGCAAGGGTCCAGAAACGCAGCACACCGCTACTCTCTAAACAACATGTTTATATACAGTAGATTCGAAAGAGACGCTGTTTAACAAGAGCTCCTCCTCTGTCTCTTCTCAGCCAATCGGGAGCTGAACCGTCGTGGCCGGGCGGACAGCTACTGCGCATAATATTCTAGATCACACAGTACAAGGGAGTCAATTTTGCAATATCTACTTTCAGTACAGAACCATGTTTCACAATGAAGTTTTGTTATTAGATTAATACTTTGCACAATATACACTTTAGAATGACACCAGCAATTACATTCTTATTCATCTGTAAACAATAGTTAACTTAAAAGACTTTAATGACACAGCATCCATTCATGTGAATACGTTTTACTTCTCCTGGCTTTTTACCTATATTAAACCTACACAGGCCGTAGTTAAATACTTTTGTTCATTCTAACTTCAGTATATATTTTCACCAAGAGATAATAACATCGTAGTAATATTGTATTTTAACCCAGGTTCTATCTGAACTAGTAGCTCTGTTCTTAAAACGGGGCTGGGGGAGACAACAGCTCTCCCAGACATGCTAAATAGATCCACATGGTGCCGGGCTTCAAACGAAGTGAATACAATGAGACAAAAGCTTTCTAGTCCAGGTGAAAACACATGCTTCTTTTGTTATCCAAAGTGAGGTGTTGTGTCTGTCACAGAGGCTGTCTTTACACTGTAAATGGCCAGGTATCCCCCACTCTTCACCTGTCCTGCCTTTTGGGGAACATTGGGTAGACTTCTATATTTTTAACTAATTCTGTGTACTAATTAAATAAGTGGAGTTCTGGCTCATTTTAGGTATGATTATGGCTGGACGATATACTTCATAAACCCCTCTCGGAAGACTTATAACGTCTTCCGTAATTCAGAGCTCGGGCGAAAGAAGATATCTTTCAGCACAAAATCATAATCCAAACCTCTGACTGGAAAACAACCTGCAAAAACGATTAGTTTATACCCCTCTTGATTGTAGAATGGTACCTATACAAAGCCACAAAATA
Organism: Gymnoscopelus braueri; assembly: GCF_963280865.1. Classification (NCBI taxonomy): domain Eukaryota; kingdom Metazoa; phylum Chordata; class Actinopteri; order Myctophiformes; family Myctophidae; genus Gymnoscopelus; species Gymnoscopelus braueri. The sequence continues at coordinate 6,382,360 of NC_137620.1, read as the reverse complement.
AAACCAAAATACTTCATTAAAGAAACCAATTAATATCATTCAGAATCTGTACCTCAGTTCAACCTGCAAAAAGACATCATGAATACATTATGACATGTGGTTTACATAAGGGACTGCGCGCTTACAGAAGGACACTTTTCTGTTTTTTCTCCTCTTTTTTCGCTTAAACTAACAAACGCAATTCTTCTTCTTCCTGTATTTAGGGAATGTTCAGTCCTTGAAGCAAAAAACTGTTCACAGCTTGGGGCAAGAAAAAGAAAAAGGGGTTGAAATTGATGAAGATCTTCGTTATCTGCGTCAAAGGGCATAGGGTATGGGCGTGATGTGTCATTCTTCAAGAGACACACCAGCTTCCTGACACGTGCATGGAATCCCCTTGACCTGGACACCCGTTATCCTCTGTTTGTGGCCTCGATCTGTAGATTTGAAGGTTTACACTGCTTCTGTGAGGTCACACCCTGGGCTCCTGTAGAGCTGACTGGGGGAGGTAGAATCCTTTCCTGGTGTGTAGCTCACTTTGGCAGCAGAAACAGTGATGGGTAGAGGTTGTCTCATAGCCGCTGTCATCTCCACCAACATGATTCGTTCGACCTCTCATCGACACCTGGTTCTGCAGCCTGAGTCCTCTGACAGCCGTTCATCCTCAGCAGCTCTCCATCTATTAGCACGAGAACATTTGGGGGAAAAACGTCCCTACTCTTTCCTAGAAAGTACCACATGCACCTACCCACCTCAATACACACACACAAGAGGTGTTACTCATTCACTCAATTTAGTTCATGCAAAGATATTAGTGTAGGTCATTAAAAACTCAAAATTAAATATTAATCTGGCCTATGAACTGGTCAATTTGTTCCAAAAAATACTATGTCCAAAACTCCAATGTTTAAATGTTTCCCTTTATACCTCCCCTCTTGAGACATAAGGCAATAATAATGGACATTATGTCTCATCAAACCCCAAAAGACCAATAAAGAACTGAAGTTCTCCTGAAAAGAATATCATACGGATGTGTTATATGTTCCATTTCTCCACGGTTTCTCATTACTGACAACTATTTATCATTTGTGTATGCTCACCGAACCAGTTTACTGGATCTATCCCAATCCACACCTTACTGTGGAAATGGTTAAACAATTTAGTCCTAATTTTTACAATAGTTTTACACGAAATTCCTGTGACACTTTCCTATAGCAGGAAAGAAATACAAGTGTTAAAAAAAGACCAGCAGCATCTCCAGCTCCTCCCAACAATCCATCCTATACTAGGTTCAGAATTTGTACAATTTAGTCAACCACCTGAAAGCATATTAGACTCTATGCTAAATCTCCAATTAGAATATGGACAGTGATCAGTATTATGTTTCAAAATAGGTAGAAAATGAAAGTTGCTGCTTTTTTTTTTTTTTTTTTTTTTCCATCAAGCCATAGTCCGATCATGTCAAGTTCAACGGTGACTCAGGGTTTTCTTTTCTTGTCAACAACGGTTTATGTATTCCATCATTGCCCTACGTCACCTGTTCCAATATGTCCAGCCTCCATCACAGTCTAAAGTAATGTCTCTGTACGTTTCTTTTCAAATGTCTCTAGCCATGTACCGTCTTGTCATCCATGCGGCAGGGAGCAATAACTGGAGTGAATTGTCCAGGTAGTGGACAATCTCGTGCAAAGTGACCCATCTGATAACACCTGTAACACCGCTTGCCCCAAGCTTCAGACAAACGTTTGGACATCCGTCCTAGTTGATAATCACCTTGCAGTGCAGGTACCGGGGGCACCCGTGGCACCAACTCTGAATCATTCCATTGCATGTAAGGGGTGAGAGTCTGCTGTGGTGCAGACTGATAGCCACCTGGATGGGGGACCAGCCGTTCATAGAATGTGTGTACCTGTAGCACCACCCGGTCGACTCCCTGGGGTGAAGCCGGAACATCACTTTGCCTAGGACCAGAGACAGACGGCCTGAAACCTGGTGAAAACTGTGGGGTACCTTGAAGAGCTGGGGCTGACAGTGGGGCAATGGGGTTGACAGCCGGTGGTGTCTGGTTACACTGGCGCCAAGCATGTCCATGTTTCTGACAGATGTGGCACCGTCCTCTGAAGGGACCTTCATGATGTCGTCGTAACGGCTTTGGGTTTGCTTGTCCGTCACCTATTTCCTGGACACCTGCTCTCGCCACTGCTCCAGCTCCCAGCCCGTCTCCACTGTCACTGCAATGCCCTGTGTCCAGGGCTGACAATTGGTCGATAGGTTTCTCACCCGGTGACGTAGTGGGATCAGAAGATGAAGCGCTCTTCTCAGCTGGTTCTGGGTACACCTGTGCGGTCGTCATCCTGGCTTGGTATCTCACATAAGCCTTATTCAATTTTTTACCCTTTTTGAAAAACAATTTAAACACTGTATTCTCCTTTGCCCCTGTGTCTGAGCAATCTTTCTGATATGCTCTGGCAAGCATTCCTAATGTGTCAATAATTTCTGGGTCGAATATGCTGTCTTGTGGCCAAGACCCATAAAAGTTTGGCCAATTATCCTCCCATTGTCCCAAAATCATATTGATCACGTCAATGAAAGAATTATTTTGTTGCAAGGAACTCTGCTGCTGCCCCATAATTATTGATCAAATATCCAAATGATATTAAATCACAATTATTGTTACGTTATTTCAACCTCTATAGGTGTTCCCCTCTGGAATCAGATCTTACTTACAATATGGCTATTCTTTATCTAAAAATCACACACAAATCATAAATGTCTTGAGTCCACAACGGACCTCTGTCAGTACCTTAAGAACAGTTTTGAAGGAGTATTGATATGAGAATATTATAATGCAAGTGTGACGTGTCTTTATCACTCAGCACACACGTGAGTCAACCCAATAGTGTTGCTCATATATCCTAAGTATAACAGTATAGAACTATAAGTGTGTGTATGTATGAACGATAATTAAAGATTAAATTACTTCAAAAGCTTACTTGAACTGTCTCTTAATATTCCAAATCAAATATAAGACAAATGTTTGAATTTGTATAAATTTGTAAGTCTGGTCAATACATTACTTTAATCCCAGACATGAACCGTCCTCTATTAGCCAGGACTGGAAACAACTCGAATGTGGCGCTCCCCTCCCACGGAAAGCTATTGATAGACATGAACGGATTAAATTAGAAAAAAATAATCATGCAGTACAGACAACCAACATTAACTCATGCAGTACAAACAAACAACATTAATCATGCACATTTAGACACCATAGAATACCAATAGGCTGAATAACTTGTTAGATAAAGACTGTTAAAAGAAGAGTTAACTCTATAAGTCAGAAATGTTAAAACACTAACGAGCACAAACCCTCCAAGCTTCTCATTCATACAGTGAAAATGCAACCTTCGTCTCGACCACTAGGTGGAGTCAGTCAAATGTTTGGGCGTGTCAATCACTGGAAGGGGCGGTTTCATGAATACGCACCACTCCCACTGGAAGCCACGTCACCACACACTAACCTAAATATATCTCTCAACCACCAGAGGGCGACAATTGACGAACTAAAATGAGAACACAATGTTCTGTAGTTCTGAGTTCTACCTTTGTGGCAGAAAACTACAACTCCCAAACTGTCTACTTGGGAAAGAGATGGACACTTCCTGTTCAGACGTCATAACTAACGCTATGTACACAAAATAATTCAAGTGGGGATTATTTTGTACAAACAGTTAAAAAAATTAACAGATTCCAACTTACTTCTTTGAAAAGATACTAATCACTAAATCTTCAATTATGTACACGGTCGTTCCGACGTTTATAGGAAAAAACATCTTAAAACGTGCACTCAAAAATGGTGACCTATTCTTTTACATTCAGTATGAGCGAATTCGTCAGTCTTAAAAATAGCCACCCTAGGCTTCACAAAATTCTTATAGTATAATAGCTGCTTCTAGCAGCCAGGAGACTGCGACTGCCTTTATCCAAAAACATCAGTCAAATAGCATAGAACAGCACCTCAGCAAAGAATTCGAACCAATACACCTCTGTACTAGTACAAATAAAATTAAGGTATTCTCAGCATGTCAAAATATTATATAGTATCGCTCAGCCAAACGGCCAATACACTAAAAAACTTTTAACTTAACACCCAACCTTAATTACCACCCTTTTGAACTCAGCCAAAAATAAGCATCACTTACGACCTAGTCAACCAAAATGTAATACTTCCATGAATTAAAACACACAGATTGTACCACACCTGTTTGACCTATTAAATAACATAATTTGTCCAAATGCTGCCACAAATGTTACCTAAATAATCGACCCTTGGCATATCTAAAAAATAACATTGACTCCGTCGAGTCCCTAGCGTCCCAGGTTAGTTTTTTCTCAGAAAAGTAGCCTTAAGTCAATACAAGGAGGAACAAAATTATAGCGAACATCCAGTTAAATTATTAAATTAAATCTGTTGTGTCTAAAACACAAAACGGACCGAATTCAAATCTTTTTCACACTTCTATTCCTTATTATCATTATTAGTATAGTACTCAACACAATACTTTAGCACAAATCGAAATAATTAACCTACTCCTATGTATTTATTACTACATTTAACAATTATTTTCGTCCTGTTTTCACAACTACATTCAACAATCCAAAAGGATCATTTTCATTGTTTTTAGGCCTAAATAGTCACATCTATGTAATTTCAACACGAGTCCTAGATAATAATTTCATACTATTTATATCAGCTTCATTATCCCCCGACGACACATAAAACAATTGAAATGTGTCGAAAATGGATACCAACACGTCAATAAGCCACTTTGTGTCACCACCACAAATATACCTTATTGAAAATTAATCATGGGAAAGCCATCTGCATCAACACTGCAAATAAACTCACATTAAAGCCATTTGCATCAACACTGCAAATAAAGTCACATTAAAGCCATCTGCATCAACACTGCAAATAAACTCACATTTAAGCCACCTGCATCAATACTGCAAATAAACTCACATTAAAGAATGATTTCGAGTTTACGCGACCAGCGCATACGCCTAACCCATCCAACTAAATCACTGCATCCACAATTCTCATCACAACTAAGTGCTTCAATCACCGCAACAGACACTTTCCTAACTCATCCAGCACAAGCCTACATCACAACACAAAGCATCAAACACATACTTGAGCACAGCTACCAACCGGCAAATCGAAACAACTTCACAGAACCAAAAGTCTCAACAATGGAAATACTACGAAATTAAATAAAGGCCACACCTTTTCTCCACATGTATAATAGCAACCAACCATAAATTGACGAAATATACTGCTACCACGAAAGCAGAATAAACCGCATAGAAGAGTTATTGTGACAATGTTATAAGTGAAAAGAAATAAGAAAATACCATTTAAACCCCACACACCATAGCCGTGCTACTATGAATGCAGTAAAAACAGCATATAGAAACAATGGAAGTCGATTAGAAGAAATAATTATATTAATCAAGCTATCCTAAAATATTACACGCATGTAAATGGCTTAAGGCACAATTCACCCAATATGAAGATTAGGTTTCCTGTGTCAAACGCCTTGTGAAAGAGCTCACAATATTTGTAGCCTACAAGCTATGAAATAAATCATGAAAAGCCAATCAAAATAAAGAAACTACACCAAGATGTGTGAAAAGAACAGAGAATAGGGGAAATAAAGCAGACGCATAACAAGCCTACAAAACAAAGGTCCCTAAAACTACAAAGCAAGATGGCCGAAAAACCGCAAAACAATGGAGCTATAGCTTTTTAAAATCTGATCTCAGCACCAAACGTAATCACCAAAGGACAATTATCCCACGCCGAAGCCCAACAAAATATGCTTCACCCGTGTGTCTAAGAAAGGCGAAAAAATTTTTAGGCCTACTACAAATCCAATCGCCATTACCCACAAGATAATAACGGTTATAAGCAGCACACAGTGTAGCCATGAATGGGAGATGTAGAACTATAAACGAAAGATTCCGTGCTCTTGTAAATGCACAAAGACATTTCAAATAAGCACTAAGAACTAGCAAAAGCTAGCAAGAAAGAAAAAAGAAAGGAGTCAGAAGAAAGACAGACATGAGCTGTGTTTTGACAAAGAGAGCATAATGGAAGAAAAAATGAGAAATAGCCAGCCAAATTTTCATGCAGAGAACTGTGTAACCTTAGTCACACCTAACAATAAGAGCATGTTTTAGTAGAAAAAACACAAAGTGTTTGCAGAGTCACTGTACAAGCCCCAACCATAAACGCAACGTATTTCGCAAGTATTCCTAGACAGAAACAAAACATCAATTCGCCAAAAACATTACCTACATACTTTTCAAATATAACCATACAGCGACACGATCACACTTTTTCCAAGGGAAAGGTCCGAGTATGATGGGACGTTGAATAACTCCCACTCTTCGCAACTCAAACAATGACTTCAAAGAAAGTATATATCTGCCGCTGAACTAAAAATCCTGCCTCTTAAGCCAACCGCACCTACATACAGTGGCACTCCTTACACATCTATCATAGACATTTTACGGGCTAAGTATCACACGGAGTATACCGCGCGCCTATGTCTCTGAACGCAGTGCACCGCGCTCAGAGCTTATAACAGGGTCTACGTAAAAAAATAAACATGGCATCCCAGACGCCACACATAAGCACTGAGTGTTTGGCTTATACTCTCACGCTCAAAACTAATATCATTGATTGTCCGACTTCATACGTCAGTGCGTCGCAGTTCCCGAACGCATTTCGAGTACACACAATTTGCCACTAAACACTCCATACCATTATAACAACTCATTGGATCAGGGAAGAGCAGCCAAGCAAGGTCCGACTTGAGATCCCCCGGTTTCAATCTGCAGTATCATGTTACGCTGAAGTCATATAATATGAAAGTCCCTGCGTCCTATTCATGCGCATAACGAGCGTATCCTGTTACCAGATATATTGACCGCCTTACCAATGTAAAAACAAAACAAACAAACAAAAAGAAGCCGCATGAATCCTCTAAGAAGACCCACCCAACTTGTCTATTGTACTCCAAAAGTACTCCTTTATTACCACGGATCCCCCTAAATCCATACACCCCCCCCCAAAGGCAGCGTATCCACGAGCGTGCACACAAAATACAAGGTTCTTTAACGAATATCCCCTTAGAAAAAACCATCGTAAGATTGTGGCTAAGCAACTCACCGTTTTGAGAAGAATTCAAACTCCACAGACCCACAAATAGTCCTCTCCAGCGGATAGTTAAAACCGTCTGCCGACATACGCCAATTGAAGTATAATCTGTGTGGAACACCGTGGATTAAAGCCGTGGAGCAACGCAAATCTTTAGTGAGAATGTTAGGACAAAGGAGACATCAAATCCAAGGTGATAAAGTTTCTTCTCCTTTCTTTATTTGTCGACAAGGAGAATCAAGAAATGGTTACTGCAAGGGTCCAGAAAGGCAGCCCACCGCTACTCTCTAAACAACATGTTTATATACAGTAGATTCGAAAGAGACGCTGTTTAACAAGAGCTCCTCCTCTGTCTCTTCTCAGCCAATCGGGAGCTGAACCGTCGTGGCCGGGCGGACAGCTACTGCGCATAATATTCTAGATCACACAGTACAAGGGAGTCAATTTTGCAATATCTACTTTCAGTACAGAACCATGTTTCACAATGAAGTTTTGTTATTAGATTAATACTTTGCACAATATACACTTTAGAATGACACCAGCAATTACATTCTTATTCATCTGTAAACAATAGTTAACTTAAAAGACTTTAATGACACAGCATCCATTCATGTGAATACGTTTTACTTCTCCTGGCTTTTTACCTATATTAAACCTACACAGGCCGTAGTTAAATACTTTTGTTCATTCTAACTTCAGTATATATTTTCACCAAGAGATAATAACATCGTAGTAATATTGTATTTTAACCCAGGTTCTATCTGAACTAGTAGCTCTGTTCTTAAAACGGGGCTGGGGGAGACAACAGCTCTCCCAGACATGCTAAATAGATCCACATGGTGCCGGGCTTCAAACGAAGTGAATACAATGAGACAAAAGCTTTCTAGTCCAGGTGAAAACACATGCTTCTTTTGTTATCCAAAGTGAGGTGTTGTGTCTGTCACAGAGGCTGTCTTTACACTGTAAATGGCCAGGTATCCCCCACTCTTCACCTGTCCTGCCTTTTGGGGAACATTGGGTAGACTTCTATATTTTTAACTAATTCTGTGTACTAATTAAATAAGTGGAGTTCTGGCTCATTTTAGGTATGATTATGGCTGGACGATATACTTCATAATCTTGCTGGATAGTGAAGAGCATATTGGATGTGCATAGAGACAGTTTTTGCCTAACAAAAGAGAGATTTTGCATGTTAGAGATGCACAGGGATACATTCTAATCAGTAATCTATGGCCCGTACGGGGATCGAACCCGCGACCTTGGCGTTATTAGCACCACGCTCTGACCAGCTGAGCTAACAGGCCTGCTTTTTCAATGATTTGTTGCAACTAACTGTTTGTAAAGTGGCTCAGAGGGTTTCAGCATGCAGTCTGAGTGTTTTCTTGATTTTGGCAAATTCAAAGCATCCAGTGCATTCCCGTTTGGTCGAGGCCCAAGGTCAGCTTTGAAGTATATTATAGTAAAAGAGCTCAAGACCCTCCATTTTAGTTGACACAACTAAAAGAGGCATGATTACCTTGGCCAAATCAAACACTGTGATGCAGTTTTTACTGGACAAAGACTGAAATCAGTCACAGCCATGAAGATCAATGAATTTGAAAGTCAGGTTTGACGGAGAGCCAAGCAGTTATTTCTACAGACAGCAAGTCGCGATTAATTGCAGTTAACTTTGACAGTTACACGGTAGGCCAACCACGAAGGGACTCGAACCCTCAATCTTCTGATTCGAAGTCAGACGCCTTATCCATTAGGCCACATGGTCCTTGTATCTCTATGATGTATTCTCTCTGTCAGAATGTTAGTGGGATGAAAAGTCCATCAGGGCTTACAGCTGTGTGTTTGGCGGCATAATGTTGCTGGATAATGCAGTGAAGAGCATATGGGTCAGAGCAGTGAAAACCACTCCGTTTTTACTGGACAAAGACTGAAATCTGTCACAGCCATGAGGATCAATCAGTTGCCTGAACTTGAAACTCAGGTTTAACGGAAAGCCAACCAGTTACTTCTACAAGTACCAAGATGTGTTCATTTCAGGTAGCTTTGACAGTTACACGGAAGGACAACCACGAAGGGATTCGAACCCTCAATCTCCTGATTCGTAGTCAGGCGCCTTATCCATTGGGCCACGCGGTCCTTATATGTAGCTTTTGAATTATTTCTGTAAGAAAGGTAGTTGGCTGAAATGTCCATCAGGGATTATGGCTCTGTGTTTGGTGGCATAATCTTGCTGGATAGTGAAGAGCATATTGGATGTGCATAGAGACAGTTTTTGCCTAACAAAAGAGAGATTTTGCATGTTAGAGATGCACAGGGATACATTCTAATCAGTACTCTATGGCCCGTACGGGGATCGAACCCGCGACCTTGGCGTTATTAGCACCACGCTCTGACCAGCTGAGCTAACAGGCCTGCTTTTTCAATGATTTGTTGCAACTAACTGTTTGCAAAGTGGCTCAGAGGGTTTCAGCATGCAGTCTGAGTGTTTTCTTGATTTTGGCAAATTCAAAGCATCCAGTGCATTCCCGTTTGGTCGAGGCCCAAGGTCAGCTTTGAAGTATATTATAGTAAAAGAGCTCAAGACCCTCCATTTTAGTTGACACAACTAAAAGAGGCATGATTACCTTGGCCAAATCAAACACTGTGATGCAGTTTTTACTGGACAAAGACTGAAATCAGTCACAGCCATGAAGATCAATGAATTTGAAAGTCAGGTTTGACGGAGAGCCAAGCAGTTATTTCTACAGACAGCAAGTCGCGATTAATTGCAGTTAACTTTGACAGTTACACGGTAGGCCAACCACGAAGTGACTCGAACCCTCAATCTTCTGATTCGAAGTCAGACGCCTTATCCATTAGGCCACGTGGTCCTTGTATCTCTATGATGTATTCTCTCTGTCAGAATGTTAGTGGGATGAAAAGTCCATCAGGGCTTACAGCTGTGTGTTTGGCGGCATAATGTTGCTGGATAATGCAGTGAAGAGCATATGGGTCAGAGCAGTGAAAACGACTCCGTTTTTACTGGACAAAGACTGAAATCTGTCACAGCCATGAGGATCAATCAGTTGCCTGAACTTGAAACTCAGGTTTAACGGAAAGCCAACCAGTTACTTCTACAAGTACCAAGATGTGTTCATTTCAGGTAGCTTTGACAGTTACACGGAAGGACAACCACAAAGGGATTCGAACCCTCAATCTCCTGATTCGTAGTCAGGCGCCTTATCCATTGGGCCACGCGGTCCTTATATGTAGCTTTTGAATTATTTCTGTAAGAAAGGTAGTTGGCTGAAATGTCCATCAGGGATTATGGCTCTGTGTTTGGTGGCATAATCTTGCTGGATAGTGAAGAGCATATTGGATGTGCATAGAGACAGTTTTTGCCTAACAAAAGAGAGATTTTGCATGTTAGAGATGCACAGGGATACATTCTAATCAGTACTCTATGGCCCGTACGGGGATCGAACCCGCGACCTTGGCGTTATTAGCACCACGCTCTGACCAGCTGAGCTAACAGGCCTGCTTTTTCAATGATTTGTTGCAACTAACTGTTTGTAAAGTGGCTCAGAGGGTTTCAGCATGCAGTCTGAGTGTTTTCTTGATTTTGGCAAATTCAAAGCATCCAGTGCATTCCCGTTTGGTCGAGGCCCAAGGTCAGCTTTGAAGTATATTATAGTAAAAGAGCTCAAGACCCTCCATTTTAGTTGACACAACTAAAAGAGGCATGATTAACTTGGCCAAATCAAACACTGTGATGCAGTTTTTACTGGACAAAGACTGAAATCAGTCACAGCCATGAAGATCAATGAATTTGAAAGTCAGGTTTGACGGAGAGCCAAGCAGTTATTTCTACAGACAGCAAGTCGCGATTAATTGCAGTTAACTTTGACAGTTACACGGTAGGCCAACCACGAAGGGACTCGAACCCTCAATCTTCTGATTCGAAGTCAGACGCCTTATCCATTAGGCCACGTGGTCCTTGTATCTCTATGATGTATTCTCTCTGTCAGAATGTTAGTGGGATGAAAAGTCCATCAGGGCTTACAGCTGTGTGTTTGGCGGCATAATGTTGCTGGATAATGCAGTGAAGAGCATATGGGTCAGAGCCGTGAAAACCACTCCGTTTTTACTGGACAAAGACTGAAATCTGTCACAGCCATGAGGATCAATCAGTTGCCTGAACTTGAAACTCAGGTTTAACGGAAAGCCAACCAGTTACTTCTACAAGTACCAAGTTGTGTTCATTTCAGGTAGCTTTGACAGTTACACGGAAGGACAACCACGAAGGGATTCGAACCCTCAATCTCCTGATTCGTAGTCAGGCGCCTTATCCATTGGGCCACGCGGTCCTTATATGTAGCTTTTGTATTATTTCTGTAAGAAAGGTAGTTGGCTGAAATGTCCATCAGGGATTATGGCTCTGTGTTTGGTGGCATAATCTTGCTGGATAGTGAAGAGCATATTGGATGTGCATAGAGACAGTTTTTGCCTAACAAAAGAGAGATTTTGCATGTTAGAGATGCACAGGGATACATTCGAATCAGTACTCTATGGCCCGTACGGGGATCGAACCCGTGACCTTGGCGTTATTAGCACCACGCTCTGACCAGCTGAGCTAACAGGCCTGCTTTTTCAATGATTTGTTGCAACTAACTGTTTGCAAAGTGGCTCAGAGGTTTTCAGCATGCAGTCTGAGTGTTTTCTTGATTTTGGCAAATTCAAAGCATCCAGTGCATTCCCGTTTGGTCGAGGCCCAAGGTCAGCTTTGAAGTATATTATAGTAAAAGAGCTCAAGACCCTCCATTTTAGTTGACACAACTAAAAGAGGCATGATTAACTTGGCCAAATCAAACACTGTGATGCAGTTTTTACTGGACAAAGACTGAAATCAGTCACAGCCATGAAGATCAATGAATTTGAAAGTCAGGTTTGACGGAGAGCCAAGCAGTTATTTCTACAGACAGCAAGTCGGGATTAATTGCAGTTAACTTTCACAGTTACACGGTAGGCCAACCACGAAGGGACTCGAACCCTCAATCTTCTGATTCGAAGTCAGACGCCTTATCCATTAGGCCACGTGGTCCTTGTATCTCAATGATGTATTCTCTCTGTCAGAATGTTAGTGGGATGAAAAGTCCATCAGGGCTTACAGCTGTGTGTTTGGCGGCATAATGTTGCTGGATAATGCAGTGAAGAGCATATGGGTCAGAGCCGTGAAAACCACTCCGTTTTTACTGGACAAAGACTGAAATCTGTCACAGCCATGAGGATCAATCAGTTGCCTGAACTTGAAACTCAGGTTTAACGGAAAGCCAACCAGTTACTTCTACAAGTACCAAGTTGTGTTCATTTCAGGTAGCTTTGACAGTTACACGGAAGGACAACCACGAAGGGATTCGAACCCTCAATCTCCTGATTCGTAGTCAGGCGCCTTATCCATTGGGCCACGCGGTCCTTATATGTAGCTTTTGTATTATTTCTGTAAGAAAGGTAGTTGGCTGAAATGTCCATCAGGGATTATGGCTCTGTGTTTGGTGGCATAATCTTGCTGGATAGTGAAGAGCATATTGGATGTGCATAGAGACAGTTTTTGCCTAACAAAAGAGAGATTTTGCATGTTAGAGATGCACAGGGATACATTCTAGTCAGTACTCTATGGCCCGTACGGGGATCGAACCCGCGACCTTGGCGTTATTAGCACCACGCTCTGACCAGCTGAGCTAACAGGCCTGCTTTTTCAATGATTTGTTGCAACTAACTGTTTGCAAAGTGGCTCAGAGGGTTTCAGCATGCAGTCTGAGTGTTTTCTTGATTTTGGCAAATTCAAAGCATCCAGTGCATTCCCGTTTGGTCGAGGCCCAAGGTCAGCTTTGAAGTATATTATAGTAAAAGAGCTCAAGACCCTCCATTTTAGTTGACACAACTAAAAGAGGCATGATTAACTTGGCCAAATCAAACACTGTGATGCAGTTTTTACTGGACAAAGACTGAAATCAGTCACAGCCATGAAGATCAATGAATTTGAAAGTCAGGTTTGACGGAGAGCCAAGCAGTTATTTCTACAGACAGCAAGTCGCGATTAATTGCAGTTAACTTTGACAGTTACACGGTAGGCCAACCACGAAGGGACTCGAACCCTCAATCTTCTGATTCGAAGTCAGACGCCTTATCCATTAGGCCACGTGGTCCTTGTATCTCTATGATGTATTCTCTCTGTCAGAATGTTAGTGGGATGAAAAGTCCATCAGGGCTTACAGCTGTGTGTTTGGCGGCATAATGTTGCTGGATAATGCAGTGAAGAGCATATGGGTCAGAGCCGTGAAAACCACTCCGTTTTTACTGGACAAAGACTGAAATCTGTCACAGCCATGAGGATCAATCAGTTGCCTGAACTTGAAACTCAGGTTTAACGGAAAGCCAACCAGTTACTTCTACAAGTACCAAGTTGTGTTCATTTCAGGTAGCTTTGACAGTTACACGGAAGGACAACCACGAAGGGATTCGAACCCTCAATCTCCTGATTCGTAGTCAGGCGCCTTATCCATTGGGCCACGCGGTCCTTATATGTAGCTTTTGTATTATTTCTGTAAGAAAGGTAGTTGGCTGAAATGTCCATCAGGGATTATGGCTCTGTGTTTGGTGGCATAATCTTGCTGGATAGTGAAGAGCATATTGGATGTGCATAGAGACAGTTTTTGCCTAACAAAAGAGAGATTTTGCATGTTAGAGATGCACAGGGATACATTCGAATCAGTACTCTATGGCCCGTACGGGGATCGAACCCGCGACCTTGGCGTTATTAGCACCACGCTCTGACCAGCTGAGCTAACAGGCCTGCTTTTTCAATGATTTGTTGCAACTAACTGTTTGCAAAGTGGCTCAGAGGTTTTCAGCATGCAGTCTGAGTGTTTTCTTGATTTTGGCAAATTCAAAGCATCCAGTGCATTCCCGTTTGGTCGAGGCCCAAGGTCAGCTTTGAAGTATATTATAGTAAAAGAGCTCAAGACCCTCCATTTTAGTTGACACAACTAAAAGAGGCATGATTAACTTGGCCAAATCAAACACTGTGATGCAGTTTTTACTGGACAAAGACTGAAATCAGTCACAGCCATGAAGATCAATGAATTTGAAAGTCAGGTTTGACGGAGAGCCAAGCAGTTATTTCTACAGACAGCAAGTCGGGATTAATTGCAGTTAACTTTCACAGTTACACGGTAGGCCAACCACGAAGGGACTCGAACCCTCAATCTTCTGATTCGAAGTCAGACGCCTTATCCATTAGGCCACGTGGTCCTTGTATCTCAATGATGTATTCTCTCTGTCAGAATGTTAGTGGGATGAAAAGTCCATCAGGGCTTACAGCTGTGTGTTTGGCGGCATAATGTTGCTGGATAATGCAGTGAAGAGCATATGGGTCAGAGCCGTGAAAACCACTCCGTTTTTACTGGACAAAGACTGAAATCTGTCACAGCCATGAGGATCAATCAGTTGCCTGAACTTGAAACTCAGGTTTAACGGAAAGCCAACCAGTTACTTCTACAAGTACCAAGTTGTGTTCATTTCAGGTAGCTTTGACAGTTACACGGAAGGACAACCACGAAGGGATTCGAACCCTCAATCTCCTGATTCGTAGTCAGGCGCCTTATCCATTGGGCCACGCTGTCCTTATATGTAGCTTTTGTATTATTTCTGTAAGAAAGGTAGTTGGCTGAAATGTCCATCAGGGATTATGGCTCTGTGTTTGGTGGCATAATCTTGCTGGATAGTGAAGAGCATATTGGATGTGCATAGAGACAGTTTTTGCCTAACAAAAGAGAGATTTTGCAAGTTAGAGATGCACAGGGATACATTCTAGTCAGTACTCTATGGCCCGTACGGGGATCGAACCCGCGACCTTGGCGTTATTAGCACCACGCTCTGACCAGCTGAGCTAACAGGCCTGCTTTTTCAATGATTTGTTGCAACTAACTGTTTGCAAAGTGGCTCAGAGGGTTTCAGCATGCAGTCTGAGTGTTTTCTTGATTTTGGCAAATTCAAAGCATCCAGTGCATTCCCGTTTGGTCGAGGCCCAAGGTCAGCTTTGAAGTATATTATAGTAAAAGAGCTCAAGACCCTCCATTTCAGTTGACACAACTAAAAGAGGCATGATTAACTTGGCCAAATCAAACACTGTGATGCAGTTTTTACTGGACAAAGACTGAAATCAGTCACAGCCATGAAGATCAATGAATTTGAAAGTCAGGTTTGACGGAGAGCCAAGCAGTTATTTCTACAGACAGCAAGTCGCGATTAATTGCAGTTAACTTTGACAGTTACACGGTAGGCCAACCACGAAGGGACTCGAACCCTCAATCTTCTGATTCGAAGTCAGACGCCTTATCCATTAGGCCACGTGGTCCTTGTATCTCTATGATGTATTCTCTCTGTCAGAATGTTAGTGGGATGAAAAGTCCATCAGGGCTTACAGCTGTGTGTTTGGCGGCATAATGTTGCTGGATAATGCAGTGAAGAGCATATGGGTCAGAGCCGTGAAAACCACTCCGTTTTTACTGGACAAAGACTGAAATCTGTCACAGCCATGAGGATCAATCAGTTGCCTGAACTTGAAACTCAGGTTTAACGGAAAGCCAACCAGTTACTTCTACAAGTACCAAGTTGTGTTCATTTCAGGTAGCTTTGACAGTTACACGGAAGGACAACCACGAAGGGATTCGAACCCTCAATCTCCTGATTCGTAGTCAGGCGCCTTATCCATTGGGCCACGCGGTCCTTATATGTAGCTTTTGTATTATTTCTGTAAGAAAGGTAGTTGGCTGAAATGTCCATCAGGGATTATGGCTCTGTGTTTGGTGGCATAATCTTGCTGGATAGTGAAGAGCATATTGGATGTGCATAGAGACAGTTTTTGCCTAACAAAAGAGAGATTTTGCATGTTAGAGATGCACAGGGATACATTCTAGTCAGTACTCTATGGCCCGTACGGGGATCGAACCCGCGACCTTGGCGTTATTAGCACCACGCTCTGACCAGCTGAGCTAACAGGCCTGCTTTTTCAATGATTTGTTGCAACTAACTGTTTGCAAAGTGGCTCAGAGGGTTTCAGCATGCAGTCTGAGTGTTTTCTTGATTTTGGCAAATTCAAAGCATCCAGTGCATTCCCGTTTGGTCGAGGCCCAAGGTCAGCTTTGAAGTATATTATAGTAAAAGAGCTCAAGACCCTCCATTTTAGTTGACACAACTAAAAGAGGCATGATTAACTTGGCCAAATCAAACACTGTGATGCAGTTTTTACTGGACAAAGACTGAAATCAGTCACAGCCATGAAGATCAATGAATTTGAAAGTCAGGTTTGACGGAGAGCCAAGCAGTTATTTCTACAGACAGCAAGTCGCGATTAATTGCAGTTAACTTTGACAGTTACACGGTAGGCCAACCACGAAGGGACTCGAACCCTCAATCTTCTGATTCGAAGTCAGACGCCTTATCCATTAGGCCACGTGGTCCTTGTATCTCTATGATGTATTCTCTCTGTCAGAATGTTAGTGGGATGAAAAGTCCATCAGGGCTTACAGCTGTGTGTTTGGCGGCATAATGTTGCTGGATAATGCAGTGAAGAGCATATGGGTCAGAGCCGTGAAAACCACTCCGTTTTTACTGGACAAAGACTGAAATCTGTCACAGCCATGAGGATCAATCAGTTGCCTGAACTTGAAACTCAGGTTTAACGGAAAGCCAACCAGTTACTTCTACAAGTACCAAGTTGTGTTCATTTCAGGTAGCTTTGACAGTTACACGGAAGGACAACCACGAAGGGATTCGAACCCTCAATCTCCTGATTCGTAGTCAGGCGCCTTATCCATTGGGCCACGCGGTCCTTATATGTAGCTTTTGTATTATTTCTGTAAGAAAGGTAGTTGGCTGAAATGTCCATCAGGGATTATGGCTCTGTGTTTGGTGGCATAATCTTGCTGGATAGTGAAGAGCATATTGGATGTGCATAGAGACAGTTTTTGCCTAACAAAAGAGAGATTTTGCATGTTAGAGATGCACAGGGATACATTCGAATCAGTACTCTATGGCCCGTACGGGGATCGAACCCGCGACCTTGGCGTTATTAGCACCACGCTCTGACCAGCTGAGCTAACAGGCCTGCTTTTTCAATGATTTGTTGCAACTAACTGTTTGCAAAGTGGCTCAGAGGTTTTCAGCATGCAGTCTGAGTGTTTTCTTGATTTTGGCAAATTCAAAGCATCCAGTGCATTCCCGTTTGGTCGAGGCCCAAGGTCAGCTTTGAAGTATATTATAGTAAAAGAGCTCAAGACCCTCCATTTTAGTTGACACAACTAAAAGAGGCATGATTAACTTGGCCAAATCAAACACTGTGATACAGTTTTTAATGGACAAAGACTGAAATCAGTCACAGCCATGAAGATCAATGAATTTGAAAGTCAGGTTTGACGGAGAGCCAAGCAGTTATTTCTACAGACAGCAAGTCGGGATTAATTGCAGTTAACTTTCACAGTTACACGGTAGGCCAACCACGAAGGGACTCGAACCCTCAATCTTCTGATTCGAAGTCAGACGCCTTATCCATTAGGCCACGTGGTCCTTGTATCTCAATGATGTATTCTCTCTGTCAGAATGTTAGTGGGATGAAAAGTCCATCAGGGCTTACAGCTGTGTGTTTGGCGGCATAATGTTGCTGGATAATGCAGTGAAGAGCATATGGGTCAGAGCCGTGAAAACCACTCCGTTTTTACTGGACAAAGACTGAAATCTGTCACAGCCATGAGGATCAATCAGTTGCCTGAACTTGAAACTCAGGTTTAACGGAAAGCCAACCAGTTACTTCTACAAGTACCAAGTTGTGTTCATTTCAGGTAGCTTTGACAGTTACACGGAAGGACAACCACGAAGGGATTCGAACCCTCAATCTCCTGATTCGTAGTCAGGCGCCTTATCCATTGGGCCACGCGGTCCTTATATGTAGCTTTTGTATTATTTCTGTAAGAAAGGTAGTTGGCTGAAATGTCCATCAGGGATTATGGCTCTGTGTTTGGTGGCATAATCTTGCTGGATAGTGAAGAGCATATTGGATGTGCATAGAGACAGTTTTTGCCTAACAAAAGAGAGATTTTGCAAGTTAGAGATGCACAGGGATACATTCTAGTCAGTACTCTATGGCCCGTACGGGGATCGAACCCGCGACCTTGGCGTTATTAGCACCACGCTCTGACCAGCTGAGCTAACAGGCCTGCTTTTTCAATGATTTGTTGCAACTAACTGTTTGCAAAGTGGCTCAGAGGGTTTCAGCATGCAGTCTGAGTGTTTTCTTGATTTTGGCAAATTCAAAGCATCCAGTGCATTCCCGTTTGGTCGAGGCCCAAGGTCAGCTTTGAAGTATATTATAGTAAAAGAGCTCAAGACCCTCCATTTCAGTTGACACAACTAAAAGAGGCATGATTAACTTGGCCAAATCAAACACTGTGATGCAGTTTTTACTGGACAAAGACTGAAATCAGTCACAGCCATGAAGATCAATGAATTTGAAAGTCAGGTTTGACGGAGAGCCAAGCAGTTATTTCTACAGACAGCAAGTCGCGATTAATTGCAGTTAACTTTGACAGTTACACGGTAGGCCAACCACGAAGGGACTCGAACCCTCAATCTTCTGATTCGAAGTCAGACGCCTTATCCATTAGGCCACGTGGTCCTTGTATCTCTATGATGTATTCTCTCTGTCAGAATGTTAGTGGGATGAAAAGTCCATCAGGGCTTACAGCTGTGTGTTTGGCGGCATAATGTTGCTGGATAATGCAGTGAAGAGCATATGGGTCAGAGCCGTGAAAACCACTCCGTTTTTACTGGACAAAGACTGAAATCTCTCACAGCCATGAGGATCAATCAGTTGCCTGAACTTGAAACTCAGGTTTAACGGAAAGCCAACCAGTTACTTCTACAAGTACCAAGTTGTGTTCATTTCAGGTAGCTTTGACAGTTACACGGAAGGACAACCACGAAGGGATTCGAACCCTCAATCTCCTGATTCGTAGTCAGGCGCCTTATCCATTGGGCCACGCGGTCCTTATATGTAGCTTTTGTATTATTTCTGTAAGAAAGGTAGTTGGCTGAAATGTCCATCAGGGATTATGGCTCTGTGTTTGGTGGCATAATCTTGCTGGATAGTGAAGAGCATATTGGATGTGCATAGAGACATTTTTTGCCTAACAAAAGAGAGATTTTGCATGTTAGAGATGCACAGGGATACATTCTAATCAGTACTCTATGGCCCGTACGGGGATCGAACCCGCGACCTTGGCGTTATTAGCACCACGCTCTGACCAGCTGAGCTAACAGGCCTGCTTTTTCAATGATTTGTTGCAACTAACTGTTTGCAAAGTGGCTCAGAGGGTTTCAGCATGCAGTCTGAGTGTTTTCTTGATTTTGGCAAATTCAAAGCATCCAGTGCATTCCCGTTTGGTCGAGGCCCAAGGTCAGCTTTGAAGTATATTATAGTAAAAGAGCTCAAGACCCTCCATTTTAGTTGACACAACTAAAAGAGGCATGATTAACTTGGCCAAATCAAACACTGTGATGCAGTTTTTACTGGACAAAGACTGAAATCAGTCACAGCCATGAAGATCAATGAATTTGAAAGTCAGGTTTGACGGAGAGCCAAGCAGTTATTTCTACAGACAGCAAGTCGCGATTAATTGCAGTTAACTTTGACAGTTACACGGTAGGCCAACCACGAAGGGACTCGAACCCTCAATCTTCTGATTCGAAGTCAGACGCCTTATCCATTAGGCCACGTGGTCCTTGTATCTCTATGATGTATTCTCTCTGTCAGAATGTTAGTGGGATGAAAAGTCCATCAGGGCTTACAGCTGTGTGTTTGGCGGCATAATGTTGCTGGATAATGCAGTGAAGAGCATATGGGTCAGAGCCGTGAAAACCACTCCGTTTTTACTGGACAAAGACTGAAATCTGTCACAGCCATGAGGATCAATCAGTTGCCTGAACTTGAAACTCAGGTTTAACGGAAAGCCAACCAGTTACTTCTACAAGTACCAAGTTGTGTTCATTTCAGGTAGCTTTGACAGTTACACGGAAGGACAACCACGAAGGGATTCGAACCCTCAATCTCCTGATTCGTAGTCAGGCGCCTTATCCATTGGGCCACGCGGTCCTTATATGTAGCTTTTGTATTATTTCTGTAAGAAAGGTAGTTGGCTGAAATGTCCATCAGGGATTATGGCTCTGTGTTTGGTGGCATAATCTTGCTGGATAGTGAAGAGCATATTGGATGTGCATAGAGACAGTTTTTGCCTAACAAAAGAGAGATTTTGCATGTTAGAGATGCACAGGGATACATTCGAATCAGTACTCTATGGCCCGTACGGGGATCGAACCCGCGACCTTGGCGTTATTAGCACCACGCTCTGACCAGCTGAGCTAACAGGCCTGCTTTTTCAATGATTTGTTGCAACTAACTGTTTGCAAAGTGGCTCAGAGGTTTTCAGCATGCAGTCTGAGTGTTTTCTTGATTTTGGCAAATTCAAAGCATCCAGTGCATTCCCGTTTGGTCGAGGCCCAAGGTCAGCTTTGAAGTATATTATAGTAAAAGAGCTCAAGACCCTCCATTTTAGTTGACACAACTAAAAGAGGCATGATTAACTTGGCCAAATCAAACACTGTGATGCAGTTTTTACTGGACAAAGACTGAAATCAGTCACAGCCATGAAGATCAATGAATTTGAAAGTCAGGTTTGACGGAGAGCCAAGCAGTTATTTCTACAGACAGCAAGTCGGGATTAATTGCAGTTAACTTTCACAGTTACACGGTAGGCCAACCACGAAGGGACTCGAACCCTCAATCTTCTGATTCGAAGTCAGACGCCTTATCCATTAGGCCACGTGGTCCTTGTATCTCAATGATGTATTCTCTCTGTCAGAATGTTAGTGGGATGAAAAGTCCATCAGGGCTTACAGCTGTGTGTTTGGCGGCATAATGTTGCTGGATAATGCAGTGAAGAGCATATGGGTCAGAGCCGTGAAAACCACTCCGTTTTTACTGGACAAAGACTGAAATCTGTCACAGCCATGAGGATCAATCAGTTGCCTGAACTTGAAACTCAGGTTTAACGGAAAGCCAACCAGTTACTTCTACAAGTACCAAGTTGTGTTCATTTCAGGTAGCTTTGACAGTTACACGGAAGGACAACCACGAAGGGATTCGAACCCTCAATCTCCTGATTCGTAGTCAGGCGCCTTATCCATTGGGCCACGCGGTCCTTATATGTAGCTTTTGTATTATTTCTGTAAGAAAGGTAGTTGGCTGAAATGTCCATCAGGGATTATGGCTCTGTGTTTGGTGGCATAATCTTGCTGGATAGTGAAGAGCATAGAGACAGTTTTTGCCTAACAAAAGAGAGATTTTGCAAGTTAGAGATGCACAGGGATACATTCTAGTCAGTACTCTATGGCCCGTACGGGGATCGAACCCGCGACCTTGGCGTTATTAGCACCACGCTCTGACCAGCTGAGCTAACAGGCCTGCTTTTTCAATGATTTGTTGCAACTAACTGTTTGCAAAGTGGCTCAGAGGGTTTCAGCATGCAGTCTGAGTGTTTTCTTGATTTTGGCAAATTCAAAGCATCCAGTGCATTCCCGTTTGGTCGAGGCCCAAGGTCAGCTTTGAAGTATATTATAGTAAAAGAGCTCAAGACCCTCCATTTTAGTTGACACAACTAAAAGAGGCATGATTAACTTGGCCAAATCAAACACTGTGATGCAGTTTTTACTGGACAAAGACTGAAATCAGTCACAGCCATGAAGATCAATGAATTTGAAAGTCAGGTTTGACGGAGAGCCAAGCAGTTATTTCTACAGACAGCAAGTCGGGATTAATTGCAGTTAACTTTCACAGTTACACGGTAGGCCAACCACGAAGGGACTCGAACCCTCAATCTTCTGATTCGAAGTCAGACGCCTTATCCATTAGGCCACGTGGTCCTTGTATCTCAATGATGTATTCTCTCTGTCAGAATGTTAGTGGGATGAAAAGTCCATCAGGGCTTACAGCTGTGTGTTTGGCGGCATAATGTTGCTGGATAATGCAGTGAAGAGCATATGGGTCAGAGCCGTGAAAACCACTCCGTTTTTACTGGACAAAGACTGAAATCTGTCACAGCCATGAGGATCAATCAGTTGCCTGAACTTGAAACTCAGGTTTAACGGAAAGCCAACCAGTTACTTCTACAAGTACCAAGTTGTGTTCATTTCAGGTAGCTTTGACAGTTACACGGAAGGACAACCACGAAGGGATTCGAACCCTCAATCTCCTGATTCGTAGTCAGGCGCCTTATCCATTGGGCCACGCGGTCCTTATATGTAGCTTTTGTATTATTTCTGTAAGAAAGGTAGTTGGCTGAAATGTCCATCAGGGATTATGGCTCTGTGTTTGGTGGCATAATCTTGCTGGATAGTGAAGAGCATAGAGACAGTTTTTGCCTAACAAAAGAGAGATTTTGCAAGTTAGAGATGCACAGGGATACATTCTAGTCAGTACTCTATGGCCCGTACGGGGATCGAACCCGCGACCTTGGCGTTATTAGCACCACGCTCTGACCAGCTGAGCTAACAGGCCTGCTTTTTCAATGATTTGTTGCAACTAACTGTTTGCAAAGTGGCTCAGAGGGTTTCAGCATGCAGTCTGAGTGTTTTCTTGATTTTGGCAAATTCAAAGCATCCAGTGCATTCCCGTTTGGTCGAGGCCCAAGGTCAGCTTTGAAGTATATTATAGTAAAAGAGCTCAAGACCCTCCATTTCAGTTGACACAACTAAAAGAGGCATGATTAACTTGGCCAAATCAAACACTGTGATGCAGTTTTTACTGGACAAAGACTGAAATCAGTCACAGCCATGAAGATCAATGAATTTGAAAGTCAGGTTTGACAGAGAGCCAAGCAGTTATTTCTACAGACAGCAAGTCGCGATTAATTGCAGTTAACTTTGACAGTTACACGGTAGGCCAACCACGAAGGGACTCGAACCCTCAATCTTCTGATTCGAAGTCAGACGCCTTATCCATTAGGCCACGTGGTCCTTGTATCTCTATGATGTATTCTCTCTGTCAGAATGTTAGTGGGATGAAAAGTCCATCAGGGCTTACAGCTGTGTGTTTGGCGGCATAATGTTGCTGGATAATGCAGTGAAGAGCATATGGGTCAGAGCCGTGAAAACCACTCCGTTTTTACTGGACAAAGACTGAAATCTGTCACAGCCATGAGGATCAATCAGTTGCCTGAACTTGAAACTCAGGTTTAACGGAAAGCCAACCAGTTACTTCTACAAGTACCAAGTTGTGTTCATTTCAGGTAGCTTTGACAGTTACACGGAAGGACAACCACGAAGGGATTCGAACCCTCAATCTCCTGATTCGTAGTCAGGCGCCTTATCCATTGGGCCACGCGGTCCTTATATGTAGCTTTTGTATTATTTCTGTAAGAAAGGTAGTTGGCTGAAATGTCCATCAGGGATTATGGCTCTGTGTTTGGTGGCATAATCTTGCTGGATAGTGAAGAGCATATTGGATGTGCATAGAGACATTTTTTGCCTAACAAAAGAGAGATTTTGCATGTTAGAGATGCACAGGGATACATTCTAATCAGTACTCTATGGCCCGTACGGGGATCGAACCCGCGACCTTGGCGTTATTAGCACCACGCTCTGACCAGCTGAGCTAACAGGCCTGCTTTTTCAATGATTTGTTGCAACTAACTGTTTGCAAAGTGGCTCAGAGGGTTTCAGCATGCAGTCTGAGTGTTTTCTTGATTTTGGCAAATTCAAAGCATCCAGTGCATTCCCGTTTGGTCGAGGCCCAAGGTCAGCTTTGAAGTATATTATAGTAAAAGAGCTCAAGACCCTCCATTTTAGTTGACACAACTAAAAGAGGCATGATTAACTTGGCCAAATCAAACACTGCGATGCAGTTTTTACTGGACAAAGACTGAAATCAGTCACAGCCATGAAGATCAATGAATTTGAAAGTCAGGTTTGACGGAGAGCCAAGCAGTTATTTCTACAGACAGCAAGTCGGGATTAATTGCAGTTAACTTTCACAGTTACACGGTAGGCCAACCACGAAGGGACTCGAACCCTCAATCTTCTGATTCGAAGTCAGACGCCTTATCCATTAGGCCACGTGGTCCTTGTATCTCAATGATGTATTCTCTCTGTCAGAATGTTAGTGGGATGAAAAGTCCATCAGGGCTTACAGCTGTGTGTTTGGCGGCATAATGTTGCTGGATAATGCAGTGAAGAGCATATGGGTCAGAGCCGTGAAAACCACTCCGTTTTTACTGGACAAAGACTGAAATCTGTCACAGCCATGAGGATCAATCAGTTGCCTGAACTTGAAACTCAGGTTTAACGGAAAGCCAACCAGTTACTTCTACAAGTACCAAGTTGTGTTCATTTCAGGTAGCTTTGACAGTTACACGGAAGGACAACCACGAAGGGATTCGAACCCTCAATCTCCTGATTCGTAGTCAGGCGCCTTATCCATTGGGCCACGCGGTCCTTATATGTAGCTTTTGTATTATTTCTGTAAGAAAGGTAGTTGGCTGAAATGTCCATCAGGGATTATGGCTCTGTGTTTGGTGGCATAATCTTGCTGGATAGTGAAGAGCATATTGGATGTGCATAGAGACAGTTTTTGCCTAACAAAAGAGAGATTTTGCATGTTAGAGATGCACAGGGATACATTCTAGTCAGTACTCTATGGCCCGTACGGGGATCGAACCCGCGACCTTGGCGTTATTAGCACCACGCTCTGACCAGCTGAGCTAACAGGCCTGCTTTTTCAATGATTTGTTGCAACTAACTGTTTGCAAAGTGGCTCAGAGGGTTTCAGCATGCAGTCTGAGTGTTTTCTTGATTTTGGCAAATTCAAAGCATCCAGTGCATTCCCGTTTGGTCGAGGCCCAAGGTCAGCTTTGAAGTATATTATAGTAAAAGAGCTCAAGACCCTCCATTTTAGTTGACACAACTAAAAGAGGCATGATTAACTTGGCCAAATCAAACACTGTGATGCAGTTTTTACTGGACAAAGACTGAAATCAGTCACAGCCATGAAGATCAACGAATTTGAAAGTCAGGTTTGACGGAGAGCCAAGCAGTTATTTCTACAGACAGCAAGTCGCGATTAATTGCAGTTAACTTTGACAGTTACACGGTAGGCCAACCACAAAGGGACTCGAACCCTCAATCTTCTGATTCGAAGTCAGACGCCTTATCCATTAGGCCACGTGGTCCTTGTATCTCTATGATGTATTCTCTCTGTCAGAATGTTAGTGGGATGAAAAGTCCATCAGGGCTTACAGCTGTGTGTTTGGCGGCATAATGTTGCTGGATAATGCAGTGAAGAGCATATGGGTCAGAGCCGTGAAAACCACTCCGTTTTTACTGGACAAAGACTGAAATCTGTCACAGCCATGAGGATCAATCAGTTGCCTGAACTTGAAACTCAGGTTTAACGGAAAGCCAACCAGTTACTTCTACAAGTACCAAGTTGTGTTCATTTCAGGTAGCTTTGACAGTTACACGGAAGGACAACCACGAAGGGATTCGAACCCTCAATCTCCTGATTCGTAGTCAGGCGCCTTATCCATTGGGCCACGCGGTCCTTATATGTAGCTTTTGTATTATTTCTGTAAGAAAGGTAGTTGGCTGAAATGTCCATCAGGGATTATGGCTCTGTGTTTGGTGGCATAATCTTGCTGGATAGTGAAGAGCATATTGGATGTGCATAGAGACATTTTTTGCCTAACAAAAGAGAGATTTTGCATGTTAGAGATGCACAGGGATACATTCTAATCAGTACTCTATGGCCCGTACGGGGATCGAACCCGCGACCTTGGCGTTATTAGCACCACGCTCTGACCAGCTGAGCTAACAGGCCTGCTTTTTCAATGATTTGTTGCAACTAACTGTTTGCAAAGTGGCTCAGAGGGTTTCAGCATGCAGTCTGAGTGTTTTCTTGATTTTGGCAAATTCAAAGCATCCAGTGCATTCCCGTTTGGTCGAGGCCCAAGGTCAGCTTTGAAGTATATTATAGTAAAAGAGCTCAAGACCCTCCATTTTAGTTGACACAACTAAAAGAGGCATGATTAACTTGGCCAAATCAAACACTGTGATGCAGTTTTTACTGGACAAAGACTGAAATCAGTCACAGCCATGAAGATCAATGAATTTGAAAGTCAGGTTTGACGGAGAGCCAAGCAGTTATTTCTACAGACAGCAAGTCGGGATTAATTGCAGTTAACTTTGACAGTTACACGGTAGGCCAACCACGAAGGGACTCGAACCCTCAATCTTCTGATTCGAAGTCAGACGCCTTATCCATTAGGCCACGTGGTCCTTGTATCTCTATGATGTATTCTCTCTGTCAGAATGTTAGTGGGATGAAAAGTCCATCAGGGCTTACAGCTGTGTGTTTGGCGGCATAATGTTGCTGGATAATGCAGTGAAGAGCATATGGGTCAGAGCCGTGAAAACCACTCCGTTTTTACTGGACAAAGACTGAAATCTGTCACAGCCATGAGGATCAATCAGTTGCCTGAACTTGAAACTCAGGTTTAACGGAAAGCCAACCAGTTACTTCTACAAGTACCAAGTTGTGTTCATTTCAGGTAGCTTTGACAGTTACACGGAAGGACAACCACGAAGGGATTCGAACCCTCAATCTCCTGATTCGTAGTCAGGCGCCTTATCCATTGGGCCACGCGGTCCTTATATGTAGCTTTTGTATTATTTCTGTAAGAAAGGTAGTTGGCTGAAATGTCCATCAGGGATTATGGCTCTGTGTTTGGTGGCATAATCTTGCTGGATAGTGAAGAGCATATTGGATGTGCATAGAGACAGTTTTTGCCTAACAAAAGAGAGATTTTGCATGTTAGAGATGCACAGGGATACATTCGAATCAGTACTCTATGGCCCGTACGGGGATCGAACCCGCGACCTTGGCGTTATTAGCACCACGCTCTGACCAGCTGAGCTAACAGGCCTGCTTTTTCAATGATTTGTTGCAACTAACTGTTTGCAAAGTGGCTCAGAGGGTTTCAGCATGCAGTCTGAGTGTTTTCTTGATTTTGGCAAATTCAAAGCATCCAGTGCATTCCCGTTTGGTCGAGGCCCAAGGTCAGCTTTGAAGTATATTATAGTAAAAGAGCTCAAGACCCTCCATTTTAGTTGACACAACTAAAAGAGGCATGATTAACTTGGCCAAATCAAACACTGCGATGCAGTTTTTACTGGACAAAGACTGAAATCAGTCACAGCCATGAAGATCAATGAATTTGAAAGTCAGGTTTGACGGAGAGCCAAGCAGTTATTTCTACAGACAGCAAGTCGGGATTAATTGCAGTTAACTTTCACAGTTACACGGTAGGCCAACCACGAAGGGACTCGAACCCTCAATCTTCTGATTCGAAGTCAGACGCCTTATCCATTAGGCCACGTGGTCCTTGTATCTCAATGATGTATTCTCTCTGTCAGAATGTTAGTGGGATGAAAAGTCCATCAGGGCTTACAGCTGTGTGTTTGGCGGCATAATGTTGCTGGATAATGCAGTGAAGAGCATATGGGTCAGAGCCGTGAAAACCACTCCGTTTTTACTGGACAAAGACTGAAATCTGTCACAGCCATGAGGATCAATCAGTTGCCTGAACTTGAAACTCAGGTTTAACGGAAAGCCAACCAGTTACTTCTACAAGTACCAAGTTGTGTTCATTTCAGGTAGCTTTGACAGTTACACGGAAGGACAACCACGAAGGGATTCGAACCCTCAATCTCCTGATTCGTAGTCAGGCGCCTTATCCATTGGGCCACGCGGTCCTTATATGTAGCTTTTGTATTATTTCTGTAAGAAAGGTAGTTGGCTGAAATGTCCATCAGGGATTATGGCTCTGTGTTTGGTGGCATAATCTTGCTGGATAGTGAAGAGCATATTGGATGTGCATAGAGACAGTTTTTGCCTAACAAAAGAGAGATTTTGCATGTTAGAGATGCACAGGGATACATTCTAGTCAGTACTCTATGGCCCGTACGGGGATCGAACCCGCGACCTTGGCGTTATTAGCACCACGCTCTGACCAGCTGAGCTAACAGGCCTGCTTTTTCAATGATTTGTTGCAACTAACTGTTTGCAAAGTGGCTCAGAGGGTTTCAGCATGCAGTCTGAGTGTTTTCTTGATTTTGGCAAATTCAAAGCATCCAGTGCATTCCCGTTTGGTCGAGGCCCAAGGTCAGCTTTGAAGTATATTATAGTAAAAGAGCTCAAGACCCTCCATTTTAGTTGACACAACTAAAAGAGGCATGATTAACTTGGCCAAATCAAACACTGTGATGCAGTTTTTACTGGACAAAGACTGAAATCAGTCACAGCCATGAAGATCAACGAATTTGAAAGTCAGGTTTGACGGAGAGCCAAGCAGTTATTTCTACAGACAGCAAGTCGCGATTAATTGCAGTTAACTTTGACAGTTACACGGTAGGCCAACCACAAAGGGACTCGAACCCTCAATCTTCTGATTCGAAGTCAGACGCCTTATCCATTAGGCCACGTGGTCCTTGTATCTCTATGATGTATTCTCTCTGTCAGAATGTTAGTGGGATGAAAAGTCCATCAGGGCTTACAGCTGTGTGTTTGGCGGCATAATGTTGCTGGATAATGCAGTGAAGAGCATATGGGTCAGAGCCGTGAAAACCACTCCGTTTTTACTGGACAAAGACTGAAATCTGTCACAGCCATGAGGATCAATCAGTTGCCTGAACTTGAAACTCAGGTTTAACGGAAAGCCAACCAGTTACTTCTACAAGTACCAAGTTGTGTTCATTTCAGGTAGCTTTGACAGTTACACGGAAGGACAACCACGAAGGGATTCGAACCCTCAATCTCCTGATTCGTAGTCAGGCGCCTTATCCATTGGGCCACGCGGTCCTTATATGTAGCTTTTGTATTATTTCTGTAAGAAAGGTAGTTGGCTGAAATGTCCATCAGGGATTATGGCTCTGTGTTTGGTGGCATAATCTTGCTGGATAGTGAAGAGCATATTGGATGTGCATAGAGACATTTTTTGCCTAACAAAAGAGAGATTTTGCATGTTAGAGATGCACAGGGATACATTCTAATCAGTACTCTATGGCCCGTACGGGGATCGAACCCGCGACCTTGGCGTTATTAGCACCACGCTCTGACCAGCTGAGCTAACAGGCCTGCTTTTTCAATGATTTGTTGCAACTAACTGTTTGCAAAGTGGCTCAGAGGGTTTCAGCATGCAGTCTGAGTGTTTTCTTGATTTTGGCAAATTCAAAGCATCCAGTGCATTCCCGTTTGGTCGAGGCCCAAGGTCAGCTTTGAAGTATATTATAGTAAAAGAGCTCAAGACCCTCCATTTTAGTTGACACAACTAAAAGAGGCATGATTAACTTGGCCAAATCAAACACTGTGATGCAGTTTTTACTGGACAAAGACTGAAATCAGTCACAGCCATGAAGATCAATGAATTTGAAAGTCAGGTTTGACGGAGAGCCAAGCAGTTATTTCTACAGACAGCAAGTCGGGATTAATTGCAGTTAACTTTGACAGTTACACGGTAGGCCAACCACGAAGGGACTCGAACCCTCAATCTTCTGATTCGAAGTCAGACGCCTTATCCATTAGGCCACGTGGTCCTTGTATCTCTATGATGTATTCTCTCTGTCAGAATGTTAGTGGGATGAAAAGTCCATCAGGGCTTACAGCTGTGTGTTTGGCGGCATAATGTTGCTGGATAATGCAGTGAAGAGCATATGGGTCAGAGCCGTGAAAACCACTCCGTTTTTACTGGACAAAGACTGAAATCTGTCACAGCCATGAGGATCAATCAGTTGCCTGAACTTGAAACTCAGGTTTAACGGAAAGCCAACCAGTTACTTCTACAAGTACCAAGTTGTGTTCATTTCAGGTAGCTTTGACAGTTACACGGAAGGACAACCACGAAGGGATTCGAACCCTCAATCTCCTGATTCGTAGTCAGGCGCCTTATCCATTGGGCCACGCGGTCCTTATATGTAGCTTTTGTATTATTTCTGTAAGAAAGGTAGTTGGCTGAAATGTCCATCAGGGATTATGGCTCTGTGTTTGGTGGCATAATCTTGCTGGATAGTGAAGAGCATATTGGATGTGCATAGAGACAGTTTTTGCCTAACAAAAGAGAGATTTTGCATGTTAGAGATGCACAGGGATACATTCGAATCAGTACTCTATGGCCCGTACGGGGATCGAACCCGCGACCTTGGCGTTATTAGCACCACGCTCTGACCAGCTGAGCTAACAGGCCTGCTTTTTCAATGATTTGTTGCAACTAACTGTTTGCAAAGTGGCTCAGAGGTTTTCAGCATGCAGTCTGAGTGTTTTCTTGATTTTGGCAAATTCAAAGCATCCAGTGCATTCCCGTTTGGTCGAGGCCCAAGGTCAGCTTTGAAGTATATTATAGTAAAAGAGCTCAAGACCCTCCATTTTAGTTGACACAACTAAAAGAGGCATGATTAACTTGGCCAAATCAAACACTGTGATGCAGTTTTTACTGGACAAAGACTGAAATCAGTCACAGCCATGAAGATCAATGAATTTGAAAGTCAGGTTTGACGGAGAGCCAAGCAGTTATTTCTACAGACAGCAAGTCGGGATTAATTGCAGTTAACTTTCACAGTTACACGGTAGGCCAACCACGAAGGGACTCGAACCCTCAATCTTCTGATTCGAAGTCAGACGCCTTATCCATTAGGCCACGTGGTCCTTGTATCTCAATGATGTATTCTCTCTGTCAGAATGTTAGTGGGATGAAAAGTCCATCAGGGCTTACAGCTGTGTGTTTGGCGGCATAATATTGCTGGATAATGCAGTGAAGAGCATATGGGTCAGAGCCGTGAAAACCACTCCGTTTTTACTGGACAAAGACTGAAATCTGTCACAGCCATGAGGATCAATCAGATGCCTGAACTTGAAACTCAGGTTTAACGGAAAGCCAACCAGTTACTTCTACAAGTACCAAGTTGTGTTCATTTCAGGTAGCTTTGACAGTTACACGGAAGGACAACCACGAAGGGATTCGAACCCTCAATCTCCTGATTCGTAGTCAGGCGCCTTATCCATTGGGCCACGCGGTCCTTATATGTAGCTTTTGTATTATTTCTGTAAGAAAGGTAGTTGGCTGAAATGTCCATCAGGGATTATGGCTCTGTGTTTGGTGGCATAATCTTGCTGGATAGTGAAGAGCATATTGGATGTGCATAGAGACAGTTTTTGCCTAACAAAAGAGAGATTTTGCATGTTAGAGATGCACAGAGATACATTCTAGTCAGTAGTCTATGGCCCGTACGGGGATCGAACCCGCGACCTTGGCGTTATTAGCACCACGCTCTGACCAGCTGAGCTAACAGGCCTGCTTTTTCAATGATTTGTTGCAACTAACTGTTTGCAAAGTGGCTCAGAGGGTTTCAGCATGCAGTCTGAGTGTTTTCTTGATTTTGGCAAATTCAAAGCATCCAGTGCATTCCCGTTTGGTCGAGGCCCAAGGTCAGCTTTGAAGTATATTATAGTAAAAGAGCTCAAGACCCTCCATTTTAGTTGACACAACTAAAAGAGGCATGATTAACTTGGCCAAATCAAACACTGTGATGCAGTTTTTACTGGACAAAGACTGAAATCAGTCACAGCCATGAAGATCAATGAATTTGAAAGTCAGGTTTGACGGAGAGCCAAGCAGTTATTTCTACAGACAGCAAGTCGCGATTAATTGCAGTTAACTTTGACAGTTACACGGTAGGCCAACCACGAAGGGACTCGAACCCTCAATCTTCTGATTCGAAGTCAGACGCCTTATCCATTAGGCCACGTGGTCCTTGTATCTCTATGATGTATTCTCTCTGACAGAATGTTAGTGGGATGAAAAGTCCATCAGGGCTTACAGCTGTGTGTTTGGCGGCATAATGTTGCTGGATAATGCAGTGAAGAGCATATGGGTCAGAGCCGTGAAAACCACTCCGTTTTTACTGGACAAAGACTGAAATCTGTCACAGCCATGAGGATCAATCAGTTGCCTGAACTTGAAACTCAGGTTTAACGGAAAGCCAACCAGTTACTTCTACAAGTACCAACTTGTGTTCATTTCAGGTAGCTTTGACAGTTACACGGAAGGACAACCACGAAGGGATTCGAACCCTCAATCTCCTGATTCGTAGTCAGGCGCCTTATCCATTGGGCCACGCGGTCCTTATATGTAGCTTTTGTATTATTTCTGTAAGAAAGGTAGTTGGCTGAAATGTCCATCAGGGATTATGGCTCTGTGTTTGGTGGCATAATCTTGCTGGATAGTGAAGAGCATATTGGATGTGCATAGAGACATTTTTCGTACGGGGATCGAACCCGCGACCTTGGCGTTATTAGCACCACGCTCTGACCAGCTGAGCTAACAGGCCTGCTTTTTCAATGATTTGTTGCAACTAACTGTTTGCAAAGTGGCTCAGAGGGTTTCAGCATGCAGTCTGAGTGTTTTCTTGATTTTGGCAAATTCAAAGCATCCAGTGCATTCCCGTTTGGTCGAGGCCCAAGGTCAGCTTTGAAGTATATTATAGTAAAAGAGCTCAAGACCCTCCATTTTAGTTGACACAACTAAAAGAGGCATGATTAACTTGGCCAAATCAAACACTGTGATGCAGTTTTTACTGGACAAAGACTGAAATCAGTCACAGCCATGAAGATCAATGAATTTGAAAGTCAGGTTTGACGGAGAGCCAAGCAGTTATTTCTACAGACAGCAAGTCGGGATTAATTGCAGTTAACTTTGACAGTTACACGGGCCAACCACGAAGGGACTCGAACCCTCAATCTTCTGATTCGAAGTCAGACGCCTTATCCATTAGGCCACGTGGTCCTTGTATCTCTATGATGTATTCTCTCTGTCAGAATGTTAGTGGGATGAAAAGTCCATCAGGGCTTACAGCTGTGTGTTTGGCGGCATAATGTTGCTGGATAATGCAGTGAAGAGCATATGGGTCAGAGCCGTGAAAACCACTGCGTTTTTACTGGACAAAGACTGAAATCTGTCACAGCCATGAGGATCAATCAGTTGCCTGAACTTGAAACTCAGGTTTAACGGAAAGCCAACCAGTTACTTCTACAAGTACCAAGTTGTGTTCATTTCAGGTAGCTTTGACAGTTACACGGAAGGACAACCACGAAGGGATTCGAACCCTCAATCTCCTGATTCGTAGTCAGGCGCCTTATCCATTGGGCCACGCGGTCCTTATATGTAGCTTTTGTATTATTTCTGTAAGAAAGGTAGTTGGCTGAAATGTCCATCAGGGATTATGGCTCTGTGTTTGGTGGCATAATCTTGCTGGATAGTGAAGAGCATATTGGATGTGCATAGAGACAGTTTTTGCCTAACAAAAGAGAGATTTTGCATGTTAGAGATGCACAGGGATACATTCGAATCAGTACTCTATGGCCCGTACGGGGATCGAACCCGCGACCTTGGCGTTATTAGCACGACGCTCTGACCAGCTGAGCTAACAGGCCTGCTTTTTTAATGATTTGTTGCAACTAACTGTTTGCAAAGTGGCTCAGAGGTTTTCAGCATGCAGTCTGAGTGTTTTCTTGATTTTGGCAAATTCAAAGCATCCAGTGCATTCCCGTTTGGTCGAGGCCCAAGGTCAGCTTTGAAGTATATTATAGTAAAAGAGCTCAAGACCCTCCATTTTAGTTGACACAACTAAAAGAGGCATGATTAACTTGGCCAAATCAAACACTGTGATGCAGTTTTTACTGGACAAAGACTGAAATCAGTCACAGCCATGAAGATCAATGAATTTGAAAGTCAGGTTTGACGGAGAGCCAAGCAGTTTTTTCTACAGACAGCAAGTCGGGATTAATTGCAGTTAACTTTCACAGTTACACGGTAGGCCAACCACGAAGGGACTCGAACCCTCAATCTTCTGATTCGAAGTCAGACGCCTTATCCATTAGGCCACGTGGTCCTTGTATCTCTATGATGTATTCTCTCTGTCAGAATGTTAGTGGGATGAAAAGTCCATCAGGGCTTACAGCTGTGTGTTTGGCGGCATAATGTTGCTGGATAATGCAGTGAAGAGCATATGGGTCAGAGCCGTGAAAACCACTCCGTTTTTACTGGACAAAGACTGAAATCTGTCACAGCCATGAGGATCAATCAGTTGCCTGAACTTGAAACTCAGGTTTAACGGAAAGCCAACCAGTTACTTCTACAAGTACCAAGTTGTGTTCATTTCAGGTAGCTTTGACAGTTACACGGAAGGACAACCACGAAGGGATTCGAACCCTCAATCTCCTGATTCGTAGTCAGGCGCCTTATCCATTGGGCCACGCGGTCCTTATATGTAGCTTTTGAATTATTTCTGTAAGAAAGGTAGTTGGCTGAAATGTCCATCAGGGATTATGGCTCTGTGTTTGGTGGCATAATCTTGCTGGATAGTGAAGAGCATATTGGATGTGCATAGAGACAGTTTTTGCCTAACAAAAGAGAGATTTTGCATGTTAGAGATGCACAGGGATACATTCGAATCAGTACTCTATGGCCCGTACGGGGATCGAACCCGCGACCTTGGCGTTATTAGCACCACGCTCTGACCAGCTGAGCTAACAGGCCTGCTTTTTCAATGATTTGTTGCAACTAACTGTTTGCAAAGTGGCTCAGAGGGTTTCAGCATGCAGTCTGAGTGTTTTCTTGATTTTGGCAAATTCAAAGCATCCAGTGCATTCCCGTTTGGTCGAGGCCCAAGGTCAGCTTTGAAGTATATTATAGTAAAAGAGCTCAAGACCCTCCATTTTAGTTGACACAACTAAAAGAGGCATGATTAACTTGGCCAAATCAAACACTGTGATGCAGTTTTTACTGGACAAAGACTGAAATCAGTCACAGCCATGAAGATCAATGAATTTGAAAGTCAGGTTTGACGGAGAGCCAAGCAGTTATTTCTACAGACAGCAAGTCGGGACTAATTGCAGTTGACTTTGACAGTTACACGGGCCAACCACGAAGGGACTCGAACCCTCAATCTTCTGATTCGAAGTCAGACGCCTTATCCATTAGGCCACGTGGTCCTTGTATCTCTATGATGTATTCTCTCTGTCAGAATGTTAGTGGGATGAAAAGTCCATCAGGGCTTACAGCTGTGTGTTTGGCGGCATAATGTTGCTGGATAATGCAGTGAAGAGCATATGGGTCAGAGCCGTGAAAACCACTCCGTTTTTACTGGACAAAGACTGAAATCTGTCACAGCCATGAGGATCAATCAGTTGCCTGAACTTGAAACTCAGGTTTAACGGAAAGCCAACCAGTTACTTCTACAAGTACCAAGTTGTGTTCATTTCAGGTAGCTTTGACAGTTACACGGAAGGACAACCACGAAGGGATTCGAACCCTCAATCTCCTGATTCGTAGTCAGGCGCCTTATCCATTGGGCCACGCGGTCCTTGTAGCTTTTGTATTATTTCTGTAAGAAAGGTAGTTGGCTGAAATGTCCATCAGGGATTATGGCTCTGTGTTTGGTGGCATAATCTTGCTGGATAGTGAAGAGCATATTGGATGTGCATAGAGACAGTTTTTGCCTAACAAAAGAGAGATTTTGCATGTTAGAGATGCACAGGGATACATTCGAATCAGTACTCTATGGCCCGTACGGGGATCGAACCCGCGACCTTGGCGTTATTAGCACCACACTCTGACCAGCTGAGCTAACAGGCCTGCTTTTTCAATGATTTGTTGCAACTAACTGTTTGCAAAGTGGCTCAGAGGTTTTCAGCATGCAGTCTGAGTGTTTTCTTGATTTTGGCAAATTCAAAGCATCCAGTGCATTCCCGTTTGGTCGAGGCCCAAGGTCAGCTTTGAAGTATATTATAGTAAAAGAGCTCAAGACCCTCCATTTTAGTTGACACAACTAAAAGAGGCATGATTAACTTGGCCAAATCAAACACTGTGATGCAGTTTTTACTGGACAAAGACTGAAATCAGTCACAGCCATGAAGATCAATGAATTTGAAAGTCAGGTTTGACGGAGAGCCAAGCAGTTATTTCTACAGACAGCAAGTCGGGATTAATTGCAGTTAACTTTGACAGTTACACGGTAGGCCAACCACGAAGGGACTCGAACCCTCAATCTTCTGATTCGAAGTCAGACGCCTTATCCATTAGGCCACGTGGTCCTTGTATCTCTATGATGTATTCTCTCTGTCAGAATGTTAGTGGGATGAAAAGTCCATCAGGGCTTACAGCTGTGTGTTTGGCGGCATAATGTTGCTGGATAATGCAGTGAAGAGCATATGGGTCAGAGCCGTGAAAACCAGTCCGTTTTTACTGGACAAAGACTGAAATCTGTCACAGCCATGAGGATCAATCAGTTGCCTGAACTTGAAACTCAGGTTTAACGGAAAGCCAACCAGTTACTTCTACAAGTACCAAGTTGTGTTCATTTCAGGTAGCTTTGACAGTTACACGGAAGGACAACCACAAAGGGATTCGAACCCTCAATCTCCTGATTCGTAGTCAGGCGCCTTATCCATTGGGCCACGCGGTCCTTATATGTAGCTTTTGAATTATTTCTGTAAGAAAGGTAGTTGGCTGAAATGTCCATCAGGGATTATGGCTCTGTGTTTGGTGGCATAATCTTGCTGGATAGTGAAGAGCATATTGGATGTGCATAGAGACAGTTTTTGCCTAACAAAAGAGAGATTTTGCATGTTAGAGATGCACAGGGATACATTCTAATCAGTACTCTATGGCCCGTACGGGGATCGAACCCGCGACCTTGGCGTTATTAGCACCACGCTCTGACAAGCTGAGCTAACAGGCCTGCTTTTTCAATGATTTGTTGCAACTAACTGTTTGCAAAGTGGCTCAGAGGGTTTCAGCATGCAGTCTGAGTGTTTTCTTGATTTTGGCAAATTCAAAGCATCCAGTGCATTCCCGTTTGGTCGAGGCCCAAGGTCAGCTTTGAAGTATATTATAGTAAAAGAGCTCAAGACCCTCCATTTTAGTTGACACAACTAAAAGAGGCATGATTAACTTGGCCAAATCAAACACTGTGATGCAGTTTTTACTGGACAAAGACTGAAATCAGTCACAGCCATGAAGATCAATGAATTTGAAAGTCAGGTTTGACGGAGAGCCAAGCAGTTATTTCTACAGACAGCAAGTCGGGATTAATTGCAGTTAACTTTGACAGTTACACGGTAGGCCAACCACGAAGGGACTCGAACCCTCAATCTTCTGATTCGAAGTCAGACGCCTTATCCATTAGGCCACGTGGTCCTTGTATCTCTATGATGTATTCTCTCTGTCAGAATGTTAGTGGGATGAAAAGTCCATCAGGGCTTACAGCTGTGTGTTTGGCGGCATAATGTTGCTGGATAATGCAGTGAAGAGTATATGGGTCAGAGCCGTGAAAACCACTCCGTTTTTACTGGACAAAGACTGAAATCTGTCACAGCCATGAGGATCAATCAGTTGCCTGAACTTGAAACTCAGGTTTAACGGAAAGCCAACCAGTTACTTCTACAAGTAGCAAGTTGTGTTCATTTCAGGTAGCTTTGACAGTTACACGGAAGGACAACCACGAAGGGATTCGAACCCTCAATCTCCTGATTCGTAGTCAGGCGCCTTATCCATTGGGCCACGCGGTCGTTATATGTAGCTTTTGAATTATTTCTGTAAGAAAGGTAGTTGGCTGAAATGTCCATCAGGGATTATGGCTCTGTGTTTGGTGGCATAATCTTGCTGGATAGTGAAGAGCATATTGGATGTGCATAGAGACAGTTTTTGCCTAACAAAAGAGAGATTTTGCATGTTAGAGATGCACAGGGATACATTCTAATCAGTACTCTATGGCCCGTACGGGGATCGAACCCGCGACCTTGGCGTTATTAGCACCACGCTCTGACCAGCTGAGCTAACAGGCCTGCTTTTTCAATGATTTGTTGCAACTAACTGTTTGCAAAGTGGCTCAGAGGGTTTCAGCATGCAGTCTGAGTGTTTTCTTGATTTTGGCAAATTCAAAGCATCCAGTGCATTCCCGTTTGGTCGAGGCCCAAGGTCAGCTTTGAAGTATATTATAGTAAAAGAGCTCAAGACCCTCCATTTTAGTTGACACAACTAAAAGAGGCATGATTAACTTGGCCAAATCAAACACTGTGATGCAGTTTTTACTGGACAAAGACTGAAATCAGTCACAGCCATGAAGATCAATGAATTTGAAAGTCAGGTTTGACGGAGAGCCAAGCAGTTATTTCTACAGACAGCAAGTCGGGATTAATTGCAGTTAACTTTGACAGTTACACGGTAGGCCAACCACGAAGGGACTCGAACCCTCAATCTTCTGATTCGAAGTCAGACGCCTTATCCATTAGGCCACGTGGTCCTTGTATCTCTATGATGTATTCTCTCTGTCAGAATGTTAGTGGGATGAAAAGTCCATCAGGGCTTACAGCTGTGTGTTTGGCGGCATAATGTTGCTGGATAATGCAGTGAAGAGCATATGGGTCAGAGCCGTGAAAACCACTCCGTTTTTACTGGACAAAGACTGAAATCTGTCACAGCCATGAGGATCAATCAGTTGCCTGAACTTGAAACTCAGGTTTAACGGAAAGCCAACCAGTTACTTCTACAAGTAGCAAGTTGTGTTCATTTCAGGTAGCTTTGACAGTTACACGGAAGGACAACCACGAAGGGATTCGAACCCTCAATCTCCTGATTCGTAGTCAGGCGCCTTATCCATTGGGCCACGCGGTCCTTATATGTAGCTTTTGAATTATTTCTGTAAGAAAGGTAGTTGGCTGAAATGTCCATCAGGGATTATGGCTCTGTGTTTGGTGGCATAATCTTGCTGGATAGTGAAGAGCATATTGGATGTGCATAGAGACAGTTTTTGCCTAACAAAAGAGAGATTTTGCATGTTAGAGATGCACAGGGATACATTCTAATCAGTACTCTATGGCCCGTACGGGGATCGAACCCGCGACCTTGGCGTTATTAGCACCACGCTCTGACCAGCTGAGCTAACAGGCCTGCTTTTTCAATGATTTGTTGCAACTAACTGTTTGCAAAGTGGCTCAGAGGGTTTCAGCATGCAGTCTGAGTTTTTTCTTGATTTTGGCAAATTCAAAGCATCCAGTGCATTCCCGTTTGGTCGAGGCCCAAGGTCAGCTTTGAAGTATATTATAGTAAAAGAGCTCAAGACCCTCCATTTTAGTTGACACAACTAAAAGAGGCATGATTAACTTGGCCAAATCAAACACTGTGATGCAGTTTTTACTGGACAAAGACTGAAATCAGTCACAGCCATGAAGATCAATGAATTTGAAAGTCAGGTTTAACGGAGAGCCAAGCAGTTATTTCTACAGACAGCAAGTCGGGATTAATTGCAGTTAACTTTGACAGTTACACGGTAGGCCAACCACGAAGGGACTCGAAACCTCAATCTTCTGATTCGAAGTCAGACGCCTTATCCATTAGGCCACGTGGTCCTTGTATCTCTATGATGTATTCTCTCTGTCAGAATGTTAGTGGGATGAAAAGTCCATCAGGGCTTACAGCTGTGTGTTTGGCGGCATAATGTTGCTGGATAATGCAGTGAAGAGCATATGGGTCAGAGCCGTGAAAACCACTCCGTTTTTACTGGACAAAGACTGAAATCTGTCACAGCCATGAGGATCAATCAGTTGCCTGAACTTGAAACTCAGGTTTAACGGAAAGCCAACCAGTTACTTCTACAAGTACCAAGTTGTGTTCATTTCAGGTAGCTTTGACAGTTACACGGAAGGACAACCACGAAGGGATTCGAACCCTCAATCTCCTGATTCGTAGTCAGGGGCCTTATCCATTGGGCCACGCGGTCCTTATATGTAGCTTTTGAATTATTTCTGTAAGAAAGGTAGTTGGCTGAAATGTCCATCAGGGATTATGGCTCTGTGTTTGGTGGCATAATCTTGCTGGATAGTGAAGAGCATATTGGATGTGCATAGAGACAGTTTTTGCCTAACAAAAGAGAGATTTTGCATGTTAGAGATGCACAGGGATACATTCTAATCAGTACTCTATGGCCCGTACGGGGATCGAACCCGCGACCTTTGCGTTATTAGCACCACGCTCTGACCAGCTGAGCTAACAGGCCTGCTTTTTCAATGATTTGTTGCAACTAACTGTTTGTAAAGTGGCTCAGAGGGTTTCAGCATGCAGTCTGAGTGTTTTCTTGATTTTGGCAAATTCAAAGCATCCAGTGCATTCCCGTTTGGTCGAGGCCCAAGGTCAGCTTTGAAGTATATTATAGTAAAAGAGCTCAAGACCCTCCATTTTAGTTGACACAACTAAAAGAGGCATGATTAACTTGGCCAAATCAAACACTGTGATGCAGTTTTTACTGGACAAAGACTGAAATCAGTCACAGCCATGAAGATCAATGAATTTGAAAGTCAGGTTTGACGGAGAGCCAAGCAGTTATTTCTACAGACAGCAAGTCGGGATTAATTGCAGTTAACTTTGACAGTTACACGGTAGGCCAACCACGAAGGGACTCGAACCCTCAATCTTCTGATTCGAAGTCAGACGCCTTATCCATTAGGCCACGTGGTCCTTGTATCTCTATGATGTATTCTCTCTGTCAGAATGTTAGTGGGATGAAAAGTCCATCAGGGCTTACAGCTGTGTGTTTGGCGGCATAATGTTGCTGGATAATGCAGTGAAGAGCATATGGGTCAGAGCCGTGAAAACCACTCCGTTTTTACTGGACAAAGACTGAAATCTGTCACAGCCATGAGGATCAATCAGTTGCCTGAACTTGAAACTCAGGTTTAACGGAAAGCCAACCAGTTACTTCTACAAGTACCAAGTTGTGTTCATTTCAGGCAGCTTTGACAGTTACACGGAAGGACATCCACGAAAGGATTCGAACCCTCAATCTCCTGATTCGTAGTCAGGCGCCTTATCCATTGGGCCACGCGGTCCTTATATGTAGCTTTTGAATTATTTCTGTAAGAAAGGTAGTTGGCTGAAATGTCCATCAGGGATTATGGCTCTGTGTTTGGTGGCATAATCTTGCTGGATAGTGAAGAGCATATTGGATGTGCATAGAGACAGTTTTTGCCTAACAAAAGAGAGATTTTGCATGTTAGAGATGCACAGGGATACATTCGAATCAGTACTCTATGGCCCGTACGGGGATCGAACCCGCGACCTTGGCGTTATTAGCACCACGCTCTGACCAGCTGAGCTAACAGGCCTGCTTTTTCAATGATTTGTTGCAACTAACTGTTTGCAAAGTGGCTCAGAGGGTTTCAGCATGCAGTCTGAGTTTTTTCTTGATTTTGGCAAATTCAAAGCATCCAGTGCATTCCCGTTTGGTCGAGGCCCAAGGTCAGCTTTGAAGTATATTATAGTAAAAGAGCTCAAGACCCTCCATTTTAGTTGACACAACTAAAAGAGGCATGATTAACTTGGCCAAATCAAACACTGTGATGCAGTTTTTACTGGACAAAGACTGAAATCAGTCACAGCCATGAAGATCAATGAATTTGAAAGTCAGGTTTAACGGAGAGCCAAGCAGTTATTTCTACAGACAGCAAGTCGGGATTAATTGCAGTTAACTTTGACAGTTACACGGTAGGCCAACCACGAAGGGACTCGAAACCTCAATCTTCTGATTCGAAGTCAGACGCCTTATCCATTAGGCCACGTGGTCCTTGTATCTCTATGATGTATTCTCTCTGTCAGAATGTTAGTGGGATGAAAAGTCCATCAGGGCTTACAGCTGTGTGTTTGGCGGCATAATGTTGCTGGATAATGCAGTGAAGAGCATATGGGTCAGAGCCGTGAAAACCACTCCGTTTTTACTGGACAAAGACTGAAATCTGTCACAGCCATGAGGATCAATCAGTTGCCTGAACTTGAAACTCAGGTTTAACGGAAAGCCAACCAGTTACTTCTACAAGTACCAAGTTGTGTTCATTTCAGGTAGCTTTGACAGTTACACGGAAGGACAACCACGAAGGGATTCGAACCCTCAATCTCCTGATTCGTAGTCAGGGGCCTTATCCATTGGGCCACGCGGTCCTTATATGTAGCTTTTGAATTATTTCTGTAAGAAATGTAGTTGGCTGAAATGTCCATCAGGGATTATGGCTCTGTGTTTGGTGGCATAATCTTGCTGGATAGTGAAGAGCATATTGGATGTGCATAGAGACAGTTTTTGCCTAACAAAAGAGAGATTTTGCATGTTAGAGATGCACAGGGATACATTCTAATCAGTACTCTATGGCCCGTACGGGGATCGAACCCGCGACCTTTGCGTTATTAGCACCACGCTCTGACCAGCTGAGCTAACAGGCCTGCTTTTTCAATGATTTGTTGCAACTAACTGTTTGCAAAGTGGCTCAGAGGGTTTCAGCATGCAGTCTGAGTGTTTTCTTGATTTTGGCAAATTCAAAGCATCCAGTGCATTCCCGTTTGGTCGAGGCCCAAGGTCAGCTTTGAAGTATATTATAGTAAAAGAGCTCAAGACCCTCCATTTTAGTTGACACAACTAAAAGAGGCATGATTAACTTGGCCAAATCAAACACTGTGATGCAGTTTTTACTGGACAAAGACTGAAATCAGTCACAGCCATGAAGATCAATGAATTTGAAAGTCAGGTTTGACGGAGAGCCAAGCAGTTATTTCTACAGACAGCAAGTCGGGATTAATTGCAGTTAACTTTGACAGTTACACGGTAGGCCAACCACGAAGGGACTCGAACCCTCAATCTTCTGATTCGAAGTCAGACGCCTTATCCATTAGGCCACGTGGTCCTTGTATCTCTATGATGTATTCTCTCTGTCAGAATGTTAGTGGGATGAAAAGTCCATCAGGGCTTACAGCTGTGTGTTTGGCGGCATAATGTTGCTGGATAATGCAGTGAAGAGCATATGGGTCAGAGCCGTGAAAACCACTCCGTTTTTACTGGACAAAGACTGAAATCTGTCACAGCCATGAGGATCAATCAGTTGCCTGAACTTGAAACTCAGGTTTAACGGAAAGCCAACCAGTTACTTCTACAAGTACCAAGTTGTGTTCATTTCAGGCAGCTTTGACAGTTACACGGAAGGACATCCACGAAAGGATTCGAACCCTCAATCTCCTGATTCGTAGTCAGGCGCCTTATCCATTGGGCCACGCGGTCCTTATATGTAGCTTTTGTATTATTTCTGTAAGAAAGGTAGTTGGCTGAAATGTCCATCAGGGATTATGGCTCTGTGTTTGGTGGCATAATCTTGCTGGATAGTGAAGAGCATATTGGATGTGCATAGAGACAGTTTTTGCCTAACAAAAGAGAGATTTTGCATGTTAGAGATGCACAGGGATACATTCGAATCAGTACTCTATGGCCCGTACGGGGATCGAACCCGCGACCTTGGCGTTATTAGCACCACGCTCTGACCAGCTGAGCTAACAGGCCTGCTTTTTCAATGATTTGTTGCAACTAACTGTTTGCAAAGTGGCTCAGAGGTTTTCAGCATGCAGTCTGAGTGTTTTCTTGATTTTGGCAAATTCAAAGCATCCAGTGCATTCCCGTTTGGTCGAGGCCCAAGGTCAGCTTTGAAGTATATTATAGTAAAAGAGCTCAAGATCCTCCATTTTAGTTGACACAACTAAAAGAGGCATGATTAACTTGGCCAAATCAAACACTGTGATGCAGTTTTTACTGGACAAAGACTGAAATCAGTCACAGCCATGAAGATCAATGAATTTGAAAGTCAGGTTTAACGGAGAGCCAAGCAGTTATTTCTACAGACAGCAAGTCGGGATTAATTGCAGTTAACTTTGACAGTTACACGGTAGGCCAACCACGAAGGGACTCGAAACCTCAATCTTCTGATTCGAAGTCAGACGCCTTATCCATTAGGCCACGTGGTCCTTGTATCTCTATGATGTATTCTCTCTGTCAGAATGTTAGTGGGATGAAAAGTCCATCAGGGCTTACAGCTGTGTGTTTGGCGGCATAATGTTGCTGGATAATGCAGTGAAGAGCATATGGGTCAGAGCCGTGAAAACCACTCCGTTTTTACTGGACAAAGACTGAAATCTGTCACAGCCATGAGGATCAATCAGTTGCCTGAACTTGAAACTCAG
The DNA here is from genome assembly GCF_963280865.1 of Gymnoscopelus braueri. Lineage (NCBI taxonomy): Eukaryota > Metazoa > Chordata > Actinopteri > Myctophiformes > Myctophidae > Gymnoscopelus > Gymnoscopelus braueri. The sequence goes on along the minus strand of NC_137620.1, from coordinate 6,337,924 downwards.
GTTTAACGGAAAGCCAACCAGTTACTTCTACAAGTACCAAGTTGTGTTCATTTCAGGTAGCTTTGACAGTTACACGGAAGGACAACCACGAAGGGATTCGAACCCTCAATCTCCTGATTCGTAGTCAGGGGCCTTATCCATTGGGCCACGCGGTCCTTATATGTAGCTTTTGAATTATTTCTGTAAGAAAGGTAGTTGGCTGAAATGTCCATCAGGGATTATGGCTCTGTGTTTGGTGGCATAATCTTGCTGGATAGTGAAGAGCATATTGGATGTGCATAGAGACAGTTTTTGCCTAACAAAAGAGAGATTTTGCATGTTAGAGATGCACAGGGATACATTCTAATCAGTACTCTATGGCCCGTACGGGGATCGAACCCGCGACCTTTGCGTTATTAGCACCACGCTCTGACCAGCTGAGCTAACAGGCCTGCTTTTTCAATGATTTGTTGCAACTAACTGTTTGTAAAGTGGCTCAGAGGGTTTCAGCATGCAGTCTGAGTGTTTTCTTGATTTTGGCAAATTCAAAGCATCCAGTGCATTCCCGTTTGGTCGAGGCCCAAGGTCAGCTTTGAAGTATATTATAGTAAAAGAGCTCAAGACCCTCCATTTTAGTTGACACAACTAAAAGAGGCATGATTAACTTGGCCAAATCAAACACTGTGATGCAGTTTTTACTGGACAAAGACTGAAATCAGTCACAGCCATGAAGATCAATGAATTTGAAAGTCAGGTTTGACGGAGAGCCAAGCAGTTATTTCTACAGACAGCAAGTCGGGATTAATTGCAGTTAACTTTGACAGTTACACGGTAGGCCAACCACGAAGGGACTCGAACCCTCAATCTTCTGATTCGAAGTCAGACGCCTTATCCATTAGGCCACGTGGTCCTTGTATCTCTATGATGTATTCTCTCTGTCAGAATGTTAGTGGGATGAAAAGTCCATCAGGGCTTACAGCTGTGTGTTTGGCGGCATAATGTTGCTGGATAATGCAGTGAAGAGCATATGGGTCAGAGCCGTGAAAACCACTCCGTTTTTACTGGACAAAGACTGAAATCTGTCACAGCCATGAGGATCAATCAGTTGCCTGAACTTGAAACTCAGGTTTAACGGAAAGCCAACCAGTTACTTCTACAAGTACCAAGTTGTGTTCATTTCAGGCAGCTTTGACAGTTACACGGAAGGACATCCACGAAAGGATTCGAACCCTCAATCTCCTGATTCGTAGTCAGGCGCCTTATCCATTGGGCCACGCGGTCCTTATATGTAGCTTTTGAATTATTTCTGTAAGAAAGGTAGTTGGCTGAAATGTCCATCAGGGATTATGGCTCTGTGTTTGGTGGCATAATCTTGCTGGATAGTGAAGAGCATATTGGATGTGCATAGAGACAGTTTTTGCCTAACAAAAGAGAGATTTTGCATGTTAGAGATGCACAGGGATACATTCGAATCAGTACTCTATGGCCCGTACGGGGATCGAACCCGCGACCTTGGCGTTATTAGCACCACGCTCTGACCAGCTGAGCTAACAGGCCTGCTTTTTCAATGATTTGTTGCAACTAACTGTTTGCAAAGTGGCTCAGAGGGTTTCAGCATGCAGTCTGAGTTTTTTCTTGATTTTGGCAAATTCAAAGCATCCAGTGCATTCCCGTTTGGTCGAGGCCCAAGGTCAGCTTTGAAGTATATTATAGTAAAAGAGCTCAAGACCCTCCATTTTAGTTGACACAACTAAAAGAGGCATGATTAACTTGGCCAAATCAAACACTGTGATGCAGTTTTTACTGGACAAAGACTGAAATCAGTCACAGCCATGAAGATCAATGAATTTGAAAGTCAGGTTTAACGGAGAGCCAAGCAGTTATTTCTACAGACAGCAAGTCGGGATTAATTGCAGTTAACTTTGACAGTTACACGGTAGGCCAACCACGAAGGGACTCGAAACCTCAATCTTCTGATTCGAAGTCAGACGCCTTATCCATTAGGCCACGTGGTCCTTGTATCTCTATGATGTATTCTCTCTGTCAGAATGTTAGTGGGATGAAAAGTCCATCAGGGCTTACAGCTGTGTGTTTGGCGGCATAATGTTGCTGGATAATGCAGTGAAGAGCATATGGGTCAGAGCCGTGAAAACCACTCCGTTTTTACTGGACAAAGACTGAAATCTGTCACAGCCATGAGGATCAATCAGTTGCCTGAACTTGAAACTCAGGTTTAACGGAAAGCCAACCAGTTACTTCTACAAGTACCAAGTTGTGTTCATTTCAGGTAGCTTTGACAGTTACACGGAAGGACAACCACGAAGGGATTCGAACCCTCAATCTCCTGATTCGTAGTCAGGGGCCTTATCCATTGGGCCACGCGGTCCTTATATGTAGCTTTTGAATTATTTCTGTAAGAAATGTAGTTGGCTGAAATGTCCATCAGGGATTATGGCTCTGTGTTTGGTGGCATAATCTTGCTGGATAGTGAAGAGCATATTGGATGTGCATAGAGACAGTTTTTGCCTAACAAAAGAGAGATTTTGCATGTTAGAGATGCACAGGGATACATTCTAATCAGTACTCTATGGCCCGTACGGGGATCGAACCCGCGACCTTTGCGTTATTAGCACCACGCTCTGACCAGCTGAGCTAACAGGCCTGCTTTTTCAATGATTTGTTGCAACTAACTGTTTGCAAAGTGGCTCAGAGGGTTTCAGCATGCAGTCTGAGTGTTTTCTTGATTTTGGCAAATTCAAAGCATCCAGTGCATTCCCGTTTGGTCGAGGCCCAAGGTCAGCTTTGAAGTATATTATAGTAAAAGAGCTCAAGACCCTCCATTTTAGTTGACACAACTAAAAGAGGCATGATTAACTTGGCCAAATCAAACACTGTGATGCAGTTTTTACTGGACAAAGACTGAAATCAGTCACAGCCATGAAGATCAATGAATTTGAAAGTCAGGTTTGACGGAGAGCCAAGCAGTTATTTCTACAGACAGCAAGTCGGGATTAATTGCAGTTAACTTTGACAGTTACACGGTAGGCCAACCACGAAGGGACTCGAACCCTCAATCTTCTGATTCGAAGTCAGACGCCTTATCCATTAGGCCACGTGGTCCTTGTATCTCTATGATGTATTCTCTCTGTCAGAATGTTAGTGGGATGAAAAGTCCATCAGGGCTTACAGCTGTGTGTTTGGCGGCATAATGTTGCTGGATAATGCAGTGAAGAGCATATGGGTCAGAGCCGTGAAAACCACTCCGTTTTTACTGGACAAAGACTGAAATCTGTCACAGCCATGAGGATCAATCAGTTGCCTGAACTTGAAACTCAGGTTTAACGGAAAGCCAACCAGTTACTTCTACAAGTACCAAGTTGTGTTCATTTCAGGCAGCTTTGACAGTTACACGGAAGGACATCCACGAAAGGATTCGAACCCTCAATCTCCTGATTCGTAGTCAGGCGCCTTATCCATTGGGCCACGCGGTCCTTATATGTAGCTTTTGTATTATTTCTGTAAGAAAGGTAGTTGGCTGAAATGTCCATCAGGGATTATGGCTCTGTGTTTGGTGGCATAATCTTGCTGGATAGTGAAGAGCATATTGGATGTGCATAGAGACAGTTTTTGCCTAACAAAAGAGAGATTTTGCATGTTAGAGATGCACAGGGATACATTCGAATCAGTACTCTATGGCCCGTACGGGGATCGAACCCGCGACCTTGGCGTTATTAGCACCACGCTCTGACCAGCTGAGCTAACAGGCCTGCTTTTTCAATGATTTGTTGCAACTAACTGTTTGCAAAGTGGCTCAGAGGTTTTCAGCATGCAGTCTGAGTGTTTTCTTGATTTTGGCAAATTCAAAGCATCCAGTGCATTCCCGTTTGGTCGAGGCCCAAGGTCAGCTTTGAAGTATATTATAGTAAAAGAGCTCAAGATCCTCCATTTTAGTTGACACAACTAAAAGAGGCATGATTAACTTGGCCAAATCAAACACTGTGATGCAGTTTTTACTGGACAAAGACTGAAATCAGTCACAGCCATGAAGATCAATGAATTTGAAAGTCAGGTTTGACGGAGAGCCAAGCAGTTATTTCTACAGACAGCAAGTCGGGATTAATTGCAGTTAACTTTGACAGTTACACGGTAGGCCAACCACGAAGGGACTCGAACCCTCAATCTTCTGATTCGAAGTCAGACGGCTTATCCATTAGGCCACGTGGTCCTTGTATCTCTATGATGTATTATCTCTGTCAGAATGTTAGTGGGATGAAAAGTCCATCAGGGCTTACAGCTGTGTGTTTGGCGGCATAATGTTGCTGGATAATGCAGTGAAGAGCATATGGGTCAGAGCCGTGAAAACCACTCCGTTTTTACTGGACAAAGACTGAAATCTGTCACAGCCATGAGGATCAATCAGTTGCCTGAACTTGAAACTCAGGTTTAACGGAAAGCCAACCAGTTACTTCTACAAGTACCAAGTTGTGTTCATTTCAGGTAGCTTTGACAGTTACACGGAAGGACAACCACGAAGGGATTCGAACCCTCAATCTCCTGATTCGTAGTCAGGCGCCTTATCCATTGGGCCACGCGGTCCTTATATGTAGCTTTTGAATTATTTCTGTAAGAAAGGTAGTTGGCTGAAATGTCCATCAGGGATTATGGCTCTGTGTTTGGTGGCATAATCTTGCTGGATAGTGAAGAGCATATTGGATGTGCATAGAGACAGTTTTTGCCTAACAAAAGAGAGATTTTGCATGTTAGAGATGCACAGGGATACATTCTAATCAGTACTCTATGGCCCGTACGGGGATCGAACCCACGACCTTGGCGTTATTAGCACCACGCTCTGACCAGCTGAGCTAACAGGCCTGCTTTTTCCATGATTTGTTCCAACTAACTGTTTGCAAAGTGGCTCAGAGGGTTTCAGCATGCAGTCTGAGTGTTTTCTTGATTTTGGCAAATTCAAAGCATCCAGTGCATTCCCGTTTGGTCGAGGCCCAAGGTCAGCTTTGAAGTATATTATAGTAAAAGAGCTCAAGACCCTCCATTTTAGTTGACACAACTAAAAGAGGCATGATTAACTTGGCCAAATCAAACACTGTGATGCAGTTTTTACTGGACAAAGACTGAAATCAGTCACAGCCATGAAGATCAATGAATTTGAAAGTCAGGTTTGACGGAGAGCCAAGCAGTTATTTCTACAGACAGCAAGTCGGGATTAATTGCAGTTAACTTTGACAGTTACACGGTAGGCCAACCACGAAGGGACTCGAACCCTCAATCTTCTGATTCGAAGTCAGACGCCTTATCCATTAGGCCACGTGGTCCTTGTATCTCTATGATGTATTCTCTCTGTCAGAATGTTAGTGGGATGAAAAGTCCATCAGGGCTTACAGCTGTGTGTTTGGCGGCATAATGTTGCTGGATAATGCAGTGAAGAGCATATGGGTCAGAGCCGTGAAAACCACTCCGTTTTTACTGGACAAAGACTGAAATCTGTCACAGCCATGAGGATCAATCAGTTGCCTGAACTTGAAACTCAGGTTTAACGGAAAGCCAACCAGTTACTTCTACAAGTACCAAGTTGTGTTCATTTCAGGTAGCTTTGACAGTTACACGGAAGGACAACCACGAAGGGATTCGAACCCTCAATCTCCTGATTCGTAGTCAGGCGCCTTATCCATTGGGCCACGCGGTCCTTATATGTAGCTTTTGAATTATTTCTGTAAGAAAGGTAGTTGGCTGAAATGTCCATCAGGGATTATGGCTCTGTGTTTGGTGGCATAATCTTGCTGGATAGTGAAGAGCATATTGGATGTGCATAGAGACAGTTTTTGCCTAACAAAAGAGAGATTTTGCATGTTAGAGATGCACAGGGATACATTCGAATCAGTACTCTATGGCCCGTACGGGGATCGAACCCGCGACCTTGGCGTTATTAGCACCACGCTCTGACCAGCTGAGCTAACAGGCCTGCTTTTTCAATGATTTGTTGCAACTAACTGTTTGCAAAGTGGCTCAGAGGGTTTCAGCATGCAGTCTGAGTGTTTTCTTGATTTTGGCAAATTCAAAGCATCCAGTGCATTCCCGTTTGGTCGAGGCCCAAGGTCAGCTTTGAAGTATATTATAGTAAAAGAGCTCAAGACCCTCCATTTTAGTTGACACAACTAAAAGAGGCATGATTAACTTGGCCAAATCAAACACTGTGATGCAGTTTTTACTGGACAAAGACTGAAATCAGTCACAGCCATGAAGATCAATGAATTTGAAAGTCAGGTTTGACGGAGAGCCAAGCAGTTATTTCTACAGACAGCAAGTCGGGATTAATTGCAGTTAACTTTGACAGTTACACGGCAGGCCAACCACGAAGGGACTCGAACCCTCAATCTTCTGATTCGAAGTCAGACGCCTTATCCATTAGGCCACGTGGTCCTTGTATCTCTATGATGTATTATCTCTGTCAGAATGTTAGTGGGATGAAAAGTCCATCAGGGCTTACAGCTGTGTGTTTGGCGGCATAATGTTGCTGGATAATGCAGTGAAGAGCATATGGGTCAGAGCCGTGAAAACCACTCCGTTTTTACTGGACAAAGACTGAAATCTGTCACAGCCATGAGGATCAATCAGTTGCCTGAACTTGAAACTCAGGTTTAACGGAAAGCCAACCAGTTACTTCTACAAGTACCAAGTTGTGTTCATTTCAGGTAGCTTTGACAGTTACACGGAAGGACAACCACGAAGGGATTCGAACCCTCAATCTCCTGATTCGTAGTCAGGCGCCTTATCCATTGGGCCACGCGGTCCTTATATGTAGCTTTTGAATTATTTCTGTAAGAAAGGTAGTTGGCTGAAATGTCCATCAGGGATTATGGCTCTGTGTTTGGTGGCATAATCTTGCTGGATAGTGAAGAGCATATTGGATGTGCATAGAGACAGTTTTTGCCTAACAAAAGAGAGATTTTGCATGTTAGAGATGCACAGGGATACATTCGAATCAGTACTCTATGGCCCGTACGGGGATCGAACCCGCGACCTTGGCGTTATTAGCACCACGCTCTGACCAGCTGAGCTAACAGGCCTGCTTTTTCAATGATTTGTTGCAACTAACTGTTTGCAAAGTGGCTCAGAGGGTTTCAGCATGCAGTCTGAGTGTTTTCTTGATTTTGGCAAATTCAAAGCATCCAGTGCATTCCCGTTTGGTCGAGGCCCAAGGTCAGCTTTGAAGTATATTATAGTAAAAGAGCTCAAGACCCTCCATTTTAGTTGACACAACTAAAAGAGGCATGATTAACTTGGCCAAATCAAACACTGTGATGCAGTTTTTACTGGACAAAGACTGAAATCAGTCACAGCCATGAAGATCAATGAATTTGAAAGTCAGGTTTGACGGAGAGCCAAGCAGTTATTTCTACAGACAGCAAGTCGGGATTAATTGCAGTTAACTTTGACAGTTACACGGTAGGCCAACCACGAAGGGACTCGAACCCTCAATCTTCTGATTCGAAGTCAGACGCCTTATCCATTAGGCCACGTGGTCCTTGTATCTCTATGATGTATTCTCTCTGTCAGAATGTTAGTGGGATGAAAAGTCCATCAGGGCTTACAGCTGTGTGTTTGGCGGCATAATGTTGCTGGATAATGCAGTGAAGAGCATATGGGTCAGAGCCGTGAAAACCACTCCGTTTTTACTGGACAAAGACTGAAATCTGTCACAGCCATGAGGATCAATCAGTTGCCTGAACTTGAAACTCAGGTTTAACGGAAAGCCAACCAGTTACTTCTACAAGTACCAAGTTGTGTTCATTTCAGGCAGCTTTGACAGTTACACGGAAGGACATCCACGAAGGGATTCGAACCCTCAATCTCCTGATTCGTAGTCAGGCGCCTTATCCATTGGGCCACGCGGTCCTTATATGTAGCTTTTGTATTATTTCTGTAAGAAAGGTAGTTGGCTGAAATGTCCATCAGGGATTATGGCTCTGTGTTTGGTGGCATAATCTTACTGGATAGTGAAGAGCATATTGGATGTGCATAGAGACAGTTTTTGCCTAACAAAAAAGAGATTTTGCATGTTAGAGATGCACAGGGATACATTCGAATCAGTACTCTATGGCCCGTACGGGGATCGAACCCGCGACCTTGGCGTTATTAGCACCACGCTCTGACCAGCTGAGCTAACAGGCCTGCTTTTTCAATGATTTGTTGCAACTAACTGTTTGCAAAGTGGCTCAGAGGTTTTCAGCATGCAGTCTGAGTGTTTTCTTGATTTTGGCAAATTCAAAGCATCCAGTGCATTCCCGTTTGGTCGAGGCCCAAGGTCAGCTTTGAAGTATATTATAGTAAAAGAGCTCAAGATCCTCCATTTTAGTTGACACAACTAAAAGAGGCATGATTAACTTGGCCAAATCAAACACTGTGATGCAGTTTTTACTGGACAAAGACTGAAATCAGTCACAGCCATGAAGATCAATGAATTTGAAAGTCAGGTTTGACGGAGAGCAAAGCAGTTATTTCTACAGACAGCAAGTCGGGATTAATTGCAGTTAACTTTGACAGTTACACGGTAGGCCAACCACGAAGGGACTCGAACCCTCAATCTTCTGATTCGAAGTCAGACGCCTTATCCATTAGGCCACGTGGTCCTTGTATCTCTATGATGTATTATCTCTGTCAGAATGTTAGTGGGATGAAAAGTCCATCAGGGCTTACAGCTGTGTGTTTGGCGGCATAATGTTGCTGGATAATGCAGTGAAGAGCATATGGGTCAGAGCCGTGAAAACCACTCCGTTTTTACTGGACAAAGACTGAAATCTGTCACAGCCATGAGGATCAATCAGTTGCCTGAACTTGAAACTCAGGTTTAACGGAAAGCCAACCAGTTACTTCTACAAGTACCAAGTTGTGTTCATTTCAGGTAGCTTTGACAGTTACACGGAAGGACAACCACGAAGGGATTCGAACCCTCAATCTCCTGATTCGTAGTCAGGCGCCTTATCCATTGGGCCACGCGGTCCTTATATGTAGCTTTTGAATTATTTCTGTAAGAAAGGTAGTTGGCTGAAATGTCCATCAGGGATTATGGCTCTGTGTTTGGTGGCATAATCTTGCTGGATAGTGAAGAGCATATTGGATGTGCATAGAGACAGTTTTTGCCTAACAAAAGAGAGATTTTGCATGTTAGAGATGCACAGGGATACATTCTAATCAGAACTCTATGGCCCGTACGGGGATCGAACCCGCGACCTTGGCGTTATTAGCACCACGCTCTGACCAGCTGAGCTAACAGGCCTGCTTTTTCAATGATTTGTTCCAACTAACTGTTTGCAAAGTGGCTCAGAGGGTTTCAGCATGCAGTCTGAGTGTTTTCTTGATTTTGGCAAATTCAAAGCATCCAGTGCATTCCCGTTTGGTCGAGGCCCAAGGTCAGCTTTGAAGTATATTATAGTAAAAGAGCTCAAGACCCTCCATTTTAGTTGACACAACTAAAAGAGGCATGATTAACTTGGCCAAATCAAACACTGTGATGCAGTTTTTACTGGACAAAGACTGAAATCAGTCACAGCCATGAAGATCAATGAATTTGAAAGTCAGGTTTGACGGAGAGCCAAGCAGTTATTTCTACAGACAGCAAGTCGGGATTAATTGCAGTTAACTTTGACAGTTACACGGTAGGCCAACCACGAAGGGACTCGAACCCTCAATCTTCTGATTCGAAGTCAGACGCCTTATCCATTAGGCCACGTGGTCCTTGTATCTCTATGATGTATTCTCTCTGTCAGAATGTTAGTGGGATGAAAAGTCCATCAGGGCTTACAGCTGTGTGTTTGGCGGCATAATGTTGCTGGATAATGCAGTGAAGAGCATATGGGTCAGAGCCATGAAAACAACTCCGTTTTTACTGGACAAAGACTGAAATCTGTCACAGCCATGAGGATCAATCAGTTGCCTGAACTTGAAACTCAGGTTTAACGGAAAGCCAACCAGTTACTTCTACAAGTACCAAGTTGTGTTCATTTCAGGTAGCTTTGACAGTTACACGGAAGGACAACCACGAAGGGATTCGAACCCTCAATCTCCTGATTCGTAGTCAGGCGCCTTATCCATTGGGCAACGCGGTCCTTATATGTAGCTTTTGAATTATTTCTGTAAGAAAGGTAGTTGGCTGAAATGTCCATCAGGGATTATGGCTCTGTGTTTGGTGGCATAATCTTGCTGGATAGTGAAGAGCATATTGGATGTGCATAGAGACAGTTTTTGCCTAACAAAAGAGAGATTTTGCATGTTAGAGATGCACAGGGATACATTCTAATCAGTACTCTATGGCCCGTACGGGGATCGAACCCGCGACCTTGGCGTTATTAGCACCACGCTCTGACCAGCTGAGCTAACAGGCCTGCTTTTTCAATGATTTGTTGCAACTAACTGTTTGCAAAGTGGCTCAGAGGGTTTCAGCATGCAGTCTGAGTGTTTTCTTGATTTTGGCAAATTCAAAGCATCCAGTGCATTCCCGTTTGGTCGAGGCCCAAGGTCAGCTTTGAAGTATATTATAGTAAAAGAGCTCAAGACCCTCCATTTTAGTTGACACAACTAAAAGACGCATGATTAACTTGGCCAAATCAAACACTGTGATGCAGTTTTTACTGGACAAAGACTGAAATCAGTCACAGCCATGAAGATCAATGAATTTGAAAGTCAGGTTTGACGGAGAGCCAAGCAGTTATTTCTACAGACAGCAAGTCGGGATTAATTGCAGTTAACTTTGACAGTTACACGGCAGGCCAACCACGAAGGGACTCGAACCCTCAATCTTCTGATTCGAAGTCAGACGCCTTATCCATTAGGCCACGTGGTCCTTGTATCTCTATGATGTATTATCTCTGTCAGAATGTTAGTGGGATGAAAAGTCCATCAGGGCTTACAGCTGTGTGTTTGGCGGCATAATGTTGCTGGATAATGCAGTGAAGAGCATATGGGTCAGAGCCGTGAAAACCACTCCGTTTTTACTGGACAAAGACTGAAATCTGTCACAGCCATGAGGATCAATCAGTTGCCTGAACTTGAAACTCAGGTTTAACGGAAAGCCAACCAGTTACTTCTACAAGTACCAAGTTGTGTTCATATCAGGTAGCTTTGACAGTTACACGGAAGGACAACCACGAAGGGATTCGAACCCTCAATCTCCTGATTCGTAGTCAGGCGCCTTATCCATTGGGCCACGCGGTCCTTATATGTAGCTTTTGTATTATTTCTGTAAGAAAGGTAGTTGGCTGAAATGTCCATCAGGGATTATGGCTCTGTGTTTGGTGGCATAATCTTGCTGGATAGTGAAGAGCATATTGGATGTGCATAGAGACAGTTTTTGCCTAACAAAAGAGAGATTTTGCATGTTAGAGATGCACAGGCATACATTCTAATCAGTATTCTATGGCCCGTACGGGGATCGAACCCGCGACCTTGGCGTTATTAGCACCACGCTCTGACCAGCTGAGCTAACAGGCCTGCTTTTTCAATGATTTGTTGCAACTAACTCTTTGCAAAGTGGCTCAGAGGGTTTCAGCATGCAGTCTGAGTGTTTTCTTGATTTTGGCAAATTCTAATCATCCAGTGCATTCCCGTTTGGTCGAGGCCCAAGGTCAGCTTTGAAGTATATTATAGTAAAAGAGCTCAAGACCCTCCATTTTAGTTGACACAACTAAAAGAGGCATGATTAACTTGGCCAAATCAAACACTGTGATGCAGTTTTTACTGGACAAAGACTGAAATCAGTCACAGCCATGAAGATCAATGAATTTGAAAGTCAGGTTTGACAGAGAGCCAAGCAGTTATTTCTACAGACAGCAAGTCGCGATTAATTGCAGTTAACTTTGACAGTTACACGGTAGGCCAACCACGAAGGGACTCGAACCCTCAATATTCTGATTCGAAGTCAGACGCCTCATCCATTAGGCCACGTGGTCCTTGTATCTCTTTGATGTATTCTCTCTGTCAGAATGTTAGTGGGATGAAAAGTCCATCAGGGCTTACAGCTGTGTGTTTGGCGGCATAATGTTGCTGGATAATGCAGTGAAGAGCATATGGGTCAGAGCTGTGAAAACCACTCCGTTTTTACTGGACAAAGACTGAAATCTGTCACAGCCATGAGGATCAATCAGTTGCCTGAACTTGAAACTCAGGTTTAACGGAAAGCCAACGAGTTACTTCTACAAGTACCAAGTTGTGTTCATTACAGGTAGCTTTGACAGTTACACGGAAGGACAACCACGAAGGGATTCGAACCCTCAATCTCCTGATTCGTAGTCAGGCGCCTTATCCATTGGGCCACGCTGTCCTTATATGTAGCTTTTGTATTATTTCTGTAAGAAAGGTAGTTGGCTGAAATGTCCATCAGGGATTATGGCTCTGTGTTTGGTGGCATAATCTTGCTGGATAGTGAAGAGCATATTGGATGTGCATAGAGACAGTTTTTGCCTAACAATTGAGAGATTTTGCATGTTAGAGATGCACAGGGATACATTCTAATCAGTACTCTATGGCCCGTACGGGGATCGAACCCGCGACCTTGGCGTTATTAGCACCACGCTCTGACCAGCTGAGCTAACAGGCCTGCTTTTTCAATGATTTGTTGCAACTAACTGTTTGCAAAGTGGCTCAGAGGGTTTCAGCATGCAGTCTGAGTGTTTTCTTGATTTTGGCAAATTCAAAGCATCCAGTGCATTCCCGTTTGGTCGAGGCCCAAGGTCAGCTTTGAAGTATATTATAGTAAAAGAGCTCAAGACCCTCCATTTTAGTTGACACAACTAAAAGAGGCATGATTAACTTGGCCAAATCAAACACTGTGATGCAGTTTTTACTGGACAAAGACTGAAATCAGTCACAGCCATGAAGATCAATGAATTTGAAAGTCAGGTTTGACAGAGAGCCAAGCAGTTATTTCTACAGACAGCAAGTCGCGATTAATTGCAGTTAACTTTGACAGTTACACGGTAGGCCAACCACGAAGGGACTCGAACCCTCAATATTCTGATTCGAAGTCAGACGCCTCATCCATTAGGCCACGTGGTCCTTGTATCTCTTTGATGTATTCTCTCTGTCAGAATGTTAGTGGGATGAAAAGTCCATCAGGGCTTACAGCTGTGTGTTTGGCGGCATAATGTTGCTGGATAATGCAGTGAAGAGCATATGGGTTAGAGCTGTGAAAACCACTCCGTTTTTACTGGACAAAGACTGAAATCTGTCACAGCCATGAGGATCAATCAGTTGCCTGAACTTGAAACTCAGGTTTAACGGAAAGCCAACGAGTTACTTCTACAAGTACCAAGTTGTGTTCATTTCAGGTAGCTTTGACAGTTACACGGAAGGACAACCACGAAGGGATTCGAACCCTCAATCTCCTGATTCGTAGTCAGGGGCCTTATCCATTGGGCCACGCTGTCCTTATATGTAGCTTTTGTATTATTTCTGTAAGAAAGGTAGTTGGCTGAAATGTCCATCAGGGATTATGGCTCTGTGTTTGGTGGCATAATCTTGCTGGATAGTGAAGAGCATATTGGATGTGCATAGAGACAGTTTTTGCCTAACAAAAGAGAGATTTTGCATGTTAGAGATGCACAGGGATACATTCTAATCAGTACTCTATGGCCCAAACGGGGATCGAACCCACGACCTTGGCGTTATTAGCACCACGCTCTGACCAGCTGAGCTAACAGGCCTGCTTTTTCAATGATTTGTTGCAACTAACTGTTTGTAAAGTGGCTCAGAGGGTTTCAGCATGCAGTCTGAGTGTTTTCTTGATTTTGGCAAATTCAAAGCATCCAGTGCATTCCCGTTTGGTCGAGGCCCAAGGTCAGCTTTGAAGTATATTATAGTAAAAGAGCTCAAGACCCTCCATTTTAGTTGACACAACTAAAAGAGGCATGATTAACTTGGCCAAATCAAACACTGTGATGCAGTTTTTACTGGACAAAGACTGAAATCAGTCACAGCCATGAAGATCAATGAATTTGAAAGTCAGGTTTGACGGAGAGCCAAGCAGTTATTTCTACAGACAGCAAGTCGCGATTAATTGCAGTTAACTTTGACAGTTACACGGTAGGCAAACCACGAAGGGACTCGAACCCTCAATCTTCTGATTCGAAGTCAGACACCTTATCCATTAGGCCACGTGGTCCTTGTATCTCTATGATGTATTCTCTCTGTCAGAATGTTAGTGGGATGAAAAGTCCATCAGGGCTTACAGCTGTGTGTTTGGCGGCATAATGTTGCTGGATAATGCAGTGAAGAGCATATGGGTCAGAGCCGTGAAAACCACTCCGTTTTTACTGGACAAAGACTGAAATCTGTCACAGCCATGAGGATCAATCAGTTGCCTGAACTTGAAACTCAGGTTTAACGGAAAGCCAACCAGTTACTTCTACAAGTACCAAGTTGTGTTCATATCAGGTAGCTTTGACAGTTACACGGAAGGACAACCACGAAGGGATTCGAACCCTCAATCTCCTGATTCGTAGTCAGGCGCCTTATCCATTGGGCCACGCGGTCCTTATATGTAGCTTTTGTATTATTTCTGTAAGAAAGGTAGTTGGCTGAAATGTCCATCAGGGATTATGGCTCTGTGTTTGGTGGCATAATCTTGCTGGATAGTGAAGAGCATATTGGATGTGCATAGAGACAGTTTTTGCCTAACAAAAGAGAGATTTTGCATGTTAGAGATGCACAGGCATACATTCTAATCAGTATTCTATGGCCCGTACGGGGATCGAACCCGCGACCTTGGCGTTATTAGCACCACGCTCTGACCAGCTGAGCTAACAGGCCTGCTTTTTCAATGATTTGTTGCAACTAACTGTTTGCAAAGTGGCTCAGAGGGTTTCAGCATGCAGTCTGAGTGTTTTCTTGATTTTGGCAAATTCTAATCATCCAGTGCATTCCCGTTTGGTCGAGGCCCAAGGTCAGCTTTGAAGTATATTATAGTAAAAGAGCTCAAGACCCTCCATTTTAGTTGACACAACTAAAAGAGGCATGATTATCTTGGCCAAATCAAACACTGTGATGCAGTTTTTACTGGACAAAGACTGAAATCAGTCACAGCCATGAAGATCAATGAATTTGAAAGTCAGGTTTGACAGAGAGCCAAGCAGTTATTTCTACAGACAGCAAGTCGCGATTAATTGCAGTTAACTTTGACAGTTACACGGTAGGCCAACCACGAAGGGACTCGAACCCTCAATATTCTGATTCGAAGTCAGACGCCTCATCCATTAGGCCACGTGGTCCTTGTATCTCTTTGATGTATTCTCTCTGTCAGAATGTTAGTGGGATGAAAAGTCCATCAGGGCTTACAGCTGTGTGTTTGGCGGCATAATGTTGCTGGATAATGCAGTGAAGAGCATATGGGTCAGAGCTGTGAAAACCACTCCGTTTTTACTGGACAAAGACTGAAATCTGTCACAGCCATGAGGATCAATCAGTTGCCTGAACTTGAAACTCAGGTTTAACGGAAAGCCAACGAGTTACTTCTACAAGTACCAAGTTGTGTTCATTACAGGTAGCTTTGACAGTTACACGGAAGGACAACCACGAAGGGATTCGAACCCTCAATCTCCTGATTCGTAGTCAGGCGCCTTATCCATTGGGCCACGCTGTCCTTATATGTAGCTTTTGTATTATTTCTGTAAGAAAGGTAGTTGGCTGAAATGTCCATCAGGGATTATGGCTCTGTGTTTGGTGGCATAATCTTGCTGGATAGTGAAGAGCATATTGGATGTGCATAGAGACAGTTTTTGCCTAACAATTGAGAGATTTTGCATGTTAGAGATGCACAGGGATACATTCTAATCAGTACTCTATGGCCCGTACGGGGATCGAACCCGCGACCTTGGCGTTATTAGCACCACGCTCTGACCAGCTGAGCTAACAGGCCTGCTTTTTCAATGATTTGTTGCAACTAACTGTTTGCAAAGTGGCTCAGAGGGTTTCAGCATGCAGTCTGAGTGTTTTCTTGATTTTGGCAAATTCAAAGCATCCAGTGCATTCCCGTTTGGTCGAGGCCCAAGGTCAGCTTTGAAGTATATTATAGTAAAAGAGCTCAAGACCCTCCATTTTAGTTGACACAACTAAAAGAGGCATGATTAACTTGGCCAAATCAAACACTGTGATGCAGTTTTTACTGGACAAAGACTGAAATCAGTCACAGCCATGAAGATCAATGAATTTGAAAGTCAGGTTTGACAGAGAGCCAAGCAGTTATTTCTACAGACAGCAAGTCGCGATTAACTTTGACAGTTACACGGTAGGCCAACCACGAAGGGACTCGAACACTCAATATTCTGATTCGAAGTCAGACGCCTCATCCATTAGGCCACGTGGTCCTTGTATCTCTTTGATGTATTCTCTCTGTCAGAATGTTAGTGGGATGAAAAGTCCATCAGGGCTTACAGCTGTGTGTTTGGCGGCATAATGTTGCTGGATAATGCAGTGAAGAGCATATGGGTTAGAGCTGTGAAAACCACTCCGTTTTTACTGGACAAAGACTGAAATCTGTCACAGCCATGAGGATCAATCAGTTGCCTGAACTTGAAACTCAGGTTTAACGGAAAGCCAACGAGTTACTTCTACAAGTACCAAGTTGTGTTCATTTCAGGTAGCTTTGACAGTTACACGGAAGGACAACCACGAAGGGATTCAAACCCTCAATCTCCTGATTCGTAGTCAGGGGCCTTATCCATTGGGCCACGCTGTCCTTATATGTAGCTTTTGTATTATTTCTGTAAGAAAGGTAGTTGGCTGAAATGTCCATCAGGGATTATGGCTCTGTGTTTGGTGGCATAATCTTGCTGGATAGTGAAGAGCATATTGGATGTGCATAGAGACAGTTTTTGCCTAACAATAGAGAGATTTTGCATGTTAGAGATGCACAGGGATACATTCTAATCAGTACTCTATGGCCCGTACGGGGATCGAACCCGTGACCTTGGCGTTATTAGCACCACGCTCTGACCAGCTGAGCTAACAGGCCTGCTTTTTCAATGATTTGTTGCAACTAACTGTTTGTAAAGTGGCTCAGAGGGTTTCAGCATGCAGTCTGAGTGTTTTCTTGATTTTGGCAAATTCAAAGCATCCAGTGCATTCCCGTTTGGTCGAGGCCCAAGGTCAGCTTTGAAGTATATTATAGTAAAAGAGCTCAAGACCCTCCATTTTAGTTGACACAACTAAAAGAGGCATGATTAACTTGGCCAAATCAAACACTGTGATGCAGTTTTTACTGGACAAAGACTGAAATCAGTCACAGCCATGAAGATCAATGAATTTGAAAGTCAGGTTTGACAGAGAGCCAAGCAGTTATTTCTACAGACAGCAAGTCGCGATTAATTGCAGTTAACTTTGACAGTTACACGGTAGGCCAACCACGAAGGGACTCGAACCCTCAATCTTCTGATTCGAAGTCAGACGCCTTATCCATTAGGCCACGTGGTCCTTGTATCTCTATGATGTATTCTCTCTGTCAGAATGTTAGTGGGATGAAAAGTCCATCAGGGCTTACAGCTGTGTGTTTGGCGGCATAATGTTGCTGGATAATGCAGTGAAGAGCATATGGGTCAGAGCCGTGAAAACCACTCCGTTTTTACTGGACAAAGACTGAAATCTGTCACAGCCATGAGGATCAATCAGTTGCCTGAACTTGAAACTCAGGTTTAACGGAAAGCCAACCAGTTACTTCTACAAGTAACAAGTTGTGTTCATTTCAGGTAGCTTTGACAGTTACACGGAAGGACAACCACGAAGGGATTCGAACACTCAATCTCCTGATTCGTAGTCAGGCGCCTTATCCATTGGGCCACGCGGTCCTTATATGTAGCTTTTGTATTATTTCTGTAAGAAAGGTAGTTGGCTGAAATGTCCATCAGGGATTATGGCTCTGTGTTTGGTGGCATAATCTTGCTGGATAGTGAAGAGCATATTGGATGTGCATAGAGACAGTTTTTGCCTAACAAAAGAGAGATTTTGCATGTTAGAGATGCACAGGGATACATTCTAATCAGTACTCTATGGCCCGTACGGGGATCGAACCCACGACCTTGGCGTTATTAGCACCACGCTCTGACCAGCTGAGCTAACAGGCCTGCTTTTTCAATGATTTGTTGCAACTAACTGTTTGCAAAGTGGCTCAGAGGATTTCAGCATGCAGTCTGAGTGTTTTCTTGATTTTGGCAAATTCAAAGCATCCAGTGCATTCCCGTTTGGTCGAGGCCCAAGGTCAGCTTTGAAGTATATTATAGTAAAAGAGCTCAAGACCCTCCATTTTAGTTGACACAACTAAAAGAGGCATGATTAACTTGGCCAAATCAAACACTGTGATGCAGTTTTTACTGGACAAAGACTGAAATCAGTCACAGCCATGAAGATCAATGAATTTGAAAGTCAGGTTTGACGGAGAGCCAAGCAGTTATTTCTACAGACAGCAAGTTGCGATTAATTGCAGTTAACTTTGACAGTTACACGGTAGGCCAACCACGAAGGGACTCGAACCCTCAATCTTCTGATTCGAAGTCAGACGCCTTATCCATTAGGCCACGTGGTCCTTGTATCTCTATGATGTATTCTCTCTGTCAGAATGTTAGTGGGATGAAAAGTCCATCAGGGCTTACAGCTGTGTGTTTGGCGGCATAATGTTGCTGGATAATGCAGTGAAGAGCATATGGGTCAGAGCCGTGAAAACCACTCCGTTTTTACTGGACAAAGACTGAAATCTGTCACAGCCATGAGGATCAATCAGTTGCCTGAACTTGAAACTCAGGTTTAACGGAAAGCCAACCAGTTACTTCTACAAGTAACAAGTTGTGTTCATTTCAGGTAGCTTTGACAGTTACACGGAAGGACAACCACGAAGGGATTCGAACCCTCAATCTCCTGATTCGTAGTCAGGCGCCTTATCCATTGGGCCACGCGGTCCTTATATGTAGCTTTTGTATTATTTCTGTAAGAAAGGTAGTTGGCTGAAATGTCCATCAGGGATTATGGCTCTGTGTTTGGTGGCATAATCTTGCTGGATAGTGAAGAGCATATTGGATGTGCATAGAGACAGTTTTTGCCTAACAAAAGAGAGATTTTGCATGTTAGAGATGCACAGGGATACATTCTAATCAGTACTCTATGGCCCGTACGGGGATCGAACCCACGACCTTGGCGTTATTAGCACCACGCTCTGACCAGCTGAGCTAACAGGCCTGCTTTTTCAATGATTTGTTGCAACTAACTGTTTGCAAAGTGGCTCAGAGGATTTCAGCATGCAGTCTGAGTGTTTTCTTGATTTTGGCAAATTCAAAGCATCCAGTGCATTCCCGTTTGGTCGAGGCCCAAGGTCAGCTTTGAAGTATATTATAGTAAAAGAGCTCAAGACCCTCCATTTTAGTTGACACAACTAAAAGAGGCATGATTAACTTGGCCAAATCAAACACTGTGATGCAGTTTTTACTGGACAAAGACTGAAATCAGTCACAGCCATGAAGATCAATGAATTTGAAAGTCAGGTTTGACAGAGAGCCAAGCAGTTATTTCTACAGACAGCAAGTCGCGATTAACTTTGACAGTTACACGGTAGGCCAACCACGAAGGGACTCGAACACTCAATATTCTGATTCGAAGTCAGACGCCTCATCCATTAGGCCACGTGGTCCTTGTAACTCTTTGATGTATTCTCTCTGTCAGAATGTTAGTGGGATGAAAAGTCCATCAGGGCTTACAGCTGTGTGTTTGGCGGCATAATGTTGCTGGATAATGCAGTGAAGAGCATATGGGTTAGAGCTGTGAAAACCACTCCGTTTTTACTGGACAAAGACTGAAATCTGTCACAGCCATGAGGATCAATCAGTTGCCTGAACTTGAAACTCAGGTTTAACGGAAAGCCAACGAGTTACTTCTACAAGTACCAAGTTGTGTTCATTTCAGGTAGCTTTGACAGTTACACGGAAGGACAACCACGAAGGGATTCAAACCCTCAATCTCCTGATTCGTAGTCAGGGGCCTTATCCATTGGGCCACGCTGTCCTTATATGTAGCTTTTGTATTATTTCTGTAAGAAAGGTAGTTGGCTGAAATGTCCATCAGGGATTATGGCTCTGTGTTTGGTGGCATAATCTTGCTGGATAGTGAAGAGCATATTGGATGTGCATAGAGACAGTTTTTGCCTAACAATAGAGAGATTTTGCATGTTAGAGATGCACAGGGATACATTCTAATCAGTACTCTATGGCCCGTACGGGGATCGAACCCGTGACCTTGGCGTTATTAGCACCACGCTCTGACCAGCTGAGCTAACAGGCCTGCTTTTTCAATGATTTGTTGCAACTAACTGTTTGTAAAGTGGCTCAGAGGGTTTCAGCATGCAGTCTGAGTGTTTTCTTGATTTTGGCAAATTCAAAGCATCCAGTGCATTCCCGTTTGGTCGAGGCCCAAGGTCAGCTTTGAAGTATATTATAGTAAAAGAGCTCAAGACCCTCCATTTTAGTTGACACAACTAAAAGAGGCATGATTAACTTGGCCAAATCAAACACTGTGATGCAGTTTTTACTGGACAAAGACTGAAATCAGTCACAGCCATGAAGATCAATGAATTTGAAAGTCAGGTTTGACGGAGAGCCAAGCAGTTATTTCTACAGACAGCAAGTCGCGATTAATTGCAGTTAACTTTGACAGTTACACGGTAGGCCAACCACGAAGGGACTCGAACCCTCAATCTTCTGATTCGAAGTCAGACGCCTTATCCATTAGGCCACGTGGTCCTTGTATCTCTATGATGTATTCTCTCTGTCAGAATGTTAGTGGGATGAAAAGTCCATCAGGGCTTACAGCTGTGTGTTTGGCGGCATAATGTTGCTGGATAATGCAGTGAAGAGCATATGGGTCAGAGCCGTGAAAACCACTCCGTTTTTACTGGACAAAGACTGAAATCTGTCACAGCCATGAGGATCAATCAGTTGCCTGAACTTGAAACTCAGGTTTAACGGAAAGCCAACCAGTTACTTCTACAAGTAACAAGTTGTGTTCATTTCAGGTAGCTTTGACAGTTACACGGAAGGACAACCACGAAGGGATTCGAACCCTCAATCTCCTGATTCGTAGTCAGGCGCCTTATCCATTGGGCCACGCGGTCCTTATATGTAGCTTTTGTATTATTTCTGTAAGAAAGGTAGTTGGCTGAAATGTCCATCAGGGATTATGGCTCTGTGTTTGGTGGCATAATCTTGCTGGATAGTGAAGAGCATATTGGATGTGCATAGAGACAGTTTTTGCCTAACAAAAGAGAGATTTTGCATGTTAGAGATGCACAGGGATACATTCTAATCAGTACTCTATGGCCCGTACGGGGATCGAACCCACGACCTTGGCGTTATTAGCACCACGCTCTGACCAGCTGAGCTAACAGGCCTGCTTTTTCAATGATTTGTTGCAACTAACTGTTTGCAAAGTGGCTCAGAGGATTTCAGCATGCAGTCTGAGTGTTTTCTTGATTTTGGCAAATTCAAAGCATCCAGTGCATTCCCGTTTGGTCGAGGCCCAAGGTCAGCTTTGAAGTATATTATAGTAAAAGAGCTCAAGACCCTCCATTTTAGTTGACACAACTAAAAGAGGCATGATTAACTTGGCCAAATCAAACACTGTGATGCAGTTTTTACTGGACAAAGACTGAAATCAGTCACAGCCATGAAGATCAATGAATTTGAAAGTCAGGTTTGACGGAGAGCCAAGCAGTTATTTCTACAGACAGCAAGTCGCGATTAATTGCAGTTAACTTTGACAGTTACACGGTAGGCCAACCACGAAGGGACTCGAACCCTCAATCTTCTGATTCGAAGTCAGACGCCTTATCCATTAGGCCACGTGGTCCTTGTATCTCTATGA
Organism: Gymnoscopelus braueri; assembly: GCF_963280865.1. Taxonomy (NCBI): domain Eukaryota; kingdom Metazoa; phylum Chordata; class Actinopteri; order Myctophiformes; family Myctophidae; genus Gymnoscopelus; species Gymnoscopelus braueri. The sequence goes on along the minus strand of NC_137620.1, from coordinate 6,316,045 downwards.
TGTATTCTCTCTGTCAGAATGTTAGTGGGATGAAAAGTCCATCAGGGCTTACAGCTGTGTGTTTGGCGGCATAATGTTGCTGGATAATGCAGTGAAGAGCATATGGGTCAGAGCCGTGAAAACCACTCCGTTTTTACTGGACAAAGACTGAAATCTGTCACAGCCATGAGGATCAATCAGTTGCCTGAACTTGAAACTCAGGTTTAACGGAAAGCCAACCAGTTACTTCTACAAGTAACAAGTTGTGTTCATTTCAGGTAGCTTTGACAGTTACACGGAAGGACAACCACGAAGGGATTCGAACCCTCAATCTCCTGATTCGTAGTCAGGCGCCTTATCCATTGGGCCACGCGGTCCTTATATGTAGCTTTTGTATTATTTCTGTAAGAAAGGTAGTTGGCTGAAATGTCCATCAGGGATTATGGCTCTGTGTTTGGTGGCATAATCTTGCTGGATAGTGAAGAGCATATTGGATGTGCATAGAGACAGTTTTTGCCTAACAAAAGAGAGATTTTGCATGTTAGAGATGCACAGGGATACATTCTAATCAGTACTCTATGGCCCGTACGGGGATCGAACCCACGACCTTGGCGTTATTAGCACCACGCTCTGACCAGCTGAGCTAACAGGCCTGCTTTTTCAATGATTTGTTGCAACTAACTGTTTGCAAAGTGGCTCAGAGGATTTCAGCATGCAGTCTGAGTGTTTTCTTGATTTTGGCAAATTCAAAGCATCCAGTGCATTCCCGTTTTGTCGAGGCCCAAGGTCAGCTTTGAAGTATATTATAGTAAAAGAGCTCAAGACCCTCCATTTTAGTTGACACAACTAAAAGAGGCATGATTAACTTGGCCAAATCAAACACTGTGATGCAGTTTTTACTGGACAAAGACTGAAATCAGTCACAGCCATGAAGATCAATGAATTTGAAAGTCAGGTTTGACGGAGAGCCAAGCAGTTATTTCTACAGACAGCAAGTCGCGATTAATTGCAGTTAACTTTGACAGTTACACGGTAGGCCAACCACGAAGGGACTCGAACCCTCAATCTTCTGATTCGAAGTCAGACGCCTTATCCATTAGGCCACGTGGTCCTTGTATCTCTATGATGTATTCTCTCTGTCAGAATGTTAGTGGGATGAAAAGTCCATCAGGGCTTACAGCTGTGTGTTTGGCGGCATAATGTTGCTGGATAATACAGTGAAGAGCATATGGGTCAGAGCCGTGAAAACCACTCCGTTTTTACTGGACAAAGACTGAAATCTGTCACAGCCATGAGGATCAATCAGTTGCCTGAACTTGAAACTCAGGTTTAACGGAAAGCCAACCAGTTACTTCTACAAGTACCAAGTTGTGTTCATTTCAGGTAGCTTTGACAGTTACACGGAAGGACAACCACGAAGGGATTCGAACCCTCAATCTCCTGATTCGTAGTCAGGCGCCTTATCCATTGGGCCACGCGGTCCTTATATGTAGCTTTTGTATTATTTCTGTAAGAAAGGTAGTTGGCTGAAATGTCCATCAGGGATTATGGCTCTGTGTTTGGTGGCATAATCTTGCTGGATAGTGAAGAGCATATTGGATGTGCATAGAGACAGTTTTTGCCTAACAAAAGAGAGATTTTGCATGTTAGAGATGCACAGGGATACATTCTAATCAGTACTCTATGGCCCGTACGGGGATCGAACCCGCGACCTTGGCGTTATTAGCACCACGCTCTGACCAGCTGAGCTAACAGGCCTGCTTTTTCAATGATTTGTTGCAACTAACTGTTTGCAAAGTGGCTCAGAGGATTTCAGCATGCAGTCTGAGTGTTTTCTTGATTTTGGCAAATTCAAAGCATCCAGTGCATTCCCGTTTGGTCGAGGCCCAAGGTCAGCTTTGAAGTATATTATAGTAAAAGAGCTCAAGACCCTCCATTTTAGTTGACACAACTAAAAGAGGCATGATTAACTTGGCCAAATCAAACACTGTGATGCAGTTTTTACTGGACAAAGACTGAAATCAGTCACAGCCATGAAGATCAATGAATTTGAAAGTCAGGTTTGACGGAGAGCCAAGCAGTTATTTCTACAGACAGCAAGTCGCGATTAATTGCAGTTAACTTTGACAGTTACACGGTAGGCCAACCACGAAGGGACTCGAACCCTCAATCTTCTGATTCGAAGTCAGACGCCTTATCCATTAGGCCACGTGGTCCTTGTATCTCTATGATGTATTCTCTCTGTCAGAATGTTAGTGGGATGAAAAGTCCATCAGGGCTTACAGCTGTGTGTTTGGCGGCATAATGTTGCTGGATAATACAGTGAAGAGCATATGGGTCAGAGCCGTGAAAACCACTCCGTTTTTACTGGACAAAGACTGAAATCTGTCACAGCCATGAGGATCAATCAGTTACCTGAACTTGAAACTCAGGTTTAACGGAAAGCCAACCAGTTACTTCTACAAGTAACAAGTTGTGTTCATTTCAGGTAGCTTTGACAGTTACACGGAAGGACAACCACGAAGGGATTCGAACCCTCAATCTCCTGATTCGTAGTCAGGCGCCTTATCCATTGGGCCACGCGGTCCTTATATGTAGCTTTTGTATTATTTCTGTAAGAAAGGTAGTTGGCTGAAATGTCCATCAGGGATTATGGCTCTGTGTTTGGTGGCATAATCTTGCTGGATAGTGAAGAGCATATTGGATGTGCATAGAGACAGTTTTTGCCTAACAAAAGAGAGATTTTGCATGTTAGAGATGCACAGGGATACATTCTAATCAGTACTCTATGGCCCGTACGGGGATCGAACCCACGACCTTGGCGTTATTAGCACCACGCTCTGACCAGCTGAGCTAACAGGCCTGCTTTTTCAATGATTTGTTGCAACTAACTGTTTGCAAAGTGGCTCAGAGGATTTCAGCATGCAGTCTGAGTGTTTTCTTGATTTTGGCAAATTCAAAGCATCCAGTGCATTCCCGTTTGGTCGAGGCCCAAGGTCAGCTTTGAAGTATATTATAGTAAAAGAGCTCAAGACCCTCCATTTTAGTTGACACAACTAAAAGAGGCATGATTAACTTGGCCAAATCAAACACTGTGATGCAGTTTTTACTGGACAAAGACTGAAATCAGTCACAGCCATGAAGATCAATGAATTTGAAAGTCAGGTTTGACGGAGAGCCAAGCAGTTATTTCTACAGACAGCAAGTCGCGATTAATTGCAGTTAACTTTGACAGTTACACGGTAGGCCAACCACGAAGGGACTCGAACCCTCAATCTTCTGATTCGAAGTCAGACGCCTTATCCATTAGGCCACGTGGTCCTTGTATCTCTGTGATGTATTCTCTCTGTCAGAATGTTAGTGGGATGAAAAGTCCATCAGGGCTTACAGCTGTGTGTTTGGCGGCATAATGTTGCTGGATAATACAGTGAAGAGCATATGGGTCAGAGCCGTGAAAACCACTCCGTTTTTACTGGACAAAGACTGAAATCTGTCACAGCCATGAGGATCAATCAGTTACCTGAACTTGAAACTCAGGTTTAACGGAAAGCCAACCAGTTACTTCTACAAGTACCAAGTTGTGTTCATTTCAGGTAGCTTTGACAGTTACACGGAAGGACAACCACGAAGGGATTCGAACCCTCAATCTCCTGATTCGTAGTCAGGCTCCTTATCCATTGGGCCACGCGGTCCTTATATGTAGCTTTTGTATTATTTCTGTAAGAAAGGTAGTTGGCTGAAATGTCCATCAGGGATTATGGCTCTGTGTTTGGTGGCATAATCTTGCTGGATAGTGAAGAGCATATTGGATGTGCATAGAGACAGTTTTTGCCTAACAAAAGAGAGATTTTGCATGTTATAGATGCACAGGGATACATTCTAATCAGTACTCTATGGCCCGTACGGGGATCGAACCCACGACCTTGGCGTTATTAGCACCACGCTCTGACCAGCTGAGCTAACAGGCCTGCTTTTTCAATGATTTGTTGCAACTAACTGTTTGCAAAGTGGCTCAGAGGATTTCAGCATGCAGTCTGAGTGTTTTCTTGATTTTGGCAAATTCAAAGCATCCAGTGCATTCCCGTTTGGTCGAGGCCCAAGGTCAGCTTTGAAGTATATTATAGTAAAAGAGCTCAAGACCCTCCATTTTAGTTGACACAACTAAAAGAGGCATGATTAACTTGGCCAAATCAAACACTGTGATGCAGTTTTTACTGGACAAAGACTTAAATCAGTCACAGCCATGAAGATCAATGAATTTGAAAGTCAGGTTTGACGGAGAGCCAAGCAGTTATTTCTACAGACAGCAAGTCGCGATTAATTGCAGTTAACTTTGACAGTTACACGGTAGGCCAACCACGAAGGGACTCGAACCCTCAATCTTCTGATTCGAAGTCAGACGCCTTATCCATTAGGCCACGTGGTCCTTGTATCTCTATGATGTATTCTCTCTGTCAGAATGTTAGTGGGATGAAAAGTCCATCAGGGCTTACAGCTGTGTGTTTGGCGGCATAATGTTGCTGGATAATACAGTGAAGAGCATATGGGTCAGAGCCGTGAAAACCACTCGGTTTTTACTGGACAAAGACTGAAATCTGTCACAGCCATGAGGATCAATCAGTTACCTGAACTTGAAACTCAGGTTTAACGGAAAGCCAACCAGTTACTTCTACAAGTACCAAGTTGTGTTCATTTCAGGTAGCTTTGACAGTTACACGGAAGGACAACCACGAAGGGATTCGAACCCTCAATCTCCTGATTCGTAGTCAGGCTCCTTATCCATTGGGCCACGCGGTCCTTATATGTAGCTTTTGTATTATTTCTGTAAGAAAGGTAGTTGGCTGAAATGTCCATCAGGGATTATGGCTCTGTGTTTGGTGGCATAATCTTGCTGGATAGTGAAGAGCATATTGGATGTGCATAGAGACAGTTTTTGCCTAACAAAAGAGAGATTTTGCATGTTAGAGATGCACAGGGATACATTCTAATCAGTACTCTATGGCCCGTACGGGGATCGAACCCACGACCTTGGCGTTATTAGCACCACGCTCTGACCAGCTGAGCTAACAGGCCTGCTTTTTCAATGATTTGTTGCAACTAACTGTTTGCAAAGTGGCTCAGAGGATTTCAGCATGCAGTCTGAGTGTTTTCTTGATTTTGGCAAATTCAAAGCATCCAGTGCATTCCCGTTTGGTCGAGGCCCAAGGTCAGCTTTGAAGTATATTATAGTAAAAGAGCTCAAGACCCTCCATTTTAGTTGACACAACTAAAAGAGGCATGATTAACTTGGCCAAATCAAACACTGTGATGCAGTTTTTACTGGACAAAGACTGAAATCAGTCACAGCCATGAAGATCAATGAATTTGAAAGTCAGGTTTGACGGAGAGCCAAGCAGTTATTTCTACAGACAGCAAGTCGCGATTAATTGCAGTTAACTTTGACAGTTACACGGTAGGCCAACCACGAAGGGACTCGAACCCTCAATCTTCTGATTCGAAGTCAGACGCCTTATCCATTAGGCCACGTGGTCCTTGTATCTCTATGATGTATTCTCTCTGTCAGAATGTTAGTGGGATGAAAAGTCCATCAGGGCTTACAGCTGTGTGTTTGGCGGCATAATGTTGCTGGATAATACAGTGAAGAGCATATGGGTCAGAGCCGTGAAAACCACTCGGTTTTTACTGGACAAAGACTGAAATCTGTCACAGCCATGAGGATCAATCAGTTACCTGAACTTGAAACTCAGGTTTAACGGAAAGCCAACCAGTTACTTCTACAAGTAACAAGTTGTGTTCATTTCAGGTAGCTTTGACAGTTACACGGAAGGACAACCACGAAGGGATTCGAACCCTCAATCTCCTGATTCGTAGTCAGGCGCCTTATCCATTGGGCCACGCGGTCCTTATATGTAGCTTTTGTATTATTTCTGTAAGAAAGGTAGTTGGCTGAAATGTCCATCAGGGATTATGGCTCTGTGTTTGGTGGCATAATCTTGCTGGATAGTGAAGAGCATATTGGATGTGCATAGAGACAGTTTTTGCCTAACAAAAGAGAGATTTTGCATGTTAGAGATGCACAGGGATACATTCTAATCAGTACTCTATGGCCCGTACGGGGATCGAACCCGCGACCTTGGCGTTATTAGCACCACGCTCTGACCAGCTGAGCTAACAGGCCTGCTTTTTCAATGATTTGTTGCAACTAACTGTTTGCAAAGTGGCTCAGAGGATTTCAGCATGCAGTCTGAGTGTTTTCTTGATTTTGGCAAATTCAAAGCATCCAGTGCATTCCCGTTTGGTCGAGGCCCAAGGTCAGCTTTGAAGTATATTATAGTAAAAGAGCTCAAGACCCTCCATTTTAGTTGACACAACTAAAAGAGGCATGATTAACTTGGCCAAATCAAACACTGTGATGCAGTTTTTACTGGACAAAGACTGAAATCAGTCACAGCCATGAAGATCAATGAATTTGAAAGTCAGGTTTGACGGAGAGCCAAGCAGTTATTTCTACAGACAGTAAGTCGCGATTAATTGCAGTTAACTTTGACAGTTACACGGTAGGCCAACCACGAAGGGACTCGAACCCTCAATCTTCTGATTCGAAGTCAGACGCCTTATCCATTAGGCCACGTGGTCCTTGTATCTCTATGATGTATTCTCTCTGTCAGAATGTTAGTGGGATGAAAAGTCCATCAGGGCTTACAGCTGTGTGTTTGGCGGCATAATGTTGCTGGATAATACAGTGAAGAGCATATGGGTCAGAGCCGTGAAAACCACTCCGTTTTTACTGGACAAAGACTGAAATCTGTCACAGCCATGAGGATCAATCAGTTACCTGAACTTGAAACTCAGGTTTAACGGAAAGCCAACCAGTTACTTCTACAAGTACCAAGTTGTGTTCATTTCAGGTAGCTTTGACAGTTACACGGAAGGACAACCACGAAGGGATTCGAACCCTCAATCTCCTGATTCGTAGTCAGGCGCCTTATCCATTGGGCCACGCGGTCCTTATATGTAGCTTTTGTATTATTTCTGTAAGAAAGGTAGTTGGCTGAAATGTCCATCAGGGATTATGGCTCTGTGTTTGGTGGCATAATCTTGCTGGATAGTGAAGAGCATATTGGATGTGCATAGAGACAGTTTTTGCCTAACAAAAGAGAGATTTTGCATGTTAGAGATGCACAGGGATACATTCTAATCAGTACTCTATGGCCCGTACGGGGATCGAACCCGCGACCTTGGCGTTATTAGCACCACGCTCTGACCAGCTGAGCTAACAGGCCTGCTTTTTCAATGATTTGTTGCAACTAACTGTTTGCAAAGTGGCTCAGAGGGTTTCAGCATGCAGTCTGAGTGTTTTCTTGATTTTGGCAAATTCAAAGCATCCAGTGCATTCCCGTTTGGTCGAGGCCCAAGGTCAGCTTTGAAGTATATTATAGTAAAAGAGCTCAAGACCCTCCATTTTAGTTGACACAACTAAAAGAGGCATGATTAACTTGGCCAAATCAAACACTGTGATGCAGTTTTTACTGGACAAAGACTGAAATCAGTCACAGCCATGAAGATCAATGAATTTGAAAGTCAGGTTTGACGGAGAGCCAAGCAGTTATTTCTACAGACAGCAAGTCGCGATTAATTGCAGTTAACTTTGACAGTTACACGGTAGGCCAACCACGAAGGGACTCGAACCCTCAATCTTCTGATTCGAAGTCAGACGCCTTATCCATTAGGCCACATGGTCCTTGTATCTCTATGATGTATTCTCTCTGTCAGAATGTTAGTGGGATGAAAAGTCCATCAGGGCTTACAGCTGTGTGTTTGGCGGCATAATGTTGATGGATAATGCAGTGAAGAGCATATGGGTCAGAGCCGTGAAAACCACTCCGTTTTTACTGGACAAAGACTGAAATCTGTCACAGCCATGAGGATCAATCAGTTGCCTGAACTTGAAAGTCAGGTTTAACGGAAAGCCAACCAGTTAATTCTACAATTACCAAGTTGTGTTCATTTCAGGTAGCTTTGACAGTTACACGGAAGGACAACCACGAAGGGATTCGAACCCTCAATCTCCTGATTCGTAGTCAGGCGCCTTATCCATTGGGCCACGCGGTCCTTACATGTAGCTTTTGTATAATTTCTGTAAGAAAGGTAGTTGGCTGAAATGTCCATCAGGGATTATGGCTCTGTGTTTGGTGGCATAATCTTGCTGGATAGTGAAGAGCATATTGGATGTGCATAGAGACAGTTTTTGCCTAACAAAAGAGAGATTTTGCATGTTAGAGATGCACAGGGATACATTCTAATCAGTACTCTATGGCCCATACGGGGATCTAACCCGCGACCTTGGCGTTATTAGCACCACGCTCTGACCAGCTGAGCTAACAGGCCTGCTTTTTCAATGATTTGTTGCAACTAACTGTTTGCAAAGTGGCTCAGAGGGTTTCAGCATGCAGTCTGAGTGTTTTCTTGATTTTGGCAAATTCAAAGCATCCAGTGCATTCCCGTTTGGTCGAGGCCCAAGGTCAGCTTTGAAGTATATTATAGTAAAAGAGCTCAAGACCCTCCATTTTAGTTGACACAACTAAAAGAGGCATGATTAACTTGGCCAAATCAAACACTGTGATGCAGTTTTTACTGGAGAAAGACTGAAATCAGTCACAGCCATGAAGATCAATGAATTTGAAAGTCAGGTTTGACGGAGAGCCAAGCAGTTATTTCTACAGACAGCAAGTCGCGATTAATTGCAGTTAACTTTGACAGTTACACGGTAGGCCAACCACGAAGGGACTCGAACCCTCAATCTTCTGATTCGAAGTCAGACGCCTTATCCATTAGGCCACTTGGTCCTTGTATCTCTATGATGTATTCTCTCTGTCAGAATGTTAGTGGGATGAAAAGTCCATCAGGGCTTACAGCTGTGTGTTTGGCGGCATAATGTTGCTGGATAATGCAGTGAAGAGCATATGGGTCAGAGCCGTGAAAACCACTCCGTTTTTACTGGACAAAGACTGAAATCTGTCACAGCCATGAGGATCAATCAGTTGCCTGAACTTGAAACTCAGGTTTAACGGAAAGCCAACCAGTTACTTCTACAAGTACCAAGTTGTGTTCATTTCAGGTAGCTTTGACAGTTACACGGAAGGACAACCACGAAGGGATTCGAACCCTCAATCTCCTGATTCGTAGTCAGGCGCCTTATCCATTGGGCCACGCGGTCCTTATATGTAGCTTTTGTATTATTTCTGTAAGAAAGGTAGTTGGCTGAAATGTCCATCAGGGATTATGGCTCTGTGTTTGGTGGCATAATCTTGCTGGATAGTGAAGAGCATATTGGATGTGCATAGAGACAGTTTTTGCCTAACAAAAGAGAGATTTTGCATGTTAGAGATGCACAGGGATACATTCTAATCAGTACTCTATGGCCCGTACGGGGATCGAACCCGCGACCTTGGCGTTATTAGCACCACGCTCTGACCAGCTGAGCTAACAGGCCTGCTTTTTCAATGATTTGTTGCAACTAACTGTTTGCAAAGTGGCTCAGAGGGTTTCAGCATGCAGTCTGAGTGTTTTCTTGATTTTGGCAAATTCAAAGCATCCAGTGCATTCCCGTTTGGTCGAGGCCCAAGGTCAGCTTTGAAGTATATTATAGTAAAAGAGCTCAAGACCCTCCATTTTAGTTGACACAACTAAAAGAGGCATGATTAACTTGGCCAAATCAAACACTGTGATGCAGTTTTTACTGGACAAAGACTGAAATCAGTCACAGCCATGAAGATCAATGAATTTGAAAGTCAGGTTTGACGGAGAGCCAAGCAGTTATTTCTACAGACAGCAAGTCGCGATTAATTGCAGTTAACTTTGACAGTTACACGGTAGGCCAACCACGAAGGGACTCGAACCCTCAATCTTCTGATTCGAAGTCAGACGCCTTATCCATTAGGCCACATGGTCCTTGTATCTCTATGATGTATTCTCTCTGTCAGAATGTTAGTGGGATGAAAAGTCCATCAGGGCTTACAGCTGTGTGTTTGGCGGCATAATGTTGCTGGATAATGCAGTGAAGAGCATATGGGTCAGAGCCGTGAAAACCACTCCGTTTTTACTGGACAAAGACTGAAATCTGTCACAGCCATGAGGATCAATCAGTTGCCTGAACTTGAAACTCAGGTTTAACGGAAAGCCAACCAGTTACTTCTACAAGTACCAAGTTGTGTTCATTTCAGGTAGCTTTGACAGTTACACGGAAGGACAACCACGAAGGGATTCGAACCCTCAATCTCCTGATTCGTAGTCAGGCGCCTTATCCATTGGGCCACGCGGTCCTTATATGTAGCTTTTGTATTATTTCTGTAAGAAAGGTAGTTGGCTGAAATGTCCATCAGGGATTATGGCTCTGTGTTTGGTGGCATAATCTTGCTGGATAGTGAAGAGCATATTGGATGTGCATAGAGACAGTTTTTGCCTAACAAAAGAGAGATTTTGCATGTTAGAGATGCACAGGGATACATTCTAATCAGTACTCTATGGCCCGTACGGGGATCGAACCCGCGACCTTGGCGTTATTAGCACCATGCTCTGACCAGCTGAGCTAACAGGCCTGCTTTTTCAATGATTTGTTGCAACTAACTGTTTGCAAAGTGGCTCAGAGGGTTTCAGCATGCAGTCTGAGTGTTTTCTTGATTTTGGCAAATTCAAAGCATCCAGTGCATTCCCGTTTGGTCGAGGCCCAAGGTCAGCTTTGAAGTATATTATAGTAAAAGAGCTCAAGACCCTCCATTTTAGTTGACACAACTAAAAGAGGCATGATTAACTTGGCCAAATCAAACACTGTGATGCAGTTTTTACTGGACAAAGACTGAAATCAGTCACAACCATGAAGATCAATGAATTTGAAAGTCAGGTTTGACGGAGAGCCAAGCAGTTATTTCTACAGACAGCAAGTCGCGATTAATTGCAGTTAACTTTGACAGTTACACGGTAGGCCAACCACGAAGGGACTCGAACCCTCAATCTTCTGATTCGAAGTCAGACGCCTTATCCATTAGGCCACGTGGTCCTTGTATCTCTATGATGTATTCTCTCTGTCAGAATGTTAGTGGGATGAAAAGTCCATCAGGGCTTACAGCTGTGTGTTTGGCGGCATAATGTTGCTGGATAATGCAGTGAAGAGCATATGGGTCAGAGCCGTGAAAACCACTCCGTTTTTACTGGACAAAGACTGAAATCTGTCACAGCCATGAGGATCAATCAGTTGCCTGAACTTGAAACTCAGGTTTAACGGAAAGCCAACCAGTTACTTCTACAAGTAACAAGTTGTGTTCATTTCAGGTAGCTTTGACAGTTACACGGAAGGACAACCACGAAGGGATTCGAACACTCAATCTCCTGATTCGTAGTCAGGCGCCTTATCCATTGGGCCACGCGGTCCTTATATGTAGCTTTTGTATTATTTCTGTAAGAAAGGTAGTTGGCTGAAATGTCCATCAGGGATTATGGCTCTGTGTTTGGTGGCATAATCTTGCTGGATAGTGAAGAGCATATTGGATGTGCATAGAGACAGTTTTTGCCTAACAAAAGAGAGATTTTGCATGTTAGAGATGCACAGGGATACATTCTAATCAGTACTCTATGGCCCGTACGGGGATCGAACCCACGACCTTGGCGTTATTAGCACCACGCTCTGACCAGCTGAGCTAACAGGCCTGCTTTTTCAATGATTTGTTGCAACTAACTGTTTGCAAAGTGGCTCAGAGGATTTCAGCATGCAGTCTGAGTGTTTTCTTGATTTTGGCAAATTCAAAGCATCCAGTGCATTCCCGTTTGGTCGAGGCCCAAGGTCAGCTTTGAAGTATATTATAGTAAAAGAGCTCAAGACCCTCCATTTTAGTTGACACAACTAAAAGAGGCATGATTAACTTGGCCAAATCAAACACTGTGATGCAGTTTTTATTGGACAAAGACTGAAATCAGTCACAGCCATGAAGATCAATGAATTTGAAAGTCAGGTTTGACGGAGAGCCAAGCAGTTATTTCTACAGACAGCAAGTCGCGATTAATTGCAGTTAACTTTGACAGTTACACGGTAGGCCAACCACGAAGGGACTCGAACCCTCAATCTTCTGATTCGAAGTCAGACGCCTTATCCATTAGGCCACGTGGTCCTTGTATCTCTATGATGTATTCTCTCTGTCAGAATGTTAGTGGGATGAAAAGTCCATCAGGGCTTACAGCTGTGTGTTTGGCGGCATAATGTTGCTGGATAATACAGTGAAGAGCATATGGGTCAGAGCCGTGAAAACCACTCCGTTTTTACTGGACAAAGACTGAAATCTGTCACAGCCATGAGGATCAATCAGTTACCTGAACTTGAAACTCAGGTTTAACGGAAAGCCAACCAGTTACTTCTACAAGTACCAAGTTGTGTTCATTTCAGGTAGCTTTGACAGTTACACGGAAGGACAACCACGAAGGGATTCTAACCCTCAATCTCCTGATTCGTAGTCAGGCGCCTTATCCATTGGGCCACGCGGTCCTTATATGTAGCTTTTGTATTATTTCTGTAAGAAAGGTAGTTGGCTGAAATGTCCATCAGGGATTATGGCTCTGTGTTTGGTGGCATAATCTTGCTGGATAGTGAAGAGCATATTGGATGTGCATAGAGACAGTTTTTGCCTAACAAAAGAGAGATTTTGCATGTTAGAGATGCACAGGGATACATTCTAATCAGTACTCTATGGCCCGTACGGGGATCGAACCCACGACCTTGGCGTTATTAGCACCACGCTCTGACCAGCTGAGCTAACAGGCCTGCTTTTTCAATGATTTGTTGCAACTAACTGTTTGCAAAGTGGCTCAGAGGATTTCAGCATGCAGTCTGAGTGTTTTCTTGATTTTGGCAAATTCAAAGCATCCAGTGCATTCCCGTTTGGTCGAGGCCCAAGGTCAGCTTTGAAGTATATTATAGTAAAAGAGCTCAAGACCCTCCATTTTAGTTGACACAACTAAAAGAGGCATGATTAACTTGGCCAAATCAAACACTGTGATGCAGTTTTTATTGGACAAAGACTGAAATCAGTCACAGCCATGAAGATCAATGAATTTGAAAGTCAGGTTTGACGGAGAGCCAAGCAGTTATTTCTACAGACAGCAAGTCGCGATTAATTGCAGTTAACTTTGACAGTTACACGGTAGGCCAACCACGAAGGGACTCGAACCCTCAATCTTCTGATTCGAAGTCAGACGCCTTATCCATTAGGCCACGTGGTCCTTGTATCTCTATGATGTATTCTCTCTGTCAGAATGTTAGTGGGATGAAAAGTCCATCAGGGCTTACAGCTGTGTGTTTGGCGGCATAATGTTGCTGGATAATACAGTGAAGAGCATATGGGTCAGAGCCGTGAAAACCACTCCGTTTTTACTGGACAAAGACTGAAATCTGTCACAGCCATGAGGATCAATCAGTTACCTGAACTTGAAACTCAGGTTTAACGGAAAGCCAACCAGTTACTTCTACAAGTACCAAGTTGTGTTCATTTCAGGTAGCTTTGACAGTTACACGGAAGGACAACCACGAAGGGATTCGAACCCTCAATCTCCTGATTCGTAGTCAGGCGCCTTATCCATTGGGCCACGCGGTCCTTATATGTAGCTTTTGTATTATTTCTGTAAGAAAGGTAGTTGGCTGAAATGTCCATCAGGGATTATGGCTCTGTGTTTGGTGGCATAATCTTGCTGGATAGTGAAGAGCATATTGGATGTGCATAGAGACAGTTTTTGCCTAACAAAAGAGAGATTTTGCATGTTAGAGATGCACAGGGATACATTCTAATCAGTACTCTATGGCCCGTACGGGGATCGAACCCGCGACCTTGGCGTTATTAGCACCACGCTCTGACCAGCTGAGCTAACAGGCCTGCTTTTTCAATGATTTGTTGCAACTAACTGTTTGCAAAGTGGCTCAGAGGGTTTCAGCATGCAGTCTGAGTGTTTTCTTGATTTTGGCAAATTCAAAGCATCCAGTGCATTCCCGTTTGGTCGAGGCCCAAGGTCAGCTTTGAAGTATATTATAGTAAAAGAGCTCAAGACCCTCCATTTTAGTTGACACAACTAAAAGAGGCATGATTAACTTGGCCAAATCAAACACTGTGATGCAGTTTTTACTGGACAAAGACTGAAATCAGTCACAGCCATGAAGATCAATGAATTTGAAAGTCAGGTTTGACAGAGAGCCAAGCAGTTATTTCTACAGACAGCAAGTCGTGATTAATTGCAGTTAACTTTGACAGTTACACGGTAGGCCAACCACGAAGGGACTCGAACCCTCAATCTTCTGATTCGAAGTCAGACGCCTTATCCATTAGGCCACGTGGTCCTTGTATCTCTATGATGTATTCTCTCTGTCAGAATGTTAGTGGGATGAAAAGTCCATCAGGGCTTACAGCTGTGTGTTTGGCGGCATAATGTTGCTGGATAATGCAGTGAAGAGCATATGGGTCAGAGCCGTGAAAACCACTCCGTTTTTACTGGACAAAGACTGAAATCTGTCACAGCCATGAGGATCAATCAGTTGCCTGAACTTGAAACTCAGGTTTAACGGAAAGCCAACCAGTTACTTCTACAAGTACCAAGTTGTGTTCATTTCAGGTAGCTTTGACAGTTACACGGAAGGACAACCACGAAGGGATTCGAACCCTCAATCTCCTGATTCGTAGTCAGGCGCCTTATCCATTGGGCCACGCGGTCCTTATATGTAGCTTTTGTATTATTTCTGTAAGAAAGGTAGTTGGCTGAAATGTCCATCAGGGATTATGGCTCTGTGTTTGGTGGCATAATCTTGCTGGATAGTGAAGAGCATATTGGATGTGCATAGAGACAGTTTTTGCCTAACAAAAGAGAGATTTTGCATGTTAGAGATGCACAGGGATACATTCTAATCAGTACTCTATGGCCCGTACGGGGATCGAACCCGCGACCTTGGCGTTATTAGCACCACGCTCTGACCAGCTGAGCTAACAGGCCTGCTTTTTCAATGATTTGTTGCAACTAACTGTTTGCAAAGTGGCTCAGAGGGTTTCAGCATGCAGTCTGAGTGTTTTCTTGATTTTGGCAAATTCAAAGCATCCAGTGCATTCCCGTTTGGTCGAGGCCCAAGGTCAGCTTTGAAGTATATTATAGTAAAAGAGCTCAAGACCCTCCATTTTAGTTGACACAACTAAAAGAGGCATGATTAACTTGGCCAAATCAAACACTGTGATGCAGTTTTTACTGGACAAAGACTGAAATCAGTCACAACCATGAAGATCAATGAATTTGAAAGTCAGGTTTGACGGAGAGCCAAGCAGTTATTTCTACAGACAGCAAGTCGCGATTAATTGCAGTTAACTTTGACAGTTACACGGTAGGCCAACCACGAAGGGACTCGAACCCTCAATCTTCTGATTCGAAGTCAGACGCCTTATCCATTAGGCCACGTGGTCCTTGTATCTCTATGATGTATTCTCTCTGTCAGAATGTTAGTGGGATGAAAAGTCCATCAGGGCTTACAGCTGTGTGTTTGGCGGCATAATGTTGCTGGATAATGCAGTGAAGAGCATATGGGTCAGAGCCGTGAAAACCACTCCGTTTTTACTGGACAAAGACTGAAATCTGTCACAGCCATGAGGATCAATCAGTTGCCTGAACTTGAAACTCAGGTTTAACGGAAAGCCAACCAGTTACTTCTACAAGTAACAAGTTGTGTTCATTTCAGGTAGCTTTGACAGTTACACGGAAGGACAACCACGAAGGGATTCGAACACTCAATCTCCTGATTCGTAGTCAGGCGCCTTATCCATTGGGCCACGCGGTCCTTATATGTAGCTTTTGTATTATTTCTGTAAGAAAGGTAGTTGGCTGAAATGTCCATCAGGGA
The DNA here is from genome assembly GCF_963280865.1 of Gymnoscopelus braueri. NCBI lineage: Eukaryota > Metazoa > Chordata > Actinopteri > Myctophiformes > Myctophidae > Gymnoscopelus > Gymnoscopelus braueri. Next base: position 6,300,156 of record NC_137620.1, on the reverse strand, counting down.
TTATGGCTCTGTGTTTGGTGGCATAATCTTGCTGGATAGTGAAGAGCATATTGGATGTGCATAGAGACAGTTTTTGCCTAACAAAAGAGAGATTTTGCATGTTAGAGATGCACAGGGATACATTCTAATCAGTACTCTATGGCCCGTACGGGGATCGAACCCACGACCTTGGCGTTATTAGCACCACGCTCTGACCAGCTGAGCTAACAGGCCTGCTTTTTCAATGATTTGTTGCAACTAACTGTTTGCAAAGTGGCTCAGAGGATTTCAGCATGCAGTCTGAGTGTTTTCTTGATTTTGGCAAATTCAAAGCATCCAGTGCATTCCCGTTTGGTGGAGGCCCAAGGTCAGCTTTGAAGTATATTATAGTAAAAGAGCTCAAGACCCTCCATTTTAGTTGACACAACTAAAAGAGGCATGATTAACTTGGCCAAATCAAACACTGTGATGCAGTTTTTACTGGACAAAGACTGAAATCAGTCACAGCCATGAAGATCAATGAATTTGAAAGTCAGGTTTGACGGAGAGCCAAGCAGTTATTTCTACAGACAGCAAGTCGCGATTAATTGCAGTTAACTTTGACAGTTACACGGTAGGCCAACCACGAAGGGACTCGAACCCTCAATCTTCTGATTCGAAGTCAGACGCCTTATCCATTAGGCCACGTGGTCCTTGTATCTCTATGATGTATTCTCTCTGTCAGAATGTTAGTGGGATGAAAAGTCCATCAGGGCTTACAGCTGTGTGTTTGGCGGCATAATGTTGCTGGATAATACAGTGAAGAGCATATGGGTCAGAGCCGTGAAAACCACTCCGTTTTTACTGGACAAAGACTGAAATCTGTCACAGCCATGAGGATCAATCAGTTGCCTGAACTTGAAAGTCAGGTTTAACGGAAAGCCAACCAGTTAATTCTACAAGTACCAAGTTGTGTTCATTTCAGGTAGCTTTGACAGTTACACGGAAGGACAACCACGAAGGGATTCGAACCCTCAATCTCCTGATTCGTAGTCAGGCGCCTTATCCATTTGGCCACGCGGTCCTTACATGTAGCTTTTGTATAATTTCTGTAAGAAAGGTAGTTGGCTGAAATGTCCATCAGGGATTATGGCTCTGTGTTTGGTGGCATAATCTTGCTGGATAGTGAAGAGCATATTGGATGTGCATAGAGACAGTTTTTGCCTAACAAAAGAGAGATTTTGCATGCTAGAGATGCACAGGGATACATTCTAATCAGTACTCTATGGCCCATACGGGGATCTAACCCGCGACCTTGGCGTTATTAGCACCACGCTCTGACCAGCTGAGCTAACAGGCCTGCTTTTTCAATGATTTGTTGCAACTAACTGTTTGCAAAGTGGCTCAGAGGGTTTCAGCATGCAGTCTGAGTGTTTTCTTGATTTTGGCAAATTCAAAGCATCCAGTGCATTCCCGTTTGGTCGAGGCCCAAGGTCAGCTTTGAAGTATATTATAGTAAAAGAGCTCAAGACCCTCCATTTTAGTTGACACAACTAAAAGAGGCATGATTAACTTGGCCAAATCAAACACTGTGATGCAGTTTTTACTGGAGAAAGACTGAAATCAGTCACAGCCATGAAGATCAATGAATTTGAAAGTCAGGTTTGACGGAGAGCCAAGCAGTTATTTCTACAGACAGCAAGTCGCGATTAATTGCAGTTAACTTTGACAGTTACACGGTAGGCCAACCACGAAGGGACTCGAACCCTCAATCTTCTGATTCGAAGTCAGACGCCTTATCCATTAGGCCACTTGGTCCTTGTATCTCTATGATGTATTCTCTCTGTCAGAATGTTAGTGGGATGAAAAGTCCATCAGGGCTTACAGCTGTGTGTTTGGCGGCATAATGTTGCTGGATAATGCAGTGAAGAGCATATGGGTCAGAGCCGTGAAAACCACTCCGTTTTTACTGGACAAAGACTGAAATCTGTCACAGCCATGAGGATCAATCAGTTGCCTGAACTTGAAACTCAGGTTTAACGGAAAGCCAACCAGTTACTTCTACAAGTACCAAGTTGTGTTCATTTCAGGTAGCTTTGACAGTTACACGGAAGGACAACCACGAAGGGATTCGAACCCTCAATCTCCTGATTCGTAGTCAGGCGCCTTATCCATTGGGCCACGGGGTCCTTATATGTAGCTTTTGTATTATTTCTGTAAGAAAGGTAGTTGGCTGAAATGTCCATCAGGGATTATGGCTCTGTGTTTGGTGGCATAATCTTGCTGGATAGTGAAGAGCATATTGGATGTGCATAGAGACAGTTTTTGCCTAACAAAAGAGAGATTTTGCATGTTAGAGATGCACAGGGATACATTCTAATCAGTACTCTATGGCCCGTACGGGGATCGAACACGCTACCTTGGCGTTATTAGCACCACGCTCTGACCAGCTGAGCTAACAGGCCTGCTTTTTCAATGATTTGTTGCAACTAACTGTTTGCAAAGTGGCTCAGAGGGTTTCAGCATGCAGTCTGAGTGTTTTCTTGATTTTGGCAAATTCAAAGCATCCAGTGCATTCCCGTTTGGTCGAGGCCCAAGGTCAGCTTTGAAGTATATTATAGTAAAAGAGCTCAAGACCCTCCATTTTAGTTGACACAACTAAAAGAGGCATGATTAACTTGGCCAAATCAAACACTGTGATGCAGTTTTTACTGGACAAAGACTGAAATCAGTCACAGCCATGAAGATCAATGAATTTGAAAGTCAGGTTTGACGGAGAGCCAAGCAGTTATTTCTACAGACAGCAAGTCGCGATTAATTGCAGTTAACTTTGACAGTTACACGGTAGGCCAACCACGAAGGGACTCGAACCCTCAATCTTCTGATTCGAAGTCAGACGCCTTATCCATTAGGCCACGTGGTCCTTGTATCTCTATGATGTATTCTCTCTGTCAGAATGTTAGTGGGATGAAAAGTCCATCAGGGCTTACAGCTGTGTGTTTGGCGGCATAATGTTGCTGGATAATGCAGTGAAGAGCATATGGGTCAGAGCCGTGAAAACCACTCTGTTTTTACTGGACAAAGAATGAAATCTGTCACAGCCATGAGGATCAATCAGTTGCCTGAACTTGAAACTCAGGTTTAACGGAAAGCCAACCAGTTACTTCTACAAGTACCAAGTTGTGTTCATTTCAGGTAGCTTTGACAGTTATACGGAAGGACAACCACGAAGGGATTCGAACCCTCAATCTCCTGATTCGTAGTCAGGCGCCTTATCCATTGGGCCACGCGGTCCTTATATGTAGCTTTTGTATTATTTCTGTAAGAAAGGTAGTTGGCTGAAATGTCCATCAGGGATTATGGCTCTGTGTTTGGTGGCATAATCTTGCTGGATAGTGAAGAGCATATTGGATGTGCATAGAGACAGTTTTTGCCTAACAAAGGAAAGATTTTGCATGTTAGAGATGCACAGGGATACATTCTAATCAGTACTCTATGGCCCGTACGGGGATCGAACCCGCGACCTTGGCGTTATTAGCACCACGCTCTGACCAGCTGAGCTAACAGGCCTGCTTTTTCAATGATTTGTTGCAACTAACTGTTTGCAAAGTGGCTCAGAGGGTTTCAGCATGCAGTCTGAGTGTTTTCTTGATTTTGGCAAATTCAAAGCATCCAGTGCATTCCCGTTTGGTCGAGGCCCAAGGTCAGCTTTGAAGTATATTATAGTAAAAGAGCTCAAGACCCTCCATTTTAGTTGACACAACTAAAAGAGGCATGATTAACTTGGCCAAATCAAACACTGTGATGCAGTTTTTACTGGACAAAGACTGAAATAAGTCACAGCCATGAAGATCAATGTATTTGAAAGTCAAGTTTGACGGAGAGCCAAGCAGTTATTTCTACTGACAGCAAGTCACGATTAATTGCAGTTAACTTTGACAGTTACACGGTAGGCCAACCACGAAGGGACTCGAACCCTCAATCTTCTGATTCGAAGTCAGACGCCTTATCCATTAGGCCACGTGGTCCTTGTATCTCTATGATGTATTCTCTCTGTCAGAATGTTAGTGGGATGAAAAGTCCATCAGGGCTTACAGCTGTGTGTTTGGCGGCATAATGTTGCTGGATAATGCAGTGAAGAGCATATGGGTCAGAGCCGTGAAAACCACTCCGTTTTTACTGGACAAAGACTGTCACAGCCATGAGGATCAATCAGTTGCCTGAACTTGAAACTCAGGTTTAACGGAAAGCCAACCAGTTACTTCTACAAGTACCAAGTTGTGTTCATTTCAGGTAGCTTTGACAGTTACACGGAAGGACAACCACGAAGGGATTCGAACCCTCAATCTCCTGATTCGTAGTCAGGCGCCTTATCCATTGGGCCACGCGGTCCTTATATGTAGCTTTTGTATTATTTCTGTAAGAAAGGTAGTTGGCTGAAATGTCCATCAGGGATTATGGCTCTGTGTTTGGTGGCATAATCTTGCTGGATAGTGAAGAGCATATTGGATGTGCATAGAGACAGTTTTTGCCTAACAAAAGAGAGATTTTGCATGTTAGAGATGCACAGGGATACATTCTAATCAGTACTCTATGGCCCGTACGGGGATCGAACCCGCGACCTTGGCGTTATTAGCACCACGCTCTGACCAGCTGAGCTAACAGGCCTGCTTTTTCAATGATTTGTTGCAACTAACTGTTTGCAAAGTGGCTCAGAGGGTTTCAGCATGCAGTCTGAGTGTTTTCTTGATTTTGGCAAATTCAAAGCATCCAGTGCATTCCCGTTTGGTCGAGGCCCAAGGTCAGCTTTGAAGTATATTATAGTAAAAGAGCTCAAGACCCTCCATTTTAGTTGACACAACTAAAAGAGGCATGATTAACTTGGCCAAATCAAACACTGTGATGCAGTTTTTACTGGACAAAGACTGAAATCAGTCACAACCATGAAGATCAATGAATTTGAAAGTCAGGTTTGACGGAGAGCCAAGCAGTTATTTCTACAGACAGCAAGTCGCGATTAATTGCAGTTAACTTTGACAGTTACACGGTAGGCCAACCACGAAGGGACTCGAACCCTCAATCTTCTGATTCGAAGTCAGACGCCTTATCCATTAGGCCACGTGGTCCTTGTATCTCTATGATGTATTCTCTCTGTCAGAATGTTAGTGGGATGAAAAGTCCATCAGGGCTTACAGCTGTGTGTTTGGCGGCATAATGTTGCTGGATAATGCAGTGAAGAGCATATGGGTCAGAGCCGTGAAAACCACTCCGTTTTTACTGGACAAAGACTGAAATCTGTCACAGCCATGAGGATCAATCAGTTGCCTGAACTTGAAACTCAGGTTTAACGGAAAGCCAACCAGTTACTTCTACAAGTAACAAGTTGTGTTCATTTCAGGTAGCTTTGACAGTTACACGGAAGGACAACCACGAAGGGATTCGAACACTCAATCTCCTGATTCGTAGTCAGGCGCCTTATCCATTGGGCCACGCGGTCCTTATATGTAGCTTTTGTATTATTTCTGTAAGAAAGGTAGTTGGCTGAAATGTCCATCAGGGATTATGGCTCTGTGTTTGGTGGCATAATCTTGCTGGATAGTGAAGAGCATATTGGATGTGCATAGAGACAGTTTTTGCCTAACAAAAGAGAGATTTTGCATGTTAGAGATGCACAGGGATACATTCTAATCAGTACTCTATGGCCCGTACGGGGATCGAACCCACGACCTTGGCGTTATTAGCACCACGCTCTGACCAGCTGAGCTAACAGGCCTGCTTTTTCAATGATTTGTTGCAACTAACTGTTTGCAAAGTGGCTCAGAGGATTTCAGCATGCAGTCTGAGTGTTTTCTTGATTTTGGCAAATTCAAAGCATCCAGTGCATTCCCGTTTGGTGGAGGCCCAAGGTCAGCTTTGAAGTATATTATAGTAAAAGAGCTCAAGACCCTCCATTTTAGTTGACACAACTAAAAGAGGCATGATTAACTTGGCCAAATCAAACACTGTGATGCAGTTTTTACTGGACAAAGACTGAAATCAGTCACAGCCATGAAGATCAATGAATTTGAAAGTCAGGTTTGACGGAGAGCCAAGCAGTTATTTCTACAGACAGCAAGTCGCGATTAATTGCAGTTAACTTTGACAGTTACACGGTAGGCCAACCACGAAGGGACTCGAACCCTCAATCTTCTGATTCGAAGTCAGACGCCTTATCCATTAGGCCACGTGGTCCTTGTATCTCTATGATGTATTCTCTCTGTCAGAATGTTAGTGGGATGAAAAGTCCATCAGGGCTTACAGCTGTGTGTTTGGCGGCATAATGTTGCTGGATAATACAGTGAAGAGCATATGGGTCAGAGCCGTGAAAACCACTCCGTTTTTACCGGACAAAGACTGAAATCTGTCACAGCCATGAGGATCAATCAGTTGCCTGAACTTGAAAGTCAGGTTTAACGGAAAGCCAACCAGTTAATTCTACAAGTACCAAGTTGTGTTCATTTCAGGTAGCTTTGACAGTTACACGGAAGGACAACCACGAAGGGATTCGAACCCTCAATCTCCTGATTCGTAGTCAGGCGCCTTATCCATTTGGCCACGCGGTCCTTACATGTAGCTTTTGTATAATTTCTGTAAGAAAGGTAGTTGGCTGAAATGTCCATCAGGGATTATGGCTCTGTGTTTGGTGGCATAATCTTGCTGGATAGTGAAGAGCATATTGGATGTGCATAGAGACAGTTTTTGCCTAACAAAAGAGAGATTTTGCATGCTAGAGATGCACAGGGATACATTCTAATCAGTACTCTATGGCCCATACGGGGATCTAACCCGCGACCTTGGCGTTATTAGCACCACGCTCTGACCAGCTGAGCTAACAGGCCTGCTTTTTCAATGATTTGTTGCAACTAACTGTTTGCAAAGTGGCTCAGAGGGTTTCAGCATGCAGTCTGAGTGTTTTCTTGATTTTGGCAAATTCAAAGCATCCAGTGCATTCCCGTTTGGTCGAGGCCCAAGGTCAGCTTTGAAGTATATTATAGTAAAAGAGCTCAAGACCCTCCATTTTAGTTGACACAACTAAAAGAGGCATGATTAACTTGGCCAAATCAAACACTGTGATGCAGTTTTTACTGGAGAAAGACTGAAATCAGTCACAGCCATGAAGATCAATGAATTTGAAAGTCAGGTTTGACGGAGAGCCAAGCAGTTATTTCTACAGACAGCAAGTCGCGATTAATTGCAGTTAACTTTGACAGTTACACGGTAGGCCAACCACGAAGGGACTCGAACCCTCAATCTTCTGATTCGAAGTCAGACGCCTTATCCATTAGGCCACTTGGTCCTTGTATCTCTATGATGTATTCTCTCTGTCAGAATGTTAGTGGGATGAAAAGTCCATCAGGGCTTACAGCTGTGTGTTTGGCGGCATAATGTTGCTGGATAATGCAGTGAAGAGCATATGGGTCAGAGCCGTGAAAACCACTCCGTTTTTACTGGACAAAGACTGAAATCTGTCACAGCCATGAGGATCAATCAGTTGCCTGAACTTGAAACTCAGGTTTAACGGAAAGCCAACCAGTTACTTCTACAAGTACCAAGTTGTGTTCATTTCAGGTAGCTTTGACAGTTACACGGAAGGACAACCACGAAGGGATTCGAACCCTCAATCTCCTGATTCGTAGTCAGGCGCCTTATCCATTGGGCCACGGGGTCCTTATATGTAGCTTTTGTATTATTTCTGTAAGAAAGGTAGTTGGCTGAAATGTCCATCAGGGATTATGGCTCTGTGTTTGGTGGCATAATCTTGCTGGATAGTGAAGAGCATATTGGATGTGCATAGAGACAGTTTTTGCCTAACAAAAGAGAGATTTTGCATGTTAGAGATGCACAGGGATACATTCTAATCAGTACTCTATGGCCCGTACGGGGATCGAACACGCTACCTTGGCGTTATTAGCACCACGCTCTGACCAGCTGAGCTAACAGGCCTGCTTTTTCAATGATTTGTTGCAACTAACTGTTTGCAAAGTGGCTCAGAGGGTTTCAGCATGCAGTCTGAGTGTTTTCTTGATTTTGGCAAATTCAAAGCATCCAGTGCATTCCCGTTTGGTCGAGGCCCAAGGTCAGCTTTGAAGTATATTATAGTAAAAGAGCTCAAGACCCTCCATTTTAGTTGACACAACTAAAAGAGGCATGATTAACTTGGCCAAATCAAACACTGTGATGCAGTTTTTACTGGACAAAGACTGAAATCAGTCACAGCCATGAAGATCAATGAATTTGAAAGTCAGGTTTGACGGAGAGCCAAGCAGTTATTTCTACAGACAGCAAGTCGCGATTAATTGCAGTTAACTTTGACAGTTACACGGTAGGCCAACCACGAAGGGACTCGAACCCTCAATCTTCTGATTCGAAGTCAGACGCCTTATCCATTAGGCCACGTGGTCCTTGTATCTCTATGATGTATTCTCTCTGTCAGAATGTTAGTGGGATGAAAAGTCCATCAGGGCTTACAGCTGTGTGTTTGGCGGCATAATGTTGCTGGATAATGCAGTGAAGAGCATATGGGTCAGAGCCGTGAAAACCACTCTGTTTTTACTGGACAAAGACTGAAATCTGTCACAGCCATGAGGATCAATCAGTTGCCTGAACTTGAAACTCAGGTTTAACGGAAAGCCAACCAGTTACTTCTACAAGTACCAAGTTGTGTTCATTTCAGGTAGCTTTGACAGTTATACGGAAGGACAACCACGAAGGGATTCGAACCCTCAATCTCCTGATTCGTAGTCAGGCGCCTTATCCATTGGGCCACGCGGTCCTTATATGTAGCTTTTGTATTATTTCTGTAAGAAAGGTAGTTGGCTGAAATGTCCATCAGGGATTATGGCTCTGTGTTTGGTGGCATAATCTTGCTGGATAGTGAAGAGCATATTGGATGTGCATAGAGACAGTTTTTGCCTAACAAAGGAAAGATTTTGCATGTTAGAGATGCACAGGGATACATTCTAATCAGTACTCTATGGCCCGTACGGGGATCGAACCCGCGACCTTGGCGTTATTAGCACCACGCTCTGACCAGCTGAGCTAACAGGCCTGCTTTTTCAATGATTTGTTGCAACTAACTGTTTGCAAAGTGGCTCAGAGGGTTTCAGCATGCAGTCTGAGTGTTTTCTTGATTTTGGCAAATTCAAAGCATCCAGTGCATTCCCGTTTGGTCGAGGCCCAAGGTCAGCTTTGAAGTATATTATAGTAAAAGAGCTCAAGACCCTCCATTTTAGTTGACACAACTAAAAGAGGCATGATTAACTTGGCCAAATCAAACACTGTGATGCAGTTTTTACTGGACAAAGACTGAAATAAGTCACAGCCATGAAGATCAATGTATTTGAAAGTCAAGTTTGACGGAGAGCCAAGCAGTTATTTCTACTGACAGCAAGTCACGATTAATTGCAGTTAACTTTGACAGTTACACGGTAGGCCAACCACGAAGGGACTCGAACCCTCAATCTTCTGATTCGAAGTCAGACGCCTTATCCATTAGGCCACGTGGTCCTTGTATCTCTATGATGTATTCTCTCTGTCAGAATGTTAGTGGGATGAAAAGTCCATCAGGGCTTACAGCTGTGTGTTTGGCGGCATAATGTTGCTGGATAATGCAGTGAAGAGCATATGGGTCAGAGCCGTGAAAACCACTCCGTTTTTACTGGACAAAGACTGAAATCTGTCACAGCCATGAGGATCAATCAGTTGCCTGAACTTGAAACTCAGGTTTAACGGAAAGCCAACCAGTTACTTCTACAAGTACCAAGTTGTGTTCATTTCAGGTAGCTTTGACAGTTACACGGAAGGACAACCACGAAGGGATTCGAACCCTCAATCTCCTGATTCGTAGTCAGGCGCCTTATCCATTGGGCCACGCGGTCCTTATATGTAGCTTTTGTATTATTTCTGTAAGAAAGGTAGTTGGCTGAAATGTCCATCAGGGATTATGGCTCTGTGTTTGGTGGCATAATCTTGCTGGATAGTGAAGAGCATATTGGATGTGCATAGAGACAGTTTTTGCCTAACAAAAGAGAGATTTTGCATGTTAGAGATGCACAGGGATACATTCTAATCAGTACTCTATGGCCCGTACGGGGATCGAACCCGCGACCTTGGCGTTATTAGCACCACGCTCTGACCAGCTGAGCTAACAGGCCTGCTTTTTCAATGATTTGTTGCAACTAACTGTTTGCAAAGTGGCTCAGAGGGTTTCAGCATGCAGTCTGAGTGTTTTCTTGATTTTGGCAAATTCAAAGCATCCAGTGCATTCCCGTTTGGTCGAGGCCCAAGGTCAGCTTTGAAGTATATTATAGTAAAAGAGCTCAAGACCCTCCATTTTAGTTGACACAACTAAAAGAGGCATGATTAACTTGGCCAAATCAAACACTGTGATGCAGTTTTTACTGGACAAAGACTGAAATCAGTCACAACCATGAAGATCAATGAATTTGAAAGTCAGGTTTGACGGAGAGCCAAGCAGTTATTTCTACAGACAGCAAGTCGCGATTAATTGCAGTTAACTTTGACAGTTACACGGTAGGCCAACCACGAAGGGACTCGAACCCTCAATCTTCTGATTCGAAGTCAGACGCCTTATCCATTAGGCCACGTGGTCCTTGTATCTCTATGATGTATTCTCTCTGTCAGAATGTTAGTGGGATGAAAAGTCCATCAGGGCTTACAGCTGTGTGTTTGGCGGCATAATGTTGCTGGATAATGCAGTGAAGAGCATATGGGTCAGAGCCGTGAAAACCACTCCGTTTTTACTGGACAAAGACTGAAATCTGTCACAGCCATGAGGATCAATCAGTTGCCTGAACTTGAAACTCAGGTTTAACGGAAAGCCAACCAGTTACTTCTACAAGTAACAAGTTGTGTTCATTTCAGGTAGCTTTGACAGTTACACGGAAGGACAACCACGAAGGGATTCGAACACTCAATCTCCTGATTCGTAGTCAGGCGCCTTATCCATTGGGCCACGCGGTCCTTATATGTAGCTTTTGTATTATTTCTGTAAGAAAGGTAGTTGGCTGAAATGTCCATCAGGGATTATGGCTCTGTGTTTGGTGGCATAATCTTGCTGGATAGTGAAGAGCATATTGGATGTGCATAGAGACAGTTTTTGCCTAACAAAAGAGAGATTTTGCATGTTAGAGATGCACAGGGATACATTCTAATCAGTACTCTATGGCCCGTACGGGGATCGAACCCACGACCTTGGCGTTATTAGCACCACGCTCTGACCAGCTGAGCTAACAGGCCTGCTTTTTCAATGATTTGTTGCAACTAACTGTTTGCAAAGTGGCTCAGAGGATTTCAGCATGCAGTCTGAGTGTTTTCTTGATTTTGGCAAATTCAAAGCATCCAGTGCATTCCCGTTTGGTGGAGGCCCAAGGTCAGCTTTGAAGTATATTATAGTAAAAGAGCTCAAGACCCTCCATTTTAGTTGACACAACTAAAAGAGGCATGATTAACTTGGCCAAATCAAACACTGTGATGCAGTTTTTACTGGACAAAGACTGAAATCAGTCACAGCCATGAAGATCAATGAATTTGAAAGTCAGGTTTGACGGAGAGCCAAGCAGTTATTTCTACAGACAGCCAGTCGCGATTAATTGCAGTTAACTTTGACAGTTACACGGTAGGCCAACCACGAAGGGACTCGAACCCTCAATCTTCTGATTCGAAGTCAGACGCCTTATCCATTAGGCCACGTGGTCCTTGTATCTCTATGATGTATTCTCTCTGTCAGAATGTTAGTGGGATGAAAAGTCCATCAGGGCTTACAGCTGTGTGTTTGGCGGCATAATGTTGCTGGATAATACAGTGAAGAGCATATGGGTCAGAGCCGTGAAAACCACTCCGTTTTTACTGGACAAAGACTGAAATCTGTCACAGCCATGAGGATCAATCAGTTGCCTGAACTTGAAAGTCAGGTTTAACGGAAAGCCAACCAGTTAATTCTACAAGTACCAAGTTGTGTTCATTTCAGGTAGCTTTGACAGTTACACGGAAGGACAACCACGAAGGGATTCGAACCCTCAATCTCCTGATTCGTAGTCAGGCGCCTTATCCATTTGGCCACGCGGTCCTTACATGTAGCTTTTGTATAATTTCTGTAAGAAAGGTAGTTGGCTGAAATGTCCATCAGGGATTATGGCTCTGTGTTTGGTGGCATAATCTTGCTGGATAGTGAAGAGCATATTGGATGTGCATAGAGACAGTTTTTGCCTAACAAAAGAGAGATTTTGCATGCTAGAGATGCACAGGGATACATTCTAATCAGTACTCTATGGCCCATACGGGGATCTAACCCGCGACCTTGGCGTTATTAGCACCACGCTCTGACCAGCTGAGCTAACAGGCCTGCTTTTTCAATGATTTGTTGCAACTAACTGTTTGCAAAGTGGCTCAGAGGGTTTCAGCATGCAGTCTGAGTGTTTTCTTGATTTTGGCAAATTCAAAGCATCCAGTGCATTCCCGTTTGGTCGAGGCCCAAGGTCAGCTTTGAAGTATATTATAGTAAAAGAGCTCAAGACCCTCCATTTTAGTTGACACAACTAAAAGAGGCATGATTAACTTGGCCAAATCAAACACTGTGATGCAGTTTTTACTGGAGAAAGACTGAAATCAGTCACAGCCATGAAGATCAATGAATTTGAAAGTCAGGTTTGACGGAGAGCCAAGCAGTTATTTCTACAGACAGCAAGTCGCGATTAATTGCAGTTAACTTTGACAGTTACACGGTAGGCCAACCACGAAGGGACTCGAACCCTCAATCTTCTGATTCGAAGTCAGACGCCTTATCCATTAGGCCACTTGGTCCTTGTATCTCTATGATGTATTCTCTCTGTCAGAATGTTAGTGGGATGAAAAGTCCATCAGGGCTTACAGCTGTGTGTTTGGCGGCATAATGTTGCTGGATAATGCAGTGAAGAGCATATGGGTCAGAGCCGTGAAAACCACTCCGTTTTTACTGGACAAAGACTGAAATCTGTCACAGCCATGAGGATCAATCAGTTGCCTGAACTTGAAACTCAGGTTTAACGGAAAGCCAACCAGTTACTTCTACAAGTACCAAGTTGTGTTCATTTCAGGTAGCTTTGACAGTTACACGGAAGGACAACCACGAAGGGATTCGAACCCTCAATCTCCTGATTCGTAGTCAGGCGCCTTATCCATTGGGCCACGGGGTCCTTATATGTAGCTTTTGTATTATTTCTGTAAGAAAGGTAGTTGGCTGAAATGTCCATCAGGGATTATGGCTCTGTGTTTGGTGGCATAATCTTGCTGGATAGTGAAGAGCATATTGGATGTGCATAGAGACAGTTTTTGCCTAACAAAAGAGAGATTTTGCATGTTAGAGATGCACAGGGATACATTCTAATCAGTACTCTATGGCCCGTACGGGGATCGAACACGCTACCTTGGCGTTATTAGCACCACGCTCTGACCAGCTGAGCTAACAGGCCTGCTTTTTCAATGATTTGTTGCAACTAACTGTTTGCAAAGTGGCTCAGAGGGTTTCAGCATGCAGTCTGAGTGTTTTCTTGATTTTGGCAAATTCAAAGCATCCAGTGCATTCCCGTTTGGTCGAGGCCCAAGGTCAGCTTTGAAGTATATTATAGTAAAAGAGCTCAAGACCCTCCATTTTAGTTGACACAACTAAAAGAGGCATGATTAACTTGGCCAAATCAAACACTGTGATGCAGTTTTTACTGGACAAAGACTGAAATAAGTCACAGCCATGAAGATCAATGTATTTGAAAGTCAAGTTTGACGGAGAGCCAAGCAGTTATTTCTACTGACAGCAAGTCACGATTAATTGCAGTTAACTTTGACAGTTACACGGTAGGCCAACCACGAAGGGACTCGAACCCTCAATCTTCTGATTCGAAGTCAGACGCCTTATCCATTAGGCCACGTGGTCCTTGTATCTCTATGATGTATTCTCTCTGTCAGAATGTTAGTGGGATGAAAAGTCCATCAGGGCTTACAGCTGTGTGTTTGGCGGCATAATGTTGCTGGATAATGCAGTGAAGAGCATATGGGTCAGAGCCGTGAAAACCACTCCGTTTTTACTGGACAAAGACTGAAATCTGTCACAGCCATGAGGATCAATCAGTTGCCTGAACTTGAAACTCAGGTTTAACGGAAAGCCAACCAGTTACTTCTACAAGTACCAAGTTGTGTTTATTTCAGGTAGCTTTGACAGTTATACGGAAGGACAACCACGAAGGGATTCGAACCCTCAATCTCCTGATTCGTAGTCAGGCGCCTTATCCATTGGGCCACGCGGTCCTTATATGTAGCTTTTGTATTATTTCTGTAAGAAAGGTAGTTGGCTGAAATGTCCATCAGGGATTATGGCTCTGTGTTTGGTGGCATAATCTTGCTGGATAGTGAAGAGCATATTGGATGTGCATAGAGACAGTTTTTGCCTAACAAAGGAAAGATTTTGCATGTTAGAGATGCACAGGGATACATTCTAATCAGTACTCTATGGCCCGTACGGGGATCGAACCCGCGACCTTGGCGTTATTAGCACCACGCTCTGACCAGCTGAGCTAACAGGCCTGCTTTTTCAATGATTTGTTGCAACTAACTGTTTGCAAAGTGGCTCAGAGGGTTTCAGCATGCAGTCTGAGTGTTTTCTTGATTTTGGCAAATTCAAAGCATCCAGTGCATTCCCGTTTGGTCGAGGCCCAAGGTCAGCTTTGAAGTATATTATAGTAAAAGAGCTCAAGACCCTCCATTTTAGTTGACACAACTAAAAGAGGCATGATTAACTTGGCCAAATCAAACACTGTGATGCAGTTTTTACTGGAGAAAGACTGAAATCAGTCACAGCCATGAAGATCAATGAATTTGAAAGTCAGGTTTGACGGAGAGCCAAGCAGTTATTTCTACAGACAGCAAGTCGCGATTAATTGCAGTTAACTTTGACAGTTACACGGTAGGCCAACCACGAAGGGACTCGAACCCTCAATCTTCTGATTCGAAGTCAGACGCCTTATCCATTAGGCCACTTGGTCCTTGTATCTCTATGATGTATTCTCTCTGTCAGAATGTTAGTGGGATGAAAAGTCCATCAGGGCTTACAGCTGTGTGTTTGGCGGCATAATGTTGCTGGATAATGCAGTGAAGAGCATATGGGTCAGAGCCGTGAAAACCACTCCGTTTTTACTGGACAAAGACTGAAATCTGTCACAGCCATGAGGATCAATCAGTTGCCTGAACTTGAAACTCAGGTTTAACGGAAAGCCAACCAGTTACTTCTACAAGTACCAAGTTGTGTTCATTTCAGGTAGCTTTGACAGTTACACGGAAGGACAACCACGAAGGGATTCGAACCCTCAATCTCCTGATTCGTAGTCAGGCGCCTTATCCATTGGGCCACGCGGTCCTTATATGTAGCTTTTGTATTATTTCTGTAAGAAAGGTAGTTGGCTGAAATGTCCATCAGGGATTATGGCTCTGTGTTTGGTGGCATAATCTTGCTGGATAGTGAAGAGCATATTGGATGTGCATAGAGACAGTTTTTGCCTAACAAAAGAGAGATTTTGCATGTTAGAGATGCACAGGGATACATTCTAATCAGTACTCTATGGCCCGTACGGGGATCGAACACGCTACCTTGGCGTTATTAGCACCACGCTCTGACCAGCTGAGCTAACAGGCCTGCTTTTTCAATGATTTGTTGCAACTAACTGTTTGCAAAGTGGCTCAGAGGGTTTCAGCATGCAGTCTGAGTGTTTTCTTGATTTTGGCAAATTCAAAGCATCCAGTGCATTCCCGTTTGGTCGAGGCCCAAGGTCAGCTTTGAAGTATATTATAGTAAAAGAGCTCAAGACCCTCCATTTTAGTTGACACAACTAAAAGAGGCATGATTAACTTGGCCAAATCAAACACTGTGATGCAGTTTTTACTGGACAAAGACTGAAATCAGTCACAGCCATGAAGATCAATGAATTTGAAAGTCAGGTTTGACGGAGAGCCAAGCAGTTATTTCTACAGACAGCAAGTCGCGATTAATTGCAGTTAACTTTGACAGTTACACGGTAGGCCAACCACGAAGGGACTCGAACCCTCAATCTTCTGATTCGAAGTCAGACGCCTTATCCATTAGGCCACGTGGTCCTTGTATCTCTATGATGTATTCTCTCTGTCAGAATGTTAGTGGGATGAAAAGTCCATCAGCGCTTACAGCTGTGTGTTTGGCGGCATAATGTTGCTGGATAATGCAGTGAAGAGCATATGGGTCAGAGCCGTGAAAACCACTCTGTTTTTACTGGACAAAGACTGAAATCTGTCACAGCCATGAGGATCAATCAGTTGCCTGAACTTGAAACTCAGGTTTAACGGAAAGCCAACCAGTTACTTCTACAAGTACCAAGTTGTGTTCATTTCAGGTAGCTTTGACAGTTATACGGAAGGACAACCACGAAGGGATTCGAACCCTCAATCTCCTGATTCGTAGTCAGGCGCCTTATCCATTGGGCCACGCGGTCCTTATATGTAGCTTTTGTATTATTTCTGTAAGAAAGGTAGTTGGCTGAAATGTCCATCAGGGATTATGGCTCTGTGTTTGGTGGCATAATCTTGCTGGATAGTGAAGAGCATATTGGATGTGCATAGAGACAGTTTTTGCCTAACAAAGGAAAGATTTTGCATGTTAGAGATGCACAGGGATACATTCTAATCAGTACTCTATGGCCCGTACGGGGATCGAACCCGCGACCTTGGCGTTATTAGCACCACGCTCTGACCAGCTGAGCTAACAGGCCTGCTTTTTCAATGATTTGTTGCAACTAACTGTTTGCAAAGTGGCTCAGAGGGTTTCAGCATGCAGTCTGAGTGTTTTCTTGATTTTGGCAAATTCAAAGCATCCAGTGCATTCCCGTTTGGTCGAGGCCCAAGGTCAGCTTTGAAGTATATTATAGTAAAAGAGCTCAAGACCCTCCATTTTAGTTGACACAACTAAAAGAGGCATGATTAACTTGGCCAAATCAAACACTGTGATGCAGTTTTTACTGGACAAAGACTGAAATAAGTCACAGCCATGAAGATCAATGTATTTGAAAGTCAAGTTTGACGGAGAGCCAAGCAGTTATTTCTACTGACAGCAAGTCACGATTAATTGCAGTTAACTTTGACAGTTACACGGTAGGCCAACCACGAAGGGACTCGAACCCTCAATCTTCTGATTCGAAGTCAGACGCCTTATCCATTAGGCCACGTGGTCCTTGTATCTCTATGATGTATTCTCTCTGTCAGAATGTTAGTGGGATGAAAAGTCCATCAGGGCTTACAGCTGTGTGTTTGGCGGCATAATGTTGCTGGATAATGCAGTGAAGAGCATATGGGTCAGAGCCGTGAAAACCACTCCGTTTTTACTGGACAAAGACTGAAATCTGTCACAGCCATGAGGATCAATCAGTTGCCTGAACTTGAAACTCAGGTTTAACGGAAAGCCAACCAGTTACTTCTACAAGTACCAAGTTGTGTTTATTTCAGGTAGCTTTGACAGTTATACGGAAGGACAACCACGAAGGGATTCGAACCCTCAATCTCCTGATTCGTAGTCAGGCGCCTTATCCATTGGGCCACGCGGTCCTTATATGTAGCTTTTGTATTATTTCTGTAAGAAAGGTAGTTGGCTGAAATGTCCATCAGGGATTATGGCTCTGTGTTTGGTGGCATAATCTTGCTGGATAGTGAAGAGCATATTGGATGTGCATAGAGACAGTTTTTGCCTAACAAAGGAAAGATTTTGCATGTTAGAGATGCACAGGGATACATTCTAATCAGTACTCTATGGCCCGTACGGGGATCGAACCCGCGACCTTGGCGTTATTAGCACCACGCTCTGACCAGCTGAGCTAACAGGCCTGCTTTTTCAATGATTTGTTGCAACTAACTGTTTGCAAAGTGGCTCAGAGGGTTTCAGCATGCAGTCTGAGTGTTTTCTTGATTTTGGCAAATTCAAAGCATCCAGTGCATTCCCGTTTGGTCGAGGCCCAAGGTCAGCTTTGAAGTATATTATAGTAAAAGAGCTCAAGACCCTCCATTTTAGTTGACACAACTAAAAGAGGCATGATTAACTTGGCCAAATCAAACACTGTGATGCAGTTTTTACTGGACAAAGACTGAAATAAGTCACAGCCATGAAGATCAATGTATTTGAAAGTCAAGTTTGACGGAGAGCCAAGCAGTTATTTCTACTGACAGCAAGTCACGATTAATTGCAGTTAACTTTGACAGTTACACGGTAGGCCAACCACGAAGGGACTCGAACCCTCAATCTTCTGATTCGAAGTCAGACGCCTTATCCATTAGGCCACGTGGTCCTTGTATCTCTATGATGTATTCTCTCTGTCAGAATGTTAGTGGGATGAAAAGTCCATCAGGGCTTACAGCTGTGTGTTTGGCGGCATAATGTTGCTGGATAATGCAGTGAAGAGCATATGGGTCAGAGCCGTGAAAACCACTCCGTTTTTACTGGACAAAGACTGAAATCTGTCACAGCCATGAGGATCAATCAGTTGCCTGAACTTGAAACTCAGGTTTAACGGAAAGCCAACCAGTTACTTCTACAAGTACCAAGTTGTGTTTATTTCAGGTAGCTTTGACAGTTATACGGAAGGACAACCACGAAGGGATTCGAACCCTCAATCTCCTGATTCGTAGTCAGGCGCCTTATCCATTGGGCCACGCGGTCCTTACATGTAGCTTTTGTATTATTTCTGTAAGAAAGGTAGTTGGCTGAAATGTCCATCAGGGATTATGGCTCTGTGTTTGGTGGCATAATCTTGCTGGATAGTGAAGAGCATATTGGATGTGCATAGAGACAGTTTTTGCCTAACAAAGGAGAGATTTTGCATGTTAGAGATGCACAGGGATACATTCTAATCAGTACTCTATGGCCCGTACGGGGATCGAACCCGCGACCTTGGCGTTATTAGCACCACGCTCTGACCAGCTGAGCTAACAGGCCTGCTTTTTCAATGATTTGTTGCAACTAACTGTTTGCAAAGTGGCTCAGAGGGTTTCAGCATGCAGTCTGAGTGTTTTCTTGATTTTGGCAAATTCAAAGCATCCAGTGCATTCCCGTTTGGTCGAGGCCCAAGGTCAGCTTTGAAGTATATTATAGTAAAAGAGCTCAAGACCCTCCATTTTAGTTGACACAACTAAAAGAGGCATGATTAACTTGGCCAAATCAAACACTGTGATGCAGTTTTTACTGGACAAAGACTGAAATAAGTCACAGCCATGAAGATCAATGTATTTGAAAGTCAAGTTTGACGGAGAGCCAAGCAGTTATTTCTACAGACAGCAAGTCACGATTAATTGCAGTTAACTTTGACAGTTACACGGTAGGCCAACCACGAAGGGACTCGAACTCTCAATCTTCTGATTCGAAGTCAGACGCCTTATCCATTAGGCCACGTGGTCCTTGTATCTCTATGATGTATTCTCTCTGTCAGAATGTTAGTGGGATGAAAAGTCCATCAGGGCTTACAGCTGTGTGTTTGGCGGCATAATGTTGCTGGATAATGCAGTGAAGAGCATATGGGTCAGAGCCGTGAAAACCACTCCGTTTTTACTGGACAAAGACTGAAATCTGTCACAGCCATGAGGATCAATCAGTTGCCTGAACTTGAAACTCAGGTTTAACGGAAAGCCAACCAGTTACTTCTACAAGTACCAAGTTGTGTTCATTTCAGGTAGCTTTGACAGTTATACGGAAGGACAACCACGAAGGGATTCGAACCCTCAATCTCCTGATTCGTAGTCAGGCGCCTTATCCATTGGGCCACGCGGTCCTTATATGTAGCTTTTGTATTATTTCTGTAAGAAAGGTAGTTGGCTGAAATGTCCATCAGGGATTATGGCTCTGTGTTTGGTGGCATAATCTTGCTGGATAGTGAAGAGCATATTGGATGTGCATAGAGACAGTTTTTGCCTAACAAAAGAGAGATTTTGCATGTTAGAGATGCACAGGGATACATTCTAATCAGTACTCTATGGCCCGTACGGGGATCGAACCCGCGACCTTGGCGTTATTAGCACCACGCTCTGACCAGCTGAGCTAACAGGCCTGCTTTTTCAATGATTTGTTGCAACTAACTGTTTGCAAAGTGGCTCAGAGGGTTTCAGCATGCAGTCTGAGTGTTTTCTTGATTTTGGCAAATTCAAAGCATCCAGTGCATTCCCGTTTGGTCGAGGCCCAAGGTCAGCTTTGAAGTATATTATAGTAAAAGAGCTCAAGACCCTCCATTTTAGTTGACACAACTAAAAGAGGCATGATTAACTTGGCCAAATCAAACACTGTGATGCAGTTTTTACTGGACAAAGACTGAAATCAGTCACAGCCATGAAGATCAATGAATTTGAAAGTCAGGTTTGACGGAGAGCCAAGCAGTTATTTCTACAGACAGCAAGTCGCGATTAATTGCAGTTAACTTTGACAGTTACACGGTAGGCCAACCACGAAGGGACTCGAACCCTCAATCTTCTGATTCGAAGTCAGACGCCTTATCCATTAGGCCACGTGGTCCTTGTATCTCTATGATGTATTCTCTCTGTCAGAATGTTAGTGGGATGAAAAGTCCATCAGGGCTTACAGCTGTGTGTTTGGCGGCATAATGTTGCTGGATAATGCAGTGAAGAGCATATGGGTCAGAGCCGTGAAAACCACTCCGTTTTTACTGGACAAAGACTGAAATCTGTCACAGCCATGAGGATCAATCAGTTGCCTGAACTTGAAACTCAGGTGTAACGGAAAGCCAACCAGTTACTTCTACAAGTACCAAGTTGTGTTCATTTCAGGTAGCTTTGACAGTTACACGGAAGAACAACCACGAAGGGATTCGAACCCTCAATCTCCTGATTCGTAGTCAGGCGCCTTATCCATTGGGCCACGCGGTCCTTATATGTAGCTTTTGTATTATTTCTGTAAGAAAGGTAGTTGGCTGAAATGTCCATCAGGGATTATGGCTCTGTGTTTGGTGGCATAATCTTGCTGGATAGTGAAGAGCATATTGGATGTGCATAGAGACAGTTTTTGCCTAACAAAAGAGAGATTTTGCATGTTAGAGATGCACAGGGATACATTCTAATCAGTACTCTATGGCCCGTACGGGGATCGAACCCGCGACCTTGGCGTTATTAGCACCACTCTCTGACCAGCTGAGCTAACAGGCCTGCTTTTTCAATGATTTGTTGCAACTAACTGTTTGCAAAGTGGCTCAGAGGGTTTCAGCATGCAGTCTGAGTGTTTTCTTGATTTTGGCAAATTCAAAGCATCCAGTGCATTCCCGTTTGGTCGAGGCCCAAGGTCAGCTTTGAGGTATATTATAGTAAAAGAGCTCAAGACCCTCCATTTTAGTTGACACAACTAAAAGAGGCATGATTAACTTGGCGAAATCAAACACTGTGATGCAGTTTTTACTGGACAAAGACTGAAATAAGTCACAGCCATGAAGATCAATGTATTTGAAAGTCAGGTTTGACGGAGAGCCAAGCAGTTATTTCTACAGACAGCAAGTCGCGATTAATTGCAGTTAACTTTGACAGTTACACGGTAGGCCAACCACGAAGGGACTCGAACCCTCAATCTTCTGATTCGAAGTCAGACGCCTTATCCATTAGGCCACGTGGTCCTTGTATCTCTATGATGTATTCTCTCTGTCAGAATGTTAGTGGGATGAAAAGTCCATCAGGGCTTACAGCTGTGTGTTTGGCGGCATAATGTTGCTGGATAATGCAGTGAAGAGCATATGGGTCAGAGCCGTGAAAACCACTCCGTTTTTACTGGACAAAGACTGAAATCTGTCACAGCCATGAGGATCAATCAGTTGCCTGAATTTGAAACTCAGGTTTAACGGAAAGCCAACCAGTTACTTCTACAAGTACCAAGTTGTGTTCATTTCAGGTAGCTTTGACAGTTATACGGAAGGACAACCACGAAGGGATTCGAACCCTCAATCTCCTGATTCGTAGTCAGGCGCCTTATCCATTGGGCCACGCGGTCCTTATATGTAGCTTTTGTATTATTTCTGTAAGAAAGGTAGTTGGCTGAAATGTCCATCAGGGATTATGGCTCTGTGTTTGGTGGCATAATCTTGCTGGATAGTGAAGAGCATATTGGATGTGCATAGAGACAGTTTTTGCCTAACAAAGGAGAGATTTTGCATGTTAGAGATGCACAGGGATACATTCTAATCAGTACTCTATGGCCCGTACGGGGATCGAACCCGCGACCTTGGCGTTATTAGCACCACGCTCTGACCAGCTGAGCTAACAGGCCTGCTTTTTCAATGATTTGTTGCAACTAACTGTTTGCAAAGTGGCTCAGAGGGTTTCAGCATGCAGTCTGAGTGTTTTCTTGATTTTGGCAAATTCAAAGCATCCAGTGCATTCCCGTTTGGTCGAGGCCCAAGGTCAGCTTTGAAGTATATTATAGTAAAAGAGCTCAAGACCCTCCATTTTAGTTGACACAACTAAAAGAGGCATGATTAACTTGGCCAAATCAAACACTGTGATGCAGTTTTTACTGGACAAAGACTGAAATAAGGCACAGCCATGAAGATCAATGTATTTGAAAGTCAGGTTTGACGGAGAGCCAAGCAGGTATTTCTACAGACAGCAAGTCGCGATTAATTGCAGTTAACTTTGACAGTTACACGGTAGGCCAACCACGAAGGGACTCGAACCCTCAATCTTCTGATTCGAAGTCAGACGCCTTATCCATTAGGCCACGTGGTCCTTGTATCTCTATGATGTATTCTCTCTGTCAGAATGTTAGTGGGATGAAAAGTCCATCAGGGCTTACAGCTGTGTGTTTGGCGGCATAATGTTGCTGGATAATGCAGTGAAGAGCATATGGGTCAGAGCCGTGAAAACCACTCCGTTTTTACTGGACAAAGACTGAAATCTGTCACAGCCATGAGGATCAATCAGTTGCCTGAACTTGAAACTCAGGTTTAACGGAAAGCCAACCAGTTACTTCTACAAGTACCAAGTTGTGTTCATTTCAGGTAGCTTTGACAGTTACACGGAAGGACAACCACGAAGGGATTCGAACCCTCAATCTCCTGATTCGTAGTCAGGCGCCTTATCCATTGGGCCACGCGGTCCTTATATGTAGCTTTTGTATTATTTCTGTAAGAAAGGTAGTTGGCTGAAATGTCCATCAGGGATTATGGCTCTGTGTTTGGTGGCATAATCTTGCTGGATAGTGAAGAGCATATTGGATGTGCATAGAGACAGTTTTTGCCTAACAAAGGAGAGATTTTGCATGTTAGAGATGCACAGGGATACATTCTAATCAGTACTCTATGGCCCGTACGGGGATCGAACCCGCGACCTTGGCGTTATTAGCACCACGCTCTGACCAGCTGAGCTAACAGGCCTGCTTTTTCAATGATTTGTTGCAACTAACTGTTTGCAAAGTGGCTCAGAGGGTTTCAGCATGCAGTCTGAGTGTTTTCTTGATTTTGGCAAATTCAAAGCATCCAGTGCATTCCCGTTTGGTCGAGGCCCAAGGTCAGCTTTGAAGTATATTATAGTAAAAGAGCTCAAGACCCTCCATTTTAGTTGACACAACTAAAAGAGGCATGATTAACTTGGCCAAATCAAACACTGTGATGCAGTTTTTACTGGACAAAGACTGAAATCAGTCACAGCCATGAAGATCAATGAATTTGAAAGTCAGGTTTGACGGAGAGCCAAGCAGTTATTTCTACAGACAGCAAGTCGCGATTAATTGCAGTTAACTTTGACAGTTACACGGTAGGCCAACCACGAAGGGACTCGAACCCTCAATCTTCTGATTCGAAGTCAGACGCCTTATCCATTAGGCCACGTGGTCCTTGTATCTCTATGATGTATTCTCTCTGTCAGAATGTTAGTGGGATGAAAAGTCCATCAGGGCTTACAGCTGTGTGTTTGGCGGCATAATGTTGCTGGATAATGCAGTGAAGAGCATATGGGTCAGAGCCGTGAAAACCACTCCGTTTTTACTGGACAAAGACTGAAATCTGTCACAGCCATGAGGATCAATCAGTTGCCTGAACTTGAAACTCAGGTGTAACGGAAAGCCAACCAGTTACTTCTACAAGTACCAAGTTGTGTTCATTTCAGGTAGCTTTGACAGTTACACGGAAGAACAACCACGAAGGGATTCGAACCCTCAATCTCCTGATTCGTAGTCAGGCGCCTTATCCATTGGGCCACGCGGTCCTTATATGTAGCTTTTGTATTATTTCTGTAAGAAAGGTAGTTGGCTGAAATGTCCATCAGGGATTATGGCTCTGTGTTTGGTGGCATAATCTTGCTGGATAGTGAAGAGCATATTGGATGTGCATAGAGACAGTTTTTGCCTAACAAAAGAGAGATTTTGCATGTTAGAGATGCACAGGGATACATTCTAATCAGTACTCTATGGCCCGTACGGGGATCGAACCCGCGACCTTGGCGTTATTAGCACCACTCTCTGACCAGCTGAGCTAACAGGCCTGCTTTTTCAATGATTTGTTGCAACTAACTGTTTGCAAAGTGGCTCAGAGGGTTTCAGCATGCAGTCTGAGTGTTTTCTTGATTTTGGCAAATTCAAAGCATCCAGTGCATTCCCGTTTGGTCGAGGCCCAAGGTCAGCTTTGAGGTATATTATAGTAAAAGAGCTCAAGACCCTCCATTTTAGTTGACACAACTAAAAGAGGCATGATTAACTTGGCGAAATCAAACACTGTGATGCAGTTTTTACTGGACAAAGACTGAAATAAGTCACAGCCATGAAGATCAATGTATTTGAAAGTCAAGTTTGACGGAGAGCCAAGCAGTTATTTCTACAGACAGCAAGTCACGATTAATTGCAGTTAACTTTGACAGTTACACGGTAGGCCAACCACGAAGGGACTCGAACTCTCAATCTTCTGATTCGAAGTCAGACGCCTTATCCATTAGGCCACGTGGTCCTTGTATCTCTATGATGTATTCTCTCTGTCAGAATGTTAGTGGGATGAAAAGTCCATCAGGGCTTACAGCTGTGTGTTTGGCGGCATAATGTTGCTGGATAATGCAGTGAAGAGCATATGGGTCAGAGCCGTGAAAACCACTCCGTTTTTACTGGACAAAGACTGAAATCTGTCACAGCCATGAGGATCAATCAGTTGCCTGAACTTGAAACTCAGGTTTAACGGAAAGCCAACCAGTTACTTCTACAAGTACCAAGTTGTGTTCATTTCAGGTAGCTTTGACAGTTATACGGAAGGACAACCACGAAGGGATTCGAACCCTCAATCTCCTGATTCGTAGTCAGGCGCCTTATCCATTGGGCCACGCGGTCCTTATATGTAGCTTTTGTATTATTTCTGTAAGAAAGGTAGTTGGCTGAAATGTCCATCAGGGATTATGGCTCTGTGTTTGGTGGCATAATCTTGCTGGATAGTGAAGAGCATATTGGATGTGCATAGAGACAGTTTTTGCCTAACAAAAGAGAGATTTTGCATGTTAGAGATGCACAGGGATACATTCTAATCAGTACTCTATGGCCCGTACGGGGATCGAACCCGCGACCTTGGCGTTATTAGCACCACGCTCTGACCAGCTGAGCTAACAGGCCTGCTTTTTCAATGATTTGTTGCAACTAACTGTTTGCAAAGTGGCTCAGAGGGTTTCAGCATGCAGTCTGAGTGTTTTCTTGATTTTGGCAAATTCAAAGCATCCAGTGCATTCCCGTTTGGTCGAGGCCCAAGGTCAGCTTTGAAGTATATTATAGTAAAAGAGCTCAAGACCCTCCATTTTAGTTGACACAACTAAAAGAGGCATGATTAACTTGGCCAAATCAAACACTGTGATGCAGTTTTTACTGGACAAAGACTGAAATCAGTCACAGCCATGAAGATCAATGAATTTGAAAGTCAGGTTTGACGGAGAGCCAAGCAGTTATTTCTACAGACAGCAAGTCGCGATTAATTGCAGTTAACTTTGACAGTTACACGGTAGGCCAACCACGAAGGGACTCGAACCCTCAATCTTCTGATTCGAAGTCAGACGCCTTATCCATTAGGCCACGTGGTCCTTGTATCTCTATGATGTATTCTCTCTGTCAGAATGTTAGTGGGATGAAAAGTCCATCAGGGCTTACAGCTGTGTGTTTGGCGGCATAATGTTGCTGGATAATGCAGTGAAGAGCATATGGGTCAGAGCCGTGAAAACCACTCCGTTTTTACTGGACAAAGACTGAAATCTGTCACAGCCATGAGGATCAATCAGTTGCCTGAACTTGAAACTCAGGTGTAACGGAAAGCCAACCAGTTACTTCTACAAGTACCAAGTTGTGTTCATTTCAGGTAGCTTTGACAGTTACACGGAAGAACAACCACGAAGGGATTCGAACCCTCAATCTCCTGATTCGTAGTCAGGCGCCTTATCCATTGGGCCACGCGGTCCTTATATGTAGCTTTTGTATTATTTCTGTAAGAAAGGTAGTTGGCTGAAATGTCCATCAGGGATTATGGCTCTGTGTTTGGTGGCATAATCTTGCTGGATAGTGAAGAGCATATTGGATGTGCATAGAGACAGTTTTTGCCTAACAAAAGAGAGATTTTGCATGTTAGAGATGCACAGGGATACATTCTAATCAGTACTCTATGGCCCGTACGGGGATCGAACCCGCGACCTTGGCGTTATTAGCACCACTCTCTGACCAGCTGAGCTAACAGGCCTGCTTTTTCAATGATTTGTTGCAACTAACTGTTTGCAAAGTGGCTCAGAGGGTTTCAGCATGCAGTCTGAGTGTTTTCTTGATTTTGGCAAATTCAAAGCATCCAGTGCATTCCCGTTTGGTCGAGGCCCAAGGTCAGCTTTGAGGTATATTATAGTAAAAGAGCTCAAGACCCTCCATTTTAGTTGACACAACTAAAAGAGGCATGATTAACTTGGCGAAATCAAACACTGTGATGCAGTTTTTACTGGACAAAGACTGAAATAAGTCACAGCCATGAAGATCAATGTATTTGAAAGTCAGGTTTGACGGAGAGCCAAGCAGTTATTTCTACAGACAGCAAGTCGCGATTAATTGCAGTTAACTTTGACAGTTACACGGTAGGCCAACCACGAAGGGACTCGAACCCTCAATCTTCTGATTCGAAGTCAGACGCCTTATCCATTAGGCCACGTGGTCCTTGTATCTCTATGATGTATTCTCTCTGTCAGAATGTTAGTGGGATGAAAAGTCCATCAGGGCTTACAGCTGTGTGTTTGGCGGCATAATGTTGCTGGATAATGCAGTGAAGAGCATATGGGTCAGAGCCGTGAAAACCACTCCGTTTTTACTGGACAAAGACTGAAATCTGTCACAGCCATGAGGATCAATCAGTTGCCTGAACTTGAAACTCAGGTTTAACGGAAAGCCAACCAGTTACTTCTACAAGTACCAAGTTGTGTTCATTTCAGGTAGCTTTGACAGTTATACGGAAGGACAACCACGAAGGGATTCGAACCCTCAATCTCCTGATTCGTAGTCAGGCGCCTTATCCATTGGGCCACGCGGTCCTTATATGTAGCTTTTGTATTATTTCTGTAAGAAAGGTAGTTGGCTGAAATGTCCATCAGGGATTATGGCTCTGTGTTTGGTGGCATAATCTTGCTGGATAGTGAAGAGCATATTGGATGTGCATAGAGACAGTTTTTGCCTAACAAAGGAGAGATTTTGCATGTTAGAGATGCACAGGGATACATTCTAATCAGTACTCTATGGCCCGTACGGGGATCGAACCCGCGACCTTGGCGTTATTAGCACCACGCTCTGACCAGCTGAGCTAACAGGCCTGCTTTTTCAATGATTTGTTGCAACTAACTGTTTGCAAAGTGGCTCAGAGGGTTTCAGCATGCAGTCTGAGTGTTTTCTTGATTTTGGCAAATTCAAAGCATCCAGTGCATTCCCGTTTGGTCGAGGCCCAAGGTCAGCTTTGAAGTATATTATAGTAAAAGAGCTCAAGACCCTCCATTTTAGTTGACACAACTAAAAGAGGCATGATTAACTTGGCCAAATCAAACACTGTGATGCAGTTTTTACTGGACAAAGACTGAAATAAGGCACAGCCATGAAGATCAATGTATTTGAAAGTCAGGTTTGACGGAGAGCCAAGCAGGTATTTCTACAGACAGCAAGTCGCGATTAATTGCAGTTAACTTTGACAGTTACACGGTAGGCCAACCACGAAGGGACTCGAACCCTCAATCTTCTGATTCGAAGTCAGACGCCTTATCCATTAGGCCACGTGGTCCTTGTATCTCTATGATGTATTCTCTCTGTCAGAATGTTAGTGGGATGAAAAGTCCATCAGGGCTTACAGCTGTGTGTTTGGCGGCATAATGTTGCTGGATAATGCAGTGAAGAGCATATGGGTCAGAGCCGTGAAAACCACTCCGTTTTTACTGGACAAAGACTGAAATCTGTCACAGCCATGAGGATCAATCAGTTGCCTGAACTTGAAACTCAGGTTTAACGGAAAGCCAACCAGTTACTTCTACAAGTACCAAGTTGTGTTCATTTCAGGTAGCTTTGACAGTTACACGGAAGGACAACCACGAAGGGATTCGAACCCTCAATCTCCTGATTCGTAGTCAGGCGCCTTATCCATTGGGCCACGCGGTCCTTATATGTAGCTTTTGTATTATTTCTGTAAGAAAGGTAGTTGGCTGAAATGTCCATCAGGGATTATGGCTCTGTGTTTGGTGGCATAATCTTGCTGGATAGTGAAGAGCATATTGGATGTGCATAGAGACAGTTTTTGCCTAACAAAGGAGAGATTTTGCATGTTAGAGATGCACAGGGATACATTCTAATCAGTACTCTATGGCCCGTACGGGGATCGAACCCGCGACCTTGGCGTTATTAGCACCACGCTCTGACCAGCTGAGCTAACAGGCCTGCTTTTTCAATGATTTGTTGCAACTAACTGTTTGCAAAGTGGCTCAGAGGGTTTCAGCATGCAGTCTGAGTGTTTTCTTGATTTTGGCAAATTCAAAGCATCCAGTGCATTCCCGTTTGGTCGAGGCCCAAGGTCAGCTTTGAAGTATATTATAGTAAAAGAGCTCAAGACCCTCCATTTTAGTTGACACAACTAAAAGAGGCATGATTAACTTGGCCAAATCAAACACTGTGATGCAGTTTTTACTGGACAAAGACTGAAATCAGTCACAGCCATGAAGATCAATGAATTTGAAAGTCAGGTTTGACGGAGAGCCAAGCAGTTATTTCTACAGACAGCAAGTCGCGATTAATTGCAGTTAACTTTGACAGTTACACGGTAGGCCAACCACGAAGGGACTCGAACCCTCAATCTTCTGATTCGAAGTCAGACGCCTTATCCATTAGGCCACGTGGTCCTTGTATCTCTATGATGTATTCTCTCTGTCAGAATGTTAGTGGGATGAAAAGTCCATCAGGGCTTACAGCTGTGTGTTTGGCGGCATAATGTTGCTGGATAATGCAGTGAAGAGCATATGGGTCAGAGCCGTGAAAACCACTCCGTTTTTACTGGACAAAGACTGAAATCTGTCACAGCCATGAGGATCAATCAGTTGCCTGAACTTGAAACTCAGGTGTAACGGAAAGCCAACCAGTTACTTCTACAAGTACCAAGTTGTGTTCATTTCAGGTAGCTTTGACAGTTACACGGAAGAACAACCACGAAGGGATTCGAACCCTCAATCTCCTGATTCGTAGTCAGGCGCCTTATCCATTGGGCCACGCGGTCCTTATATGTAGCTTTTGTATTATTTCTGTAAGAAAGGTAGTTGGCTGAAATGTCCATCAGGGATTATGGCTCTGTGTTTGGTGGCATAATCTTGCTGGATAGTGAAGAGCATATTGGATGTGCATAGAGACAGTTTTTGCCTAACAAAAGAGAGATTTTGCATGTTAGAGATGCACAGGGATACATTCTAATCAGTACTCTATGGCCCGTACGGGGATCGAACCCGCGACCTTGGCGTTATTAGCACCACTCTCTGACCAGCTGAGCTAACAGGCCTGCTTTTTCAATGATTTGTTGCAACTAACTGTTTGCAAAGTGGCTCAGAGGGTTTCAGCATGCAGTCTGAGTGTTTTCTTGATTTTGGCAAATTCAAAGCATCCAGTGCATTCCCGTTTGGTCGAGGCCCAAGGTCAGCTTTGAGGTATATTATAGTAAAAGAGCTCAAGACCCTCCATTTTAGTTGACACAACTAAAAGAGGCATGATTAACTTGGCGAAATCAAACACTGTGATGCAGTTTTTACTGGACAAAGACTGAAATAAGTCACAGCCATGAAGATCAATGTATTTGAAAGTCAGGTTTGACGGAGAGCCAAGCAGTTATTTCTACAGACAGCAAGTCGCGATTAATTGCAGTTAACTTTGACAGTTACACGGTAGGCCAACCACGAAGGGACTCGAACCCTCAATCTTCTGATTCGAAGTCAGACGCCTTATCCATTAGGCCACGTGGTCCTTGTATCTCTATGATGTATTCTCTCTGTCAGAATGTTAGTGGGATGAAAAGTCCATCAGGGCTTACAGCTGTGTGTTTGGCGGCATAATGTTGCTGGATAATGCAGTGAAGAGCATATGGGTCAGAGCCGTGAAAACCACTCCGTTTTTACTGGACAAAGACTGAAATCTGTCACAGCCATGAGGATCAATCAGTTGCCTGAACTTGAAACTCAGGTTTAACGGAAAGCCAACCAGTTACTTCTACAAGTACCAAGTTGTGTTCATTTCAGGTAGCTTTGACAGTTATACGGAAGGACAACCACGAAGGGATTCGAACTCTCAATCTCCTGATTCGTAGTCAGGCGCCTTATCCATTGGGCCACGCGGTCCTTATATGTAGCTTTTGTATTATTTCTGTAAGAAAGGTAGTTGGCTGAAATGTCCATCAGGGATTATGGCTCTGTGTTT
The DNA here is from genome assembly GCF_963280865.1 of Gymnoscopelus braueri. NCBI lineage: Eukaryota > Metazoa > Chordata > Actinopteri > Myctophiformes > Myctophidae > Gymnoscopelus > Gymnoscopelus braueri. The sequence continues at coordinate 6,269,207 of NC_137620.1, read as the reverse complement.
GGTGGCATAATCTTGCTGGATAGTGAAGAGCATATTGGATGTGCATAGAGACAGTTTTTGCCTAACAAAGGAGAGATTTTGCATGTTAGAGATGCACAGGGATACATTCTAATCAGTACTCTATGGCCCGTACGGGGATCGAACCCGCGACCTTGGCGTTATTAGCACCACGCTCTGACCAGCTGAGCTAACAGGCCTGCTTTTTCAATGATTTGTTGCAACTAACTGTTTGCAAAGTGGCTCAGAGGGTTTCAGCATGCAGTCTGAGTGTTTTCTTGATTTTGGCAAATTCAAAGCATCCAGTGCATTCCCGTTTGGTCGAGGCCCAAGGTCAGCTTTGAAGTATATTATAGTAAAAGAGCTCAAGACCCTCCATTTTAGTTGACACAACTAAAAGAGGCATGATTAACTTGGCCAAATCAAACACTGTGATGCAGTTTTTACTGGACAAAGACTGAAATAAGGCACAGCCATGAAGATCAATGTATTTGAAAGTCAGGTTTGACGGAGAGCCAAGCAGGTATTTCTACAGACAGCAAGTCGCGATTAATTGCAGTTAACTTTGACAGTTACACGGTAGGCCAACCACGAAGGGACTCGAACCCTCAATCTTCTGATTCGAAGTCAGACGCCTTATCCATTAGGCCACGTGGTCCTTGTATCTCTATGATGTATTCTCTCTGTCAGAATGTTAGTGGGATGAAAAGTCCATCAGGGCTTACAGCTGTGTGTTTGGCGGCATAATGTTGCTGGATAATGCAGTGAAGAGCATATGGGTCAGAGCCGTGAAAACCACTCCGTTTTTACTGGACAAAGACTGAAATCTGTCACAGCCATGAGGATCAATCAGTTGCCTGAACTTGAAACTCAGGTTTAACGGAAAGCCAACCAGTTACTTCTACAAGTACCAAGTTGTGTTCATTTCAGGTAGCTTTGACAGTTACACGGAAGGACAACCACGAAGGGATTCGAACCCTCAATCTCCTGATTCGTAGTCAGGCGCCTTATCCATTGGGCCACGCGGTCCTTATATGTAGCTTTTGTATTATTTCTGTAAGAAAGGTAGTTGGCTGAAATGTCCATCAGGGATTATGGCTCTGTGTTTGGTGGCATAATCTTGCTGGATAGTGAAGAGCATATTGGATGTGCATAGAGACAGTTTTTGCCTAACAAAGGAGAGATTTTGCATGTTAGAGATGCACAGGGATACATTCTAATCAGTACTCTATGGCCCGTACGGGGATCGAACCTGCGACCTTGGCGTTATTAGCACCACGCTCTGACCAGCTGAGCTAACAGGCCTGCTTTTTCAATGATTTGTTGCAACTAACTGTTTGCAAAGTGGCTCAGAGGGTTTCAGCATGCAGTCTGAGTGTTTTCTTGATTTTGGCAAATTCAAAGCATCCAGTGCATTCCCGTTTGGTCGAGGCCCAAGGTCAGCTTTGAAGTATATTATAGTAAAAGAGCTCAAGACCCTCCATTTTAGTTGACACAACTAAAAGAGGCATGATTAACTTGGCCAAATCAAACACTGTGATGCAGTTTTTACTGGACAAAGACTGAAATAAGTCACAGCCATGAAGATCAATGTATTTGAAAGTCAGGTTTGACGGAGAGCCAAGCAGGTATTTCTACAGACAGCAAGTCGCGATTAATTGCAGTTAACTTTGACAGTTACACGGTAGGCACAACCACGAAGGGACTCGAACCCTCAATCTTCTGATTCGAAGTCAGACGCCTTATCCATTAGGCCACGTGGTCCTTGTATCTCTATGATGTATTCTCTCTGTCAGAATGTTAGTGGGATGAAAAGTCCATCAGGGCTTACAGCTGTGTGTTTGGCGGCATAATGTTGCTGGATAATGCAGTGAAGAGCATATGGGTCAGAGCCGTGAAAACCACTCCGTTTTTACTGGACAAAGACTGAAATCTGTCACAGCCATGAGGATCAATCAGTTACCTGAACTTGAAACTCAGGTTTAACGGAAAGCCAACCAGTTACTTCTACAACTACCAAGTTGTGTTCATTTCAGGTAGCTTTGACAGTTATACGGAAGGACAACCACGAAGGGATTCGAACCCTCAATCTCCTGATTCGTAGTCAGGCGCCTTATCCATTGGGCCACGCGGTCCTTATATGTAGCTTTTGTATTATTTCTGTAAGAAAGGTAGTTGGCTGAAATGTCCATCAGGGATTATGGCTCTGTGTTTGGTGGCATAATCTTGCTGGATAGTGAAGAGCATATTGGATGTGCATAGAGACAGTTTTTGCCTAACAAAGGAGAGATTTTGCATGTTAGAGATGCACAGGGATACATTCTAATCAGTACTCTATGGCCCGTACGGGGATCGAACCCGCGACCTTGGCGTTATTAGCACCACGCTCTGACCAGCTGAGCTAACAGGCCTGCTTTTTCAATGATTTGTTGCAACTAACTGTTTGCAAAGTGGCTCAGAGGGTTTCAGCATGCAGTCTGAGTGTTTTCTTGATTTTGGCAAATTCAAAGCATCCAGTGCATTCCCGTTTGGTCGAGGCCCAAGGTCAGCTTTGAAGTATATTATAGTAAAAGAGCTCAAGACCCTCCATTTTAGTTGACACAACTAAAAGAGGCATGATTAACTTGGCCAAATCAAACACTGTGATGCAGTTTTTACTGGACAAAGACTGAAATAAGTCACAGCCATGAAGATCAATGTATTTGAAAGTCAGGTTTGACGGAGAGCCAAGCAGGTATTTCTACAGACAGCAAGTCGCGATTAATTGCAGTTAACTTTGACAGTTACACGGTAGGCCAACCACGAAGGGACTCGAACCCTCAATCTTCTGATTCGAAGTCAGACGCCTTATCCATTAGGCCACGTGGTCCTTGTATCTCTATGATGTATTCTCTCTGTCAGAATGTTAGTGGGATGAAAAGTCCATCAGGGCTTACAGCTGTGTGTTTGGCGGCATAATGTTGCTGGATAATGCAGTGAAGAGCATATGGGTCAGAGCCGTGAAAACCACTCCGTTTTTACTGGACAAAGACTGAAATCTGTCACAGCCATGAGGATCAATCAGTTGCCTGAACTTGAAACTCAGGTTTAACGGAAAGCCAACCAGTTACTTCTACAAGTACCAAGTTGTGTTCATTTCAGGTAGCTTTGACAGTTACACGGAAGGACAACCACGAAGGGATTCGAACCCTCAATCTCCTGATTCGTAGTCAGGCGCCTTATCCATTGGGCCACGCGGTCCTTATATGTAGCTTTTGTATTATTTCTGTAAGAAAGGTAGTTGGCTGAAATGTCCATCAGGGATTATGGCTCTGTGTTTGGTGGCATAATCTTGCTGGATAGTGAAGAGCATATTGGATGTGCATAGAGACAGTTTTTGCCTAACAAAGGAGAGATTTTGCATGTTAGAGATGCACAGGGATACATTCTAATCAGTACTCTATGGCCCGTACGGGAATCGAACCCGCGACCTTGGCGTTATTAGCACCACGCTCTGACCAGCTGAGCTAACAGGCCTGCTTTTTCAATGATTTGTTGCAACTAACTGTTTGCAAAGTGGCTCAGAGGGTTTCAGCATGCAGTCTGAGTGTTTTCTTGATTTTGGCAAATTCAAAGCATCCAGTGCATTCCCGTTTGGTCGAGGCCCAAGGTCAGCTTTGAAGTATATTATAGTAAAAGAGCTCAAGACCCTCCATTTTAGTTGACACAACTAAAAGAGGCATGATTAACTTGGCCAAATCAAACACTGTGATGCAGTTTTTACTGGACAAAGACTGAAATAAGTCACAGCCATGAAGATCAATGTATTTGAAAGTCAGGTTTGACGGAGAGCCAAGCAGGTATTTCTACAGACAGCAAGTCGCGATTAATTGCAGTTAACTTTGACAGTTACACGGTAGGCCAACCACGAAGGGACTCGAACCCTCAATCTTCTGATTCGAAGTCAGACGCCTTATCCATTAGGCCACGTGGTCCTTGTATCTCTATGATGTATTCTCTCTGTCAGAATGTTAGTGGGATGAAAAGTCCATCAGGGCTTACAGCTGTGTGTTTGGCGGCATAATGTTGCTGGATAATGCAGTGAAGAGCATATGGGTCAGAGCCGTGAAAACCACTCCGTTTTACTGGACAAAGACTGAAATCTGTCACAGCCATGAGGATCAATCAGTTGCCTGAACTTGAAACTCAGGTTTAACGGAAAGCCAACCAGTTACTTCTACAAGTACCAAGTTGTGTTCATTTCAGGTAGCTTTGACAGTTACACGGAAGGACAACCACGAAGGGATTCGAACCCTCAATCTCCTGATTCGTAGTCAGGCGCCTTATCCATTGGGCCACGCGGTCCTTATATGTAGCTTTTGTATTATTTCTGTAAGAAAGGTAGTTGGCTGAAATGTCCATCAGGGATTATGGCTCTGTGTTTGGTGGCATAATCTTGCTGGATAGTGAAGAGCATATTGGATGTGCATAGAGACATTTTTTGCCTAACAAAAGAGAGATTTTGCATGTTAGAGATGCACAGGGATACATTCTAATTAGTACTCTATGGCCCGTACGGGGATCGAACCCGCGACCTTGGCGTTATTAGCACCACGCTCTGACCAGCTGAGCTAACAGGCCTGCTTTTTCAATGATTTGTTGCAACTAACTGTTTGCAAAGTGGCTCAGAGGGTTTCAGCATGCAGTCTGAGTGTTTTCTTGATTTTGGCAAATTCAAAGCATCCAGTGCATTCCCGTTTGGTCGAGGCCCAAGGTCAGCTTTGAAGTATATTATAGTAAAAGAGCTCAAGACCCTCCATTTTAGTTGACACAACTAAAAGAGGCATGATTAACTTGGCCAAATCAAACACTGTGATGCAGTTTTTACTGGACAAAGACTGAAATCAGTCACAGCCATGAAGATCAATGAATTTGAAAGTCAGGTTTGACAGAGAGCCAAGCAGTTATTTCTACAGACAGCAAGTCACGATTAATTGCAGTTAACTTTGACAGTTACACGGTAGGCCAACCACGAAGGGACTCGAACCCTCAATCTTCTGATTCGAAGTCAGACGCCTTATCCATTAGGCCACGTGGTCCTTGTATCTCTATGATGTATTTTCTCTGTCAGAATGTTAGTGGGATGAAAAGTCCATCAGGGCTTACAGCTGTGTGTTTGGCGGCATAATGTTGCTGGATAATGCAGTGAAGAGCATATGGGTCAGAGCCGTGAAAACCACTCCGTTTTTACTGGACAAAGACTGAAATCTGTCACAGCCATGAGGATCAATCAGTTGCCTGAACTTGAAACTCAGGTTTAACGGAAAGCCAACCAGTTACTTCTACAAGTACCAAGTTGTGTTCATTTCAGGTAGCTTTGACAGTTACACGGAAGGACAACCACGAAGGGATTCGAACCCTCAATCTCCTGATTCGTAGTCAGGCGCCTTATCCATTGGGCCACGCGGTCCTTATATGTAGCTTTTGTATTATTTCTGTAAGAAAGGTAGTTGGCTGAAATGTCCATCAGGGATTATGGCTCTGTGTTTGGTGGCATAATCTTGCTGGATAGTGAAGAGCATATTGGATGTGCATAGAGACATTTTTTGCCTAACAAAAGAGAGATTTTGCATGTTAGAGATGCACAGGGATACATTCTAATCAGTACTCTATGGCCCGTACGGGGATCGAACCCGCGACCTTGGCGTTATTAGCACCACGCTCTGACCAGCTGAGCTAACAGGCCTGCTTTTTCAATGATTTGTTGCAACTAACTGTTTGCAAAGTGGCTCAGAGGGTTTCAGCATGCAGTCTGAGTGTTTTCTTGATTTTGGCAAATTCAAAGCATCCAGTGCATTCCCGTTTGGTCGAGGCCCAAGGTCAGCTTTGAAGTATATTATAGTAAAAGAGCTCAAGACCCTCCATTTTAGTTGACACAACTAAAAGAGGCATGATTAACTTGGCCAAATCAAACACTGTGATGCAGTTTTTACTGGACAAAGACTGAAATCAGTCACAGCCATGAAGATCAATGAATTTGAAAGTCAGGTTTGACAGAGAGCCAGGCAGTTATTTCTACAGACAGCAAGTCACGATTAATTGCAGTTAACTTTGACAGTTCCACGGTAGGCCAACCACGAAGGGACTCGAACTCTCAATCTTCTGATTCGAAGTCAGACGCCTTATCCATTAGGCCACGTGGTCCTTGTATCTCTATGATGTATTCTCTCTGTCAGAATGTTAGTGGGATGAAAAGTCCATCAGGGGTTACAGCTGTGTGTTTGGCGGCATAATGTTGCTGGATAATGCAGTGAAGAGCATATGGGTCAGAGCCGTGAAAACCACTCCGTTTTTACTGGACAAAGACTGAAATCTGTCACAGCCATGAGGATCAATCAGTTGCCTGAACTTGAAACTCAGGTTTAACGGAAAGCCAACCAGTTACTTCTACAAGTACCAAGTTGTGTTCATTTCAGGTAGCTTTGACAGTTACACGGAAGGACAACCACGAAGGGATTCGAACCCTCAATCTCCTGATTCGTAGTCAGGCGCCTTATCCATTGGGCCACGCGGTCCTTATATGTAGCTTTTGTATTATTTCTGTAAGAAAGGTAGTTGGCTGAAATGTCCATCAGGGATTATGGCTCTGTGTTTGGTGGCATAATCTTGCTGGATAGTGAAGAGCATATTGGATGTGCATAGAGACATTTTTTGCCTAACAAAAGAGAGATTTTGCATGTTAGAGATGCACAGGGATACATTCTAATCAGTACTCTATGGCCCGTACGGGGATCGAACCCGCGACCTTGGCGTTATTAGCACCACGCTCTGACCAGCTGAGCTAACAGGCCTGCTTTTTCAATGATTTGTTGCAACTAACTGTTTGCAAAGTGGCTCAGAGGGTTTCAGCATGCAGTCTGAGTGTTTTCTTGATTTTGGCAAATTCAAAGCATCCAGTGCATTCCCGTTTGGTCGAGGCCCAAGGTCAGCTTTGAAGTATATTATAGTAAAAGAGCTCAAGACCCTCCATTTTAGTTGACACAACTAAAAGAGGCATGATTAACTTGGCCAAATCAAACACTGTGATGCAGTTTTTACTGGACAAAGACTGAAATCAGTCACAGCCATGAAGATCAATGAATTTGAAAGTCAGGTTTGACAGAGAGCCAAGCAGTTATTTCTACAGACAGCAAGTCACGATTAATTGCAGTTAACTTTGACAGTTACACGGTAGGCCAACCACGAAGGGACTCGAACCCTCAATCTTCTGATTCGAAGTCAGACGCCTTATCCATTAGGCCACGTGGTCCTTGTATCTCTATGATGTATTCTCTCTGTCAGAATGTTAGTGGGATGAAAAGTCCATCAGGGCTTACAGCTGTGTGTTTGGCGGCATAATGTTGCTGGATAATGCAGTGAAGAGCATATGGGTCAGAGCCGTGAAAACCACTCCGTTTTTACTGGACAAAGACTGAAATCTGTCACAGCCATGAGGATCAATCAGTTGCCTGAACTTGAAACTCAGGTTTAACGGAAAGCCAACCAGTTACTTCTACAAGTACCAAGTTGTGTTCATTTCAGGTAGCTTTGACAGTTACACGGAAGGACAACCACGAAGGGATTCGAACCCTCAATCTCCTGATTCGTAGTCAGGCGCCTTATCCATTGGGCCACGCGGTCCTTATATGTAGCTTTTGTATTATTTCTGTAAGAAAGGTAGTTGGCTGAAATGTCCATCAGGGATTATGGCTCTGTGTTTGGTGGCATAATCTTGCTGGATAGTGAAGAGCATATTGGATGTGCATAGAGACAGTTTTTGCCTAACAAAGGAGAGATTTTGCATGTTAGAGATGCACAGGGATACATTCTAATCAGTACTCTATGGCCCGTACGGGGATCGAACCCGCGACCTTGGCGTTATTAGCACCACGCTCTGACCAGCTGAGCTAACAGGCCTGCTTTTTCAATGATTTGTTGCAACTAACTGTTTGCAAAGTGGCTCAGAGGGTTTCAGCATGCAGTCTGAGTGTTTTCTTGATTTTGGCAAATTCAAAGCATCCAGTGCATTCCCGTTTGGTCGAGGCCCAAGGTCAGCTTTGAAGTATATTATAGTAAAAGAGCTCAAGACCCTCCATTTTAGTTGACACAACTAAAAGAGGCATGATTAACTTGGCCAAATCAAACACTGTGATGCAGTTTTTACTGGACAAAGACTGAAATAAGGCACAGCCATGAAGATCAATGTATTTGAAAGTCAGGTTTGACGGAGAGCCAAGCAGGTATTTCTACAGACAGCAAGTCGCGATTAATTGCAGTTAACTTTGACAGTTACACGGTAGGCCAACCACGAAGGGACTCGAACCCTCAATCTTCTGATTCGAAGTCAGACGCCTTATCCATTAGGCCACGTGGTCCTTGTATCTCTATGATGTATTCTCTCTGTCAGAATGTTAGTGGGATGAAAAGTCCATCAGGGCTTACAGCTGTGTGTTTGGCGGCATAATGTTGCTGGATAATGCAGTGAAGAGCATATGGGTCAGAGCCGTGAAAACCACTCCGTTTTTACTGGACAAAGACTGAAATCTGTCACAGCCATGAGGATCAATCAGTTGCCTGAACTTGAAACTCAGGTTTAACGGAAAGCCAACCAGTTACTTCTACAAGTACCAAGTTGTGTTCATTTCAGGTAGCTTTGACAGTTACACGGAAGGACAACCACGAAGGGATTCGAACCCTCAATCTCCTGATTCGTAGTCAGGCGCCTTATCCATTGGGCCACGCGGTCCTTATATGTAGCTTTTGTATTATTTCTGTAAGAAAGGTAGTTGGCTGAAATGTCCATCAGGGATTATGGCTCTGTGTTTGGTGGCATAATCTTGCTGGATAGTGAAGAGCATATTGGATGTGCATAGAGACAGTTTTTGCCTAACAAAGGACAGATTTTGCATGTTAGAGATGCACAGGGATACATTCTAATCAGTACTCTATGGCCCGTACGGGGATCGAACCTGCGACCTTGGCGTTATTAGCACCAGGCTCTGACCAGCTGAGCTAACAGGCCTGCTTTTTCAATGATTTGTTGCAACTAACTGTTTGCAAAGTGGCTCAGAGGGTTTCAGCATGCAGTCTGAGTGTTTTCTTGATTTTGGCAAATTCAAAGCATCCAGTGCATTCCCGTTTGGTCGAGGCCCAAGGTCAGCTTTGAAGTATATTATAGTAAAAGAGCTCAAGACCCTCCATTTTAGTTGACACAACTAAAAGAGGCATGATTAACTTGGCCAAATCAAACACTGTGATGCAGTTTTTACTGGACAAAGACTGAAATAAGTCACAGCCATGAAGATCAATGTATTTGAAAGTCAGGTTTGACGGAGAGCCAAGCAGGTATTTCTACAGACAGCAAGTCGCGATTAATTGCAGTTAACTTTGACAGTTACACGGTAGGCCAACCACGAAGGGACTCGAACCCTCAATCTTCTGATTCGAAGTCAGACGCCTTATCCATTAGGCCACGTGGTCCTTGTATCTCTATGATGTATTCTCTCTGTCAGAATGTTAGTGGGATGAAAAGTCCATCAGGGCTTACAGCTGTGTGTTTGGCGGCATAATGTTGCTGGATAATGCAGTGAAGAGCATATGGGTCAGAGCCGTGAAAACCACTCCGTTTTTACTGGACAAAGACTGAAATCTGTCACAGCCATGAGGATCAATCAGTTACCTGAACTTGAAACTCAGGTTTAACGGAAAGCCAACCAGTTACTTCTACAACTACCAAGTTGTGTTCATTTCAGGTAGCTTTGACAGTTATACGGAAGGACAACCACGAAGGGATTCGAACCCTCAATCTCCTGATTCGTAGTCAGGCGCCTTATCCATTGGGCCACGCGGTCCTTATATGTAGCTTTTGTATTATTTCTGTAAGAAAGGTAGTTGGCTGAAATGTCCATCAGGGATTATGGCTCTGTGTTTGGTGGCATAATCTTGCTGGATAGTGAAGAGCATATTGGATGTGCATAGAGACAGTTTTTGCCTAACAAAGGAGAGATTTTGCATGTTAGAGATGCACAGGGATACATTCTAATCAGTACTCTATGGCCCGTACGGGGATCGAACCCGCGACCTTGGCGTTATTAGCACCACGCTCTGACCAGCTGAGCTAACAGGCCTGCTTTTTCAATGATTTGTTGCAACTAACTGTTTGCAAAGTGGCTCAGAGGGTTTCAGCATGCAGTCTGAGTGTTTTCTTGATTTTGGCAAATTCAAAGCATCCAGTGCATTCCCGTTTGGTCGAGGCCCAAGGTCAGCTTTGAAGTATATTATAGTAAAAGAGCTCAAGACCCTCCATTTTAGTTGACACAACTAAAAGAGGCATGATTAACTTGGCCAAATCAAACACTGTGATGCAGTTTTTACTGGACAAAGACTGAAATCAGTCACAGCCATGAAGATCAATGAATTTGAAAGTCAGGTTTGACAGAGAGCCAAGCAGTTATTTCTACAGACAGCAAGTCACGATTAATTGCAGTTAACTTTGACAGTTACACGGTAGGCCAACCACGAAGGGACTCGAACCCTCAATCTTCTGATTCGAAGTCAGACGCCTTATCCATTAGGCCACGTGGTCCTTGTATCTCTATGATGTATTCTCTCTGTCAGAATGTTAGTGGGATGAAAAGTCCATCAGGGCTTACAGCTGTGTGTTTGGCGGCATAATGTTGCTGGATAATGCAGTGAAGAGCATAAGGGTCAGAGCCGTGAAAACCACTCCGTTTTTACTGGACAAAGACTGAAATCTGTCACAGCCATGAGGATCAATCAGTTGCCTGAACTTGAAACTCAGGTTTAACGGAAAGCCAACCAGTTACTTCTACAAGTACCAAGTTGTGTTCATTTCAGGTAGCTTTGACAGTTACACGGAAGGACAACCACGAAGGGATTCGAACCCTCAATCTCCTGATTCGTAGTCAGGCGCCTTATCCATTGGGCCACGCGGTCCTTATATGTAGCTTTTGTATTATTTCTGTAAGAAAGGTAGTTGGCTGAAATGTCCATCAGGGATTATGGCTCTGTGTTTGGTGGCATAATCTTGCTGGATAGTGAAGAGCATATTGGATGTGCATAGAGACATTTTTTGCCTAACAAAAGAGAGATTTTGCATGTTAGAGATGCACAGGGATACATTCTAATCAGTACTCTATGGCCCGTACGGGGATCGAACCCGCGACCTTGGCGTTATTAGCACCACGCTCTGACCAGCTGAGCTAACAGGCCTGCTTTTTCAATGATTTGTTGCAACTAACTGTTTGCAAAGTGGCTCAGAGGGTTTCAGCATGCAGTCTGAGTGTTTTCTTGATTTTGGCAAATTCAAAGCATCCAGTGCATTCCCGTTTGGTCGAGGCCCAAGGTCAGCTTTGAAGTATATTATAGTAAAAGAGCTCAAGACCCTCCATTTTAGTTGACACAACTAAAAGAGGCATGATTAACTTGGCCAAATCAAACACTGTGATGCAGTTTTTACTGGACAAAGACTGAAATCAGTCACAGCCATGAAGATCAATGAATTTGAAAGTCAGGTTTGACAGAGAGCCAAGCAGTTATTTCTACAGACAGCAAGTCACGATTAATTGCAGTTAACTTTGACAGTTACACGGTAGGCCAACCACGAAGGGACTCGAACCCTCAATCTTCTGATTCGAAGTCAGACGCCTTATCCATTAGGCCACGTGGTCCTTGTATCTCTATGATGTATTCTCTCTGTCAGAATGTTAGTGGGATGAAAAGTCCATCAGGGCTTACAGCTGTGTGTTTGGCGGCATAATGTTGCTGGATAATGCAGTGAAGAGCATATGGGTCAGAGCCGTGAAAACCACTCCGTTTTTACTGGACAAAGACTGAAATCTGTCACAGCCATGAGGATCAATCAGTTGCCTGAACTTGAAACTCAGGTTTAACGGAAAGCCAACCAGTTACTTCTACAAGTACCAAGTTGTGTTCATTTCAGGTAGCTTTGACAGTTACACGGAAGGACAACCACGAAGGGATTCGAACCCTCAATCTCCTGATTCGTAGTCAGGCGCCTTATCCATTGGGCCACGCGGTCCTTATATGTAGCTTTTGTATTATTTCTGTAAGAAAGGTAGTTGGCTGAAATGTCCATCAGGGATTATGGCTCTGTGTTTGGTGGCATAATCTTGCTGGATAGTGAAGAGCATATTGGATGTGCATAGAGACATTTTTTGCCTAACAAAAGAGAGATTTTGCATGTTAGAGATGCACAGGGATACATTCTAATCAGTACTCTATGGCCCGTACGGGGATCGAACCCGCGACCTTGGCGTTATTAGCACCACGCTCTGACCAGCTGAGCTAACAGGCCTGCTTTTTCAATGATTTGTTGCAACTAACTGTTTGCAAAGTGGCTCAGAGGGTTTCAGCATGCAGTCTGAGTGTTTTCTTGATTTTGGCAAATTCAAAGCATCCAGTGCATTCCCGTTTGGTCGAGGCCCAAGGTCAGCTTTGAAGTATATTATAGTAAAAGAGCTCAAGACCCTCCATTTTAGTTGACACAACTAAAAGAGGCATGATTAACTTGGCCAAATCAAACACTGTGATGCAGTTTTTACTGGACAAAGACTGAAATCAGTCACAGCCATGAAGATCAATGAATTTGAAAGTCAGGTTTGACAGAGAGCCAGGCAGTTATTTCTACAGACAGCAAGTCACGATTAATTGCAGTTAACTTTGACAGTTCCACGGTAGGCCAACCACGAAGGGACTCGAACTCTCAATCTTCTGATTCGAAGTCAGACGCCTTATCCATTAGGCCACGTGGTCCTTGTATCTCTATGATGTATTCTCTCTGTCAGAATGTTAGTGGGATGAAAAGTCCATCAGGGCTTACAGCTGTGTGTTTGGCGGCATAATGTTGCTGGATAATGCAGTGAAGAGCATATGGGTCAGAGCCGTGAAAACCACTCCGTTTTTACTGGACAAAGACTGAAATCTGTCACAGCCATGAGGATCAATCAGTTGCCTGAACTTGAAACTCAGGTTTAACGGAAAGCCAACCAGTTACTTCTACAAGTACCAAGTTGTGTTCATTTCAGGTAGCTTTGACAGTTACACGGAAGGACAACCACGAAGGGATTCGAACCCTCAATCTCCTGATTCGTAGTCAGGCGCCTTATCCATTGGGCCACGCGGTCCTTATATGTAGCTTTTGTATTATTTCTGTAAGAAAGGTAGTTGGCTGAAATGTCCATCAGGGATTATGGCTCTGTGTTTGGTGGCATAATCTTGCTGGATAGTGAAGAGCATATTGGATGTGCATAGAGACATTTTTTGCCTAACAAAAGAGAGATTTTGCATGTTAGAGATGCACAGGGATACATTCTAATCAGTACTCTATGGCCCGTACGGGGATCGAACCCGCGACCTTGGCGTTATTAGCACCACGCTCTGACCAGCTGAGCTAACAGGCCTGCTTTTTCAATGATTTGTTGCAACTAACTGTTTGCAAAGTGGCTCAGAGGGTTTCAGCATGCAGTCTGAGTGTTTTCTTGATTTTGGCAAATTCAAAGCATCCAGTGCATTCCCGTTTGGTCGAGGCCCAAGGTCAGCTTTGAAGTATATTATAGTAAAAGAGCTCAAGACCCTCCATTTTAGTTGACACAACTAAAAGAGGCATGATTAACTTGGCCAAATCAAACACTGTGATGCAGTTTTTACTGGACAAAGACTGAAATCAGTCACAGCCATGAAGATCAATGAATTTGAAAGTCAGGTTTGACAGAGAGCCAAGCAGTTATTTCTACAGACAGCAAGTCACGATTAATTGCAGTTAACTTTGACAGTTACACGGTAGGCCAACCACGAAGGGACTCGAACCCTCAATCTTCTGATTCGAAGTCAGACGCCTTATCCATTAGGCCACGTGGTCCTTGTATCTCTATGATGTATTCTCTCTGTCAGAATGTTAGTGGGATGAAAAGTCCATCAGGGCTTACAGCTGTGTGTTTGGCGGCATAATGTTGCTGGATAATGCAGTGAAGAGCATATGGGTCAGAGCCGTGAAAACCACTCCGTTTTTACTGGACAAAGACTGAAATCTGTCACAGCCATGAGGATCAATCAGTTGCCTGAACTTGAAACTCAGGTTTAACGGAAAGCCAACCAGTTACTTCTACAAGTACCAAGTTGTGTTCATTTCAGGTAGCTTTGACAGTTACACGGAAGGACAACCACGAAGGGATTCGAACCCTCAATCTCCTGATTCGTAGTCAGGCGCCTTATCCATTGGGCCACGCGGTCCTTATATGTAGCTTTTGTATTATTTCTGTAAGAAAGGTAGTTGGCTGAAATGTCCATCAGGGATTATGGCTCTGTGTTTGGTGGCATAATCTTGCTGGATAGTGAAGAGCATATTGGATGTGCATAGAGACATTTTTTGCCTAACAAAAGAGAGATTTTGCATGTTAGAGATGCACAGGGATACATTCTAATCAGTACTCTATGGCCCGTACGGGGATCGAACCCGCGACCTTGGCGTTATTAGCACCACGCTCTGACCAGCTGAGCTAACAGGCCTGCTTTTTCAATGATTTGTTGCAACTAACTGTTTGCAAAGTGGCTCAGAGGGTTTCAGCATGCAGTCTGAGTGTTTTCTTGATTTTGGCAAATTCAAAGCATCCAGTGCATTCCCGTTTGGTCGAGGCCCAAGGTCAGCTTTGAAGTATATTATAGTAAAAGAGCTCAAGACCCTCCATTTTAGTTGACACAACTAAAAGAGGCATGATTAACTTGGCCAAATCAAACACTGTGATGCAGTTTTTACTGGACAAAGACTGAAATCAGTCACAGCCATGAAGATCAATGAATTTGAAAGTCAGGTTTGACAGAGAGCCAAGCAGTTATTTCTACAGACAGCAAGTCACGATTAATTGCAGTTAACTTTGACAGTTACACGGTAGGCCAACCACGAAGGGACTCGAACCCTCAATCTTCTGATTCGAAGTCAGACGCCTTATCCATTAGGCCACGTGGTCCTTGTATCTCTATGATGTATTCTCTCTGTCAGAATGTTAGTCGGATGAAAAGTCCATCAGGGCTTACAGCTGTGTGTTTGGCGGCATAATGTTGCTGGATAATGCAGTGAAGAGCATATGGGTCAGAGCCGTGAAAACCACTCCGTTTTTACTGGACAAAGACTGAAATCTGTCACAGCCATGAGGATCAATCAGTTGCCTGAACTTGAAACTCAGGTTTAACGGAAAGCCAACCAGTTACTTCTACAAGTACCAAGTTGTGTTCATTTCAGGTAGCTTTGACAGTTACACGGAAGGACAACCACAAAGGGATTCGAACCCTCAATCTCCTGATTCGTAGTCAGGCGCCTTATCCATTGGGCCACGCGGTCCTTATATGTAGCTTTTGTATTATTTCTGTAAGAAAGGTAGTTGGCTGAAATGTCCATCAGGGATTATGGCTCTGTGTTTGGTGGCATAATCTTGCTGGATAGTGAAGAGCATATTGGATGTGCATAGAGACAGTTTTTGCCTAACAAAAGAGAGATTTTGCATGTTAGAGATGCACAGGGATACATTCTAATCAGTACTCTATGGCCCGTACGGGGATCGAACCCGCGACCTTGGCGTTATTAGCACCACGCTCTGACCAGCTGAGCTAACAGGCCTGCTTTTTCAATGATTTGTTGCAACTAACTGTTTGCAAAGTGGCTCAGAGGGTTTCAGCATGCAGTCTGAGTGTTTTCTTGATTTTGGCAAATTCAAAGCATCCAGTGCATTCCCGTTTGGTCGAGGCCCAAGGTCAGCTTTGAAGTATATTATAGTAAAAGAGCTCAAGACCCTCCATTTTAGTTGACACAACTAAAAGAGGCATGATTAACTTGGCCAAATCAAACACTGTGATGCAGTTTTTACTGGACAAAGACTGAAATAAGTCACAGCCATGAAGATCAATGTATTTGAAAGTCAGGTTTGACGGAGAGCCAAGCAGTTATTTCTACAGACAGCAAGTCGCGATTAATTGCAGTTAACTTTGACAGTTACACGGTAGGCCAACCACGAAGGGACTCGAACCCTCAATCTTCTGATTCGAAGTCAGACGCCTTATCCATTAGGCCACTTGGTCCTTGTATCTCTATGATGTATTCTCTCTGTCAGAATGTTAGTGGGATGAAAAGTCCATCAGGGCTTACAGCTGTGTGTTTGGCGGCATAATGTTGCTGGATAATGCAGTGAAGAGCATATGGGTCAGAGCCGTGAAAACCACTCCGTTTTTACTGGACAAAGACTGAAATCTGTCACAGCCATGAGGATCAATCAGTTGCCTGAACTTGAAACTCAGGTTTAACGGAAAGCCAACCAGTTACTTCTACAAGTACCAAGTTGTGTTCATTTCAGGTAGCTTTGACAGTTATACGGAAGGACAACCACGAAGGGATTCGAACCCTCAATCTCCTGATTCGTAGTCAGGCGCCTTATCCATTGGGCCACGCGGTCCTTATATGTAGCTTTTGTATTATTTCTGTAAGAAAGGTAGTTGGCTGAAATGTCCATCAGGGATTATGGCTCTGTGTTTGGTGGCATAATCTTGCTGGATAGTGAAGAGCATATTGGATGTGCATAGAGACAGTTTTTGCCTAACAAAAGAGAGATTTTGCATGTTAGAGATGCACAGGGATACATTCTAATCAGTACTCTATGGCCCGTACGGGGATCGAACCCGCGACCTTGGCGTTATTAGCACCACGCTCTGACCAGCTGAGCTAACAGGCCTGCTTTTTCAATGATTTGTTGCAACTAACTGTTTGCAAAGTGGCTCAGAGGGTTTCAGCATGCAGTCTGAGTGTTTTCTTGATTTTGGCAAATTCAAAGCATCCAGTGCATTCCCGTTTGGTCGAGGCCCAAGGTCAGCTTTGAAGTATATTAAAGTAAAAGAGCTCAAGACCCTCCATTTTAGTTGACACAACTAAAAGAGGCATGATTAACTTGGCCAAATCAAACACTGTGATGCAGTTTTTACTGGACAAAGACTGAAATCAGTCACAGCCATGAAGATCAATGAATTTGAAAGTCAGGTTTGACAGAGAGCCAAGCAGTTATTTCTACAGACAGCAAGTCGCGATTAATTGCAGTTAACTTTGACAGTTACACGGTAGGCCAACCACGAAGGGACTCGAACCCTCAATCTTCTGATTCGAAGTCAGACGCCTTATCCATTAGGCCACGTGGTCCTTGTATCTCTATGATGTATTCTCTCTGTCAGAATGTTAGTCGGATGAAAAGTCCATCAGGGCTTACAGCTGTGTGTTTGGCGGCATAATGTTGCTGGATAATGCAGTGAAGAGCATATGGGTCAGAGCCGTGAAAACCACTCCGTTTTTACTGGACAAAGACTGAAATCTGTCACAGCCATGAGGATCAATCAGTTGCCTGAACTTGAAACTCAGGTTTAACGGAAAGCCAACCAGTTACTTCTACAAGTACCAAGTTGTGTTCATTTCAGGTAGCTTTGACAGTTACACGGAAGGACAACCACAAAGGGATTCGAACCCTCAATCTCCTGATTCGTAGTCAGGCGCCTTATCCATTGGGCCACGCGGTCCTTATATGTAGCTTTTGTATTATTTCTGTAAGAAAGGTAGTTGGCTGAAATGTCCATCAGGGATTATGGCTCTGTGTTTGGTGGCATAATCTTGCTGGATAGTGAAGAGCATATTGGATGTGCATAGAGACAGTTTTTGCCTAACAAAAGAGAGATTTTGCATGTTAGAGATGCACAGGGATACATTCTAATCAGTACTCTATGGCCCGTACGGGGATCGAACCCGCGACCTTGGCGTTATTAGCACCACGCTCTGACCAGCTGAGCTAACAGGCCTGCTTTTTCAATGATTTGTTGCAACTAACTGTTTGCAAAGTGGCTCAGAGGGTTTCAGCATGCAGTCTGAGTGTTTTCTTGATTTTGGCAAATTCAAAGCATCCAGTGCATTCCCGTTTGGTCGAGGCCCAAGGTCAGCTTTGAAGTATATTATAGTAAAAGAGCTCAAGACCCTCCATTTTAGTTGACACAACTAAAAGAGGCATGATTAACTTGGCCAAATCAAACACTGTGATGCAGTTTTTACTGGACAAAGACTGAAATAAGTCACAGCCATGAAGATCAATGTATTTGAAAGTCAGGTTTGACGGAGAGCCAAGCAGTTATTTCTACAGACAGCAAGTCGCGATTAATTGCAGTTAACTTTGACAGTTACACGGTAGGCCAACCACGAAGGGACTCGAACCCTCAATCTTCTGATTCGAAGTCAGACGCCTTATCCATTAGGCCACTTGGTCCTTGTATCTCTATGATGTATTCTCTCTGTCAGAATGTTAGTGGGATGAAATGTCCATCAGGGCTTACAGCTGTGTGTTTGGCGGCATAATGTTGCTGGATAATGCAGTGAAGAGCATATGGGTCAGAGCCGTGAAAACCACTCCGTTTTTACTGGACAAAGACTGAAATCTGTCACAGCCATGAGGATCAATCAGTTGCCTGAACTTGAAACTCAGGTTTAACGGAAAGCCAACCAGTTACTTCTACAAGTACCAAGTTGTGTTCATTTCAGGTAGCTTTGACAGTTATACGGAAGGACAACCACGAAGGGATTCGAACCCTCAATCTCCTGATTCGTAGTCAGGCGCCTTATCCATTGGGCCACGCGGTCCTTATATGTAGCTTTTGTATTATTTCTGTAAGAAAGGTAGTTGGCTGAAATGTCCATCAGGGATTATGGCTCTGTGTTTGGTGGCATAATCTTGCTGGATAGTGAAGAGCATATTGGATGTGCATAGAGACAGTTTTTGCCTAACAAAGGAAAGATTTTGCATGTTAGAGATGCACAGGGATACATTCTAATCAGTACTCTATGGCCCGTACGGGGATCGAACCCGCGACCTTGGCGTTATTAGCACCACGCTCTGACCAGCTGAGCTAACAGGCCTGCTTTTTCAATGATTTGTTGCAACTAAGTGTTTGCAAAGTGGCTCAGAGGGTTTCAGCATGCAGTCTGAGTGTTTTCTTGATTTTGGCAAATTCAAAGCATCCAGTGCATTCCCGTTTGGTCGAGGCCCAAGGTCAGCTTTGAAGTATATTATAGTAAAAGAGCTCAAGACCCTCCATTTTAGTTGACACAACTAAAAGAGGCATGATTAACTTGGCCAAATCAAACACTGTGATGCAGTTTTTACTGGACAAAGACTGAAATAAGTCACAGCCATGAAGATCAATGTATTTGAAAGTCAAGTTTGACAGAGAGCCAAGCAGTTATTTCTACAGACAGCAAGTCACGATTAATTGCAGTTAACTTTGACAGTTACACGGTAGGCCAACCACGAAGGGACTCAAACTCTCAATCTTCTGATTCGAAGTCAGACGCCTTATCCATTAGGCCACGTGGTCCTTGTATCTCTATGATGTATTCTCTCTGTCAGAATGTTAGTGGGATGAAAAGTCCATCAGGGCTTACAGCTGTGTGTTTGGCGGCATAATGTTGCTGGATAATGCAGTGAAGAGCATATGGGTCAGAGCCGTGAAAACCACTCCGTTTTTACTGGACAAAGACTGAAATCTGTCACAGCCATGAGGATCAATCAGTTGCCTGAACTTGAAACTCAGGTTTAACGGAAAGCCAACCAGTTACTTCTACAAGTACCAAGTTGTGTTCATTTCAGGTAGCTTTGACAGTTATACGGAAGGACAACCACGAAGGGATTCGAACCCTCAATCTCCTGATTCGTAGTCAGGCGCCTTATCCATTGGGCCACGCGGTCCTTATATGTAGCTTTTGTATTATTTCTGTAAGAAAGGTAGTTGGCTGAAATGTCCATCAGGGATTATGGCTCTGTGTTTGGTGGCATAATCTTGCTGGATAGTGAAGAGCATATTGGATGTGCATAGAGACAGTTTTTGCCTAACAAAAGAGAGATTTTGCATGTTAGAGATGCACAGGGATACATTCTAATCAGTACTCTATGGCCCGTACGGGGATCGAACCCGCGACCTTGGCGTTATTAGCACCACTCTCTGACCAGCTGAGCTAACAGGCCTGCTTTTTCAATGATTTGTTGCAACTAACTGTTTGCAAAGTGGCTCAGAGGGTTTCAGCATGCAGTCTGAGTGTTTTCTTGATTTTGGCAAATTCAAAGCATCCAGTGCATTCCCGTTTGGTCGAGGCCCAAGGTCAGCTTTGAGGTATATTATAGTAAAAGAGCTCAAGACCCTCCATTTTAGTTGACACAACTAAAAGAGGCATGATTAACTTGGCCAAATCAAACACTGTGATGCAGTTTTTACTGGACAAAGACTGAAATCAGTCACAGCCATGAAGATCAATGAATTTGAAAGTCAGGTTTGACGGAGAGCCAAGCAGTTATTTCTACAGACAGCAAGTCGCGATTAATTGCAGTTAACTTTGACAGTTACACGGTAGGCCAACCACGAAGGGACTCGAACCCTCAATCTTCTGATTCGAAGTCAGACGCCTTATCCATTAGGCCACGTGGTCCTTGTATCTCTATGATGTATTCTCTCTGTCAGAATGTTAGTGGGATGAAAAGTCCATCAGGGCTTACAGCTGTGTGTTTGGCGGCATAATGTTGCTGGATAATGCAGTGAAGAGCATATGGGTCAGAGCCGTGAAAACCACTCCGTTTTTACTGGACAAAGACTGAAATCTGTCACAGCCATGAGGATCAATCAGTTGCCTGAACTTGAAACTCAGGTTTAACAGAAAGCCAACCAGTTACTTCTACAAGTACCAAGTTGTGTTCATATCAGGTAGCTTTGACAGTTACACGGAAGGACAACCACGAAGGGATTCGAACCCTCAATCTCCTGATTCGTAGTCAGGCGCCTTAGCCATTGGGCCACGCGGTCCTTATATGTAGCTTTTGTATTATTTCTGTAAGAAAGGTAGTTGGCTGAAATGTCCATCAGGGATTATGGCTCTGTGTTTGGTGGCATAATCTTGCTGGATAGTGAAGAGCATATTGGATGTGCATAGAGACATTTTTTGCCTAACAAAAGAGAGATTTTGCATGTTAGAGATGCACAGGGATACATTCTAATCAGTACTCTATGGCCCGTACGGGGATCGAACCCGCGACCTTGGCGTTATTAGCACCACGCTCTGACCAGCTGAGCTAACAGGCCTGCTATTTCAATGATTTGTTGCAACTAACTGTTTGCAAAGTGGCTCAGAGGGTTTCAGCATGCAGTCTGAGTGTTTTCTTGATTTTGGCAAATTCAAAGCATCCAGTGCATTCCCGTTTGGTCGAGGCCCAAGGTCAGCTTTGAAGTATATTATAGTAAAAGAGCTCAAGACCCTCCATTTTAGTTGACACAACTAAAAGAGGCATGATTAACTTGGCCAAATCAAACACTGTGATGCAGTTTTTACTGGACAAAGACTGAAATAAGTCACAGCCATGAAGATCAATGTATTTGAAAGTCAGGTTTGACGGAGAGCCAAGCAGTTATTTCTACAGACAGCAAGTCGCGATTAATTGCAGTTAACTTTGACAGTTACACGGTAGGCCAACCACGAAGGGACTCGAACCCTCAATCTTCTGATTCGAAGTCAGACGCCTTATCCATTAGGCCACGTGGTCCTTGTATCTCTATGATGTATTCTCTCTGTCAGAATGTTAGTGGGATGAAAAGTCCATCAGGGCTTACAGCTGTGTGTTTGGCGGCATAATGTTGCTGGATAATGCAGTGAAGAGCATATGGGTCAGAGCCGTGAAAACCACTCCGTTTTTACTGGACAAAGACTGAAATCTGTCACAGCCATGAGGATCAATCAGTTGCCTGAACTTGAAACTCAGGTTTAACGGAAAGCCAACCAGTTACTTCTACAAGTACCAAGTTGTGTTCATTTCAGGTAGCTTTGACAGTTATACGGAAGGACAACCACGAAGGGATTCGAACCCTCAATCTCCTGATTCGTAGTCAGGCGCCTTATCCATTGGGCCACGCGGTCCTTATATGTAGCTTTTGTATTATTTCTGTAAGAAAGGTAGTTGGCTGAAATGTCCATCAGGGATTATGGCTCTGTGTTTGGTGGCATAATCTTGCTGGATAGTGAAGAGCATATTGGATGTGCATAGAGACAGTTTTTGCCTAACAAAAGAGAGATTTTGCATGTTAGAGATGCACAGGGATACATTCTAATCAGTACTCTATGGCCCGTACGGGGATCGAACCCGCGACCTTGGCGTTATTAGCACCACTCTCTGACCAGCTGAGCTAACAGGCCTGCTTTTTCAATGATTTGTTGCAACTAACTGTTTGCAAAGTGGCTCAGAGGGTTTCAGCATGCAGTCTGAGTGTTTTCTTGATTTTGGCAAATTCAAAGCATCCAGTGCATTCCCGTTTGGTCGAGGCCCAAGGTCAGCTTTGAGGTATATTATAGTAAAAGAGCTCAAGACCCTCCATTTTAGTTGACACAACTAAAAGAGGCATGATTAACTTGGCCAAATCAAACACTGTGATGCAGTTTTTACTGGACAAAGACTGAAATCAGTCACAGCCATGAAGATCAATGAATTTGAAAGTCAGGTTTGACGGAGAGCCAAGCAGTTATTTCTACAGACAGCAAGTCGCGATTAATTGCAGTTAACTTTGACAGTTACACGGTAGGCCAACCACGAAGGGACTCGAACCCTCAATCTTCTGATTCGAAGTCAGACGCCTTATCCATTAGGCCACTTGGTCCTTGTATCTCTATGATGTATTCTCTCTGTCAGAATGTTAGTGGGATGAAATGTCCATCAGGGCTTACAGCTGTGTGTTTGGCGGCATAATGTTGCTGGATAATGCAGTGAAGAGCATATGGGTCAGAGCCGTGAAAACCACTCCGTTTTTACTGGACAAAGACTGAAATCTGTCACAGCCATGAGGATCAATCAGTTGCCTGAACTTGAAACTCAGGTTTAACGGAAAGCCAACCAGTTACTTCTACAAGTACCAAGTTGTGTTCATTTCAGGTAGCTTTGACAGTTATACGGAAGGACAACCACGAAGGGATTCGAACCCTCAATCTCCTGATTCGTAGTCAGGCGCCTTATCCATTGGGCCACGCGGTCCTTATATGTAGCTTTTGTATTATTTCTGTAAGAAAGGTAGTTGGCTGAAATGTCCATCAGGGATTATGGCTCTGTGTTTGGTGGCATAATCTTGCTGGATAGTGAAGAGCATATTGGATGTGCATAGAGACAGTTTTTGCCTAACAAAGGAAAGATTTTGCATGTTAGAGATGCACAGGGATACATTCTAATCAGTACTCTATGGCCCGTACGGGGATCGAACCCGCGACCTTGGCGTTATTAGCACCACGCTCTGACCAGCTGAGCTAACAGGCCTGCTTTTTCAATGATTTGTTGCAACTAAGTGTTTGCAAAGTGGCTCAGAGGGTTTCAGCATGCAGTCTGAGTGTTTTCTTGATTTTGGCAAATTCAAAGCATCCAGTGCATTCCCGTTTGGTCGAGGCCCAAGGTCAGCTTTGAAGTATATTATAGTAAAAGAGCTCAAGACCCTCCATTTTAGTTGACACAACTAAAAGAGGCATGATTAACTTGGCCAAATCAAACACTGTGATGCAGTTTTTACTGGACAAAGACTGAAATAAGTCACAGCCATGAAGATCAATGTATTTGAAAGTCAAGTTTGACAGAGAGCCAAGCAGTTATTTCTACAGACAGCAAGTCACGATTAATTGCAGTTAACTTTGACAGTTACACGGTAGGCCAACCACGAAGGGACTCAAACTCTCAATCTTCTGATTCGAAGTCAGACGCCTTATCCATTAGGCCACGTGGTCCTTGTATCTCTATGATGTATTCTCTCTGTCAGAATGTTAGTGGGATGAAAAGTCCATCAGGGCTTACAGCTGTGTGTTTGGCGGCATAATGTTGCTGGATAATGCAGTGAAGAGCATATGGGTCAGAGCCGTGAAAACCACTCCGTTTTTACTGGACAAAGACTGAAATCTGTCACAGCCATGAGGATCAATCAGTTGCCTGAACTTGAAACTCAGGTTTAACGGAAAGCCAACCAGTTACTTCTACAAGTACCAAGTTGTGTTCATTTCAGGTAGCTTTGACAGTTATACGGAAGGACAACCACGAAGGGATTCGAACCCTCAATCTCCTGATTCGTAGTCAGGCGCCTTATCCATTGGGCCACGCGGTCCTTATATGTAGCTTTTGTATTATTTCTGTAAGAAAGGTAGTTGGCTGAAATGTCCATCAGGGATTATGGCTCTGTGTTTGGTGGCATAATCTTGCTGGATAGTGAAGAGCATATTGGATGTGCATAGAGACAGTTTTTGCCTAACAAAAGAGAGATTTTGCATGTTAGAGATGCACAGGGATACATTCTAATCAGTACTCTATGGCCCGTACGGGGATCGAACCCGCGACCTTGGCGTTATTAGCACCACTCTCTGACCAGCTGAGCTAACAGGCCTGCTTTTTCAATGATTTGTTGCAACTAACTGTTTGCAAAGTGGCTCAGAGGGTTTCAGCATGCAGTCTGAGTGTTTTCTTGATTTTGGCAAATTCAAAGCATCCAGTGCATTCCCGTTTGG
The DNA here is from genome assembly GCF_963280865.1 of Gymnoscopelus braueri. Taxonomy (NCBI): domain Eukaryota; kingdom Metazoa; phylum Chordata; class Actinopteri; order Myctophiformes; family Myctophidae; genus Gymnoscopelus; species Gymnoscopelus braueri. The sequence goes on along the minus strand of NC_137620.1, from coordinate 6,244,579 downwards.
TCGAGGCCCAAGGTCAGCTTTGAGGTATATTATAGTAAAAGAGCTCAAGACCCTCCATTTTAGTTGACACAACTAAAAGAGGCATGATTAACTTGGCCAAATCAAACACTGTGATGCAGTTTTTACTGGACAAAGACTGAAATCAGTCACAGCCATGAAGATCAATGAATTTGAAAGTCAGGTTTGACGGAGAGCCAAGCAGTTATTTCTACAGACAGCAAGTCGCGATTAATTGCAGTTAACTTTGACAGTTACACGGTAGGCCAACCACGAAGGGACTCGAACCCTCAATCTTCTGATTCGAAGTCAGACGCCTTATCCATTAGGCCACGTGGTCCTTGTATCTCTATGATGTATTCTCTCTGTCAGAATGTTAGTGGGATGAAAAGTCCATCAGGGCTTACAGCTGTGTGTTTGGCGGCATAATGTTGCTGGATAATGCAGTGAAGAGCATATGGGTCAGAGCCGTGAAAACCACTCCGTTTTTACTGGACAAAGACTGAAATCTGTCACAGCCATGAGGATCAATCAGTTGCCTGAACTTGAAACTCAGGTTTAACAGAAAGCCAACCAGTTACTTCTACAAGTACCAAGTTGTGTTCATATCAGGTAGCTTTGACAGTTACACGGAAGGACAACCACGAAGGGATTCGAACCCTCAATCTCCTGATTCGTAGTCAGGCGCCTTAGCCATTGGGCCACGCGGTCCTTATATGTAGCTTTTGTATTATTTCTGTAAGAAAGGTAGTTGGCTGAAATGTCCATCAGGGATTATGGCTCTGTGTTTGGTGGCATAATCTTGCTGGATAGTGAAGAGCATATTGGATGTGCATAGAGACATTTTTTGCCTAACAAAAGAGAGATTTTGCATGTTAGAGATGCACAGGGATACATTCTAATCAGTACTCTATGGCCCGTACGGGGATCGAACCCGCGACCTTGGCGTTATTAGCACCACGCTCTGACCAGCTGAGCTAACAGGCCTGCTATTTCAATGATTTGTTGCAACTAACTGTTTGCAAAGTGGCTCAGAGGGTTTCAGCATGCAGTCTGAGTGTTTTCTTGATTTTGGCAAATTCAAAGCATCCAGTGCATTCCCGTTTGGTCGAGGCCCAAGGTCAGCTTTGAAGTATATTATAGTAAAAGAGCTCAAGACCCTCCATTTTAGTTGACACAACTAAAAGAGGCATGATTAACTTGGCCAAATCAAACACTGTGATGCAGTTTTTACTGGACAAAGACTGAAATAAGTCACAGCCATGAAGATCAATGTATTTGAAAGTCAGGTTTGACGGAGAGCCAAGCAGTTATTTCTACAGACAGCAAGTCGCGATTAATTGCAGTTAACTTTGACAGTTACACGGTAGGCCAACCACGAAGGGACTCGAACCCTCAATCTTCTGATTCGAAGTCAGACGCCTTATCCATTAGGCCACGTGGTCCTTGTATCTCTATGATGTATTCTCTCTGTCAGAATGTTAGTGGGATGAAAAGTCCATCAGGGCTTACAGCTGTGTGTTTGGCGGCATAATGTTGCTGGATAATGCAGTGAAGAGCATATGGGTCAGAGCCGTGAAAACCACTCCGTTTTTACTGGACAAAGACTGAAATCTGTCACAGCCATGAGGATCAATCAGTTGCCTGAACTTGAAACTCAGGTTTAACGGAAAGCCAACCAGTTACTTCTACAAGTACCAAGTTGTGTTCATTTCAGGTAGCTTTGACAGTTATACGGAAGGACAACCACGAAGGGATTCGAACCCTCAATCTCCTGATTCGTAGTCAGGCGCCTTATCCATTGGGCCACGCGGTCCTTATATGTAGCTTTTGTATTATTTCTGTAAGAAAGGTAGTTGGCTGAAATGTCCATCAGGGATTATGGCTCTGTGTTTGGTGGCATAATCTTGCTGGATAGTGAAGAGCATATTGGATGTGCATAGAGACAGTTTTTGCCTAACAAAAGAGAGATTTTGCATGTTAGAGATGCACAGGGATACATTCTAATCAGTACTCTATGGCCCGTACGGGGATCGAACCCGCGACCTTGGCGTTATTAGCACCACTCTCTGACCAGCTGAGCTAACAGGCCTGCTTTTTCAATGATTTGTTGCAACTAACTGTTTGCAAAGTGGCTCAGAGGGTTTCAGCATGCAGTCTGAGTGTTTTCTTGATTTTGGCAAATTCAAAGCATCCAGTGCATTCCCGTTTGGTCGAGGCCCAAGGTCAGCTTTGAGGTATATTATAGTAAAAGAGCTCAAGACCCTCCATTTTAGTTGACACAACTAAAAGAGGCATGATTAACTTGGCCAAATCAAACACTGTGATGCAGTTTTTACTGGACAAAGACTGAAATCAGTCACAGCCATGAAGATCAATGAATTTGAAAGTCAGGTTTGACGGAGAGCCAAGCAGTTATTTCTACAGACAGCAAGTCGCGATTAATTGCAGTTAACTTTGACAGTTACACGGTAGGCCAACCACGAAGGGACTCGAACCCTCAATCTTCTGATTCGAAGTCAGACGCCTTATCCATTAGGCCACGTGGTCCTTGTATCTCTATGATGTATTCTCTCTGTCAGAATGTTAGTGGGATGAAAAGTCCATCAGGGCTTACAGCTGTGTGTTTGGCGGCATAATGTTGCTGGATAATGCAGTGAAGAGCATATGGGTCAGAGCCGTGAAAACCACTCCGTTTTTACTGGACAAAGACTGAAATCTGTCACAGCCATGAGGATCAATCAGTTGCCTGAACTTGAAACTCAGGTTTAACAGAAAGCCAACCAGTTACTTCTACAAGTACCAAGTTGTGTTCATATCAGGTAGCTTTGACAGTTACACGGAAGGACAACCACGAAGGGATTCGAACCCTCAATCTCCTGATTCGTAGTCAGGCGCCTTAGCCATTGGGCCACGCGGTCCTTATATGTAGCTTTTGTATTATTTCTGTAAGAAAGGTAGTTGGCTGAAATGTCCATCAGGGATTATGGCTCTGTGTTTGGTGGCATAATCTTGCTGGATAGTGAAGAGCATATTGGATGTGCATAGAGACATTTTTTGCCTAACAAAAGAGAGATTTTGCATGTTAGAGATGCACAGGGATACATTCTAATCAGTACTCTATGGCCCGTACGGGGATCGAACCCGCGACCTTGGCGTTATTAGCACCACGCTCTGACCAGCTGAGCTAACAGGCCTGCTTTTTCAATGATTTGTTGCAACTAACTGTTTGCAAAGTGGCTCAGAGGGTTTCAGCATGCAGTCTGAGTGTTTTCTTGATTTTGGCAAATTCAAAGCATCCAGTGCATTCCCGTTTGGTCGAGGCCCAAGGTCAGCTTTGAAGTATATTATAGTAAAAGAGCTCAAGACCCTCCATTTTAGTTGACACAACTAAAAGAGGCATGATTAACTTGGCCAAATCAAACACTGTGATGCAGTTTTTACTGGACAAAGACTGAAATAAGTCACAGCCATGAAGATCAATGTATTTGAAAGTCAGGTTTGACGGAGAGCCAAGCAGTTATTTCTACAGACAGCAAGTCGCGATTAATTGCAGTTAACTTTGACAGTTACACGGTAGGCCAACCACGAAGGGACTCGAACCCTCAATCTTCTGATTCGAAGTCAGACGCCTTATCCATTAGGCCACGTGGTCCTTGTGTCTCTATGATGTATTCTCTCTGTCAGAATGTTAGTGGGATGAAAAGTCCATCAGGGCTTACAGCTGTGTGTTTGGCGGCATAATGTTGCTGGATAATGCAGTGAAGAGCATATGGGTCAGAGCCGTGAAAACCACTCCGTTTTTACTGGACAAAGACTGAAATCTGTCACAGCCATGAGGATCAATCAGTTGCCTGAACTTGAAACTCAGGTTTAACGGAAAGCCAACCAGTTACTTCTACAAGTACCAAGTTGTGTTCATTTCAGGTAGCTTTGACAGTTATACGGAAGGACAACCACGAAGGGATTCGAACCCTCAATCTCCTGATTCGTAGTCAGGCGCCTTATCCATTGGGCCACGCGGTCCTTATATGTAGCTTTTGTATTATTTCTGTAAGAAAGGTAGTTGGCTGAAATGTCCATCAGGGATTATGGCTCTGTGTTTGGTGGCATAATCTTGCTGGATAGTGAAGAGCATATTGGATGTGCATAGAGACAGTTTTTGCCTAACAAAAGAGAGATTTTGCATGTTAGAGATGCACAGGGATACATTCTAATCAGTACTCTATGGCCCGTACGGGGATCGAACCCGCGACCTTGGCGTTATTAGCACCACTCTCTGACCAGCTGAGCTAACAGGCCTGCTTTTTCAATGATTTGTTGCAACTAACTGTTTGCAAAGTGGCTCAGAGGGTTTCAGCATGCAGTCTGAGTGTTTTCTTGATTTTGGCAAATTCAAAGCATCCAGTGCATTCCCGTTTGGTCGAGGCCCAAGGTCAGCTTTGAGGTATATTATAGTAAAAGAGCTCAAGACCCTCCATTTTAGTTGACACAACTAAAAGAGGCATGATTAACTTGGCCAAATCAAACACTGTGATGCAGTTTTTACTGGACAAAGACTGAAATCAGTCACAGCCATGAAGATCAATGAATTTGAAAGTCAGGTTTGACGGAGAGCCAAGCAGTTATTTCTACAGACAGCAAGTCGCGATTAATTGCAGTTAACTTTGACAGTTACACGGTAGGCCAACCACGAAGGGACTCGAACCCTCAATCTTCTGATTCGAAGTCAGACGCCTTATCCATTAGGCCACGTGGTCCTTGTATCTCTATGATGTATTCTCTCTGTCAGAATGTTAGTGGGATGAAAAGTCCATCAGGGCTTACAGCTGTGTGTTTGGCGGCATAATGTTGCTGGATAATGCAGTGAAGAGCATATGGGTCAGAGCCGTGAAAACCACTCCGTTTTTACTGGACAAAGACTGAAATCTGTCACAGCCATGAGGATCAATCAGTTGCCTGAACTTGAAACTCAGGTTTAACAGAAAGCCAACCAGTTACTTCTACAAGTACCAAGTTGTGTTCATATCAGGTAGCTTTGACAGTTACACGGAAGGACAACCACGAAGGGATTCGAACCCTCAATCTCCTGATTCGTAGTCAGGCGCCTTAGCCATTGGGCCACGCGGTCCTTATATGTAGCTTTTGTATTATTTCTGTAAGAAAGGTAGTTGGCTGAAATGTCCATCAGGGATTATGGCTCTGTGTTTGGTGGCATAATCTTGCTGGATAGTGAAGAGCATATTGGATGTGCATAGAGAAATTTTTTGCCTAACAAAAGAGAGATTTTGCATGTTAGAGATGCACAGGGATACATTCTAATCAGTACTCTATGGCCCGTACGGGGATCGAACCCGCGACCTTGGCGTTATTAGCACCACGCTCTGACCAGCTGAGCTAACAGGCCTGCTTTTTCAATGATTTGTTGCAACTAACTGTTTGCAAAGTGGCTCAGAGGGTTTCAGCATGCAGTCTGAGTGTTTTCTTGATTTTGGCAAATTCAAAGCATCCAGTGCATTCCCGTTTGGTCGAGGCCCAAGGTCAGCTTTGAAGTATATTATAGTAAAAGAGCTCAAGACCCTCCATTTTAGTTGACACAACTAAAAGAGGCATGATTAACTTGGCCAAATCAAACACTGTGATGCAGTTTTTACTGGACAAAGACTGAAATAAGTCACAGCCATGAAGATCAATGTATTTGAAAGTCAGGTTTGACGGAGAGCCAAGCAGTTATTTCTACAGACAGCAAGTCGCGATTAATTGCAGTTAACTTTGACAGTTACACGGTAGGCCAACCACGAAGGGACTCGAACCCTCAATCTTCTGATTCGAAGTCAGACGCCTTATCCATTAGGCCACTTGGTCCTTGTATCTCTATGATGTATTCTCTCTGTCAGAATGTTAGTGGGATGAAATGTCCATCAGGGCTTACAGCTGTGTGTTTGGCGGCATAATGTTGCTGGATAATGCAGTGAAGAGCATATGGGTCAGAGCCGTGAAAACCACTCCGTTTTTACTGGACAAAGACTGAAATCTGTCACAGCCATGAGGATCAATCAGTTGCCTGAACTTGAAACTCAGGTTTAACGGAAAGCCAACCAGTTACTTCTACAAGTACCAAGTTGTGTTCATTTCAGGTAGCTTTGACAGTTATACGGAAGGACAACCACGAAGGGATTCGAACCCTCAATCTCCTGATTCGTAGTCAGGCGCCTTATCCATTGGGCCACGCGGTCCTTATATGTAGCTTTTGTATTATTTCTGTAAGAAAGGTAGTTGGCTGAAATGTCCATCAGGGATTATGGCTCTGTGTTTGGTGGCATAATCTTGCTGGATAGTGAAGAGCATATTGGATGTGCATAGAGACAGTTTTTGCCTAACAAAGGAAAGATTTTGCATGTTAGAGATGCACAGGGATACATTCTAATCAGTACTCTATGGCCCGTACGGGGATCGAACCCGCGACCTTGGCGTTATTAGCACCACGCTCTGACCAGCTGAGCTAACAGGCCTGCTTTTTCAATGATTTGTTGCAACTAAGTGTTTGCAAAGTGGCTCAGAGGGTTTCAGCATGCAGTCTGAGTGTTTTCTTGATTTTGGCAAATTCAAAGCATCCAGTGCATTCCCGTTTGGTCGAGGCCCAAGGTCAGCTTTGAAGTATATTATAGTAAAAGAGCTCAAGACCCTCCATTTTAGTTGACACAACTAAAAGAGGCATGATTAACTTGGCCAAATCAAACACTGTGATGCAGTTTTTACTGGACAAAGACTGAAATAAGTCACAGCCATGAAGATCAATGTATTTGAAAGTCAAGTTTGACAGAGAGCCAAGCAGTTATTTCTACAGACAGCAAGTCACGATTAATTGCAGTTAACTTTGACAGTTACACGGTAGGCCAACCACGAAGGGACTCAAACTCTCAATCTTCTGATTCGAAGTCAGACGCCTTATCCATTAGGCCACGTGGTCCTTGTATCTCTATGATGTATTCTCTCTGTCAGAATGTTAGTGGGATGAAAAGTCCATCAGGGCTTACAGCTGTGTGTTTGGCGGCATAATGTTGCTGGATAATGCAGTGAAGAGCATATGGGTCAGAGCCGTGAAAACCACTCCGTTTTTACTGGACAAAGACTGAAATCTGTCACAGCCATGAGGATCAATCAGTTGCCTGAACTTGAAACTCAGGTTTAACGGAAAGCCAACCAGTTACTTCTACAACTACCAAGTTGTGTTCATTTCAGGTAGCTTTGACAGTTATACGGAAGGACAACCACGAAGGGATTCGAACCCTCAATCTCCTGATTCGTAGTCAGGCGCCTTATCCATTGGGCCACGCGGTCCTTATATGTAGCTTTTGTATTATTTCTGTAAGAAAGGTAGTTGGCTGAAATGTCCATCAGGGATTATGGCTCTGTGTTTGGTGGCATAATCTTGCTGGATAGTGAAGAGCATATTGGATGTGCATAGAGACAGTTTTTGCCTAACAAAAGAGAGATTTTGCATGTTAGAGATGCACAGGGATACATTCTAATCAGTACTCTATGGCCCGTACGGGGATCGAACCCGCGACCTTGGCGTTATTAGCACCACTCTCTGACCAGCTGAGCTAACAGGCCTGCTTTTTCAATGATTTGTTGCAACTAACTGTTTGCAAAGTGGCTCAGAGGGTTTCAGCATGCAGTCTGAGTGTTTTCTTGATTTTGGCAAATTCAAAGCATCCAGTGCATTCCCGTTTGGTCGAGGCCCAAGGTCAGCTTTGAGGTATATTATAGTAAAAGAGCTCAAGACCCTCCATTTTAGTTGACACAACTAAAAGAGGCATGATTAACTTGGCCAAATCAAACACTGTGATGCAGTTTTTACTGGACAAAGACTGAAATCAGTCACAGCCATGAAGATCAATGAATTTGAAAGTCAGGTTTGACGGAGAGCCAAGCAGTTATTTCTACAGACAGCAAGTCGCGATTAATTGCAGTTAACTTTGACAGTTACACGGTAGGCCAACCACGAAGGGACTCGAACCCTCAATCTTCTGATTCGAAGTCAGACGCCTTATCCATTAGGCCACGTGGTCCTTGTATCTCTATGATGTATTCTCTCTGTCAGAATGTTAGTGGGATGAAAAGTCCATCAGGGCTTACAGCTGTGTGTTTGGCGGCATAATGTTGCTGGATAATGCAGTGAAGAGCATATGGGTCAGAGCCGTGAAAACCACTCCGTTTTTACTGGACAAAGACTGAAATCTGTCACAGCCATGAGGATCAATCAGTTGCCTGAACTTGAAACTCAGGTTTAACAGAAAGCCAACCAGTTACTTCTACAAGTACCAAGTTGTGTTCATATCAGGTAGCTTTGACAGTTACACGGAAGGACAACCACGAAGGGATTCGAACCCTCAATCTCCTGATTCGTAGTCAGGCGCCTTAGCCATTGGGCCACGCGGTCCTTATATGTAGCTTTTGTATTATTTCTGTAAGAAAGGTAGTTGGCTGAAATGTCCATCAGGGATTATGGCTCTGTGTTTGGTGGCATAATCTTGCTGGATAGTGAAGAGCATATTGGATGTGCATAGAGACATTTTTTGCCTAACAAAAGAGAGATTTTGCATGTTAGAGATGCACAGGGATACATTCTAATCAGTACTCTATGGCCCGTACGGGGATCGAACCCGCGACCTTGGCGTTATTAGCACCACGCTCTGACCAGCTGAGCTAACAGGCCTGCTTTTTCAATGATTTGTTGCAACTAACTGTTTGCAAAGTGGCTCAGAGGGTTTCAGCATGCAGTCTGAGTGTTTTCTTGATTTTGGCAAATTCAAAGCATCCAGTGCATTCCCGTTTGGTCGAGGCCCAAGGTCAGCTTTGAAGTATATTATAGTAAAAGAGCTCAAGACCCTCCATTTTAGTTGACACAACTAAAAGAGGCATGATTAACTTGGCCAAATCAAACACTGTGATGCAGTTTTTACTGGACAAAGACTGAAATAAGTCACAGCCATGAAGATCAATGTATTTGAAAGTCAGGTTTGACGGAGAGCCAAGCAGTTATTTCTACAGACAGCAAGTCGCGATTAATTGCAGTTAACTTTGACAGTTACACGGTAGGCCAACCACGAAGGGACTCGAACCCTCAATCTTCTGATTCGAAGTCAGACGCCTTATCCATTAGGCCACGTGGTCCTTGTGTCTCTATGATGTATTCTCTCTGTCAGAATGTTAGTGGGATGAAAAGTCCATCAGGGCTTACAGCTGTGTGTTTGGCGGCATAATGTTGCTGGATAATGCAGTGAAGAGCATATGGGTCAGAGCCGTGAAAACCACTCCGTTTTTACTGGACAAAGACTGAAATCTGTCACAGCCATGAGGATCAATCAGTTGCCTGAACTTGAAACTCAGGTTTAACGGAAAGCCAACCAGTTACTTCTACAAGTACCAAGTTGTGTTCATTTCAGGTAGCTTTGACAGTTATACGGAAGGACAACCACGAAGGGATTCGAACCCTCAATCTCCTGATTCGTAGTCAGGCGCCTTATCCATTGGGCCACGCGGTCCTTATATGTAGCTTTTGTATTATTTCTGTAAGAAAGGTAGTTGGCTGAAATGTCCATCAGGGATTATGGCTCTGTGTTTGGTGGCATAATCTTGCTGGATAGTGAAGAGCATATTGGATGTGCATAGAGACAGTTTTTGCCTAACAAAAGAGAGATTTTGCATGTTAGAGATGCACAGGGATACATTCTAATCAGTACTCTATGGCCCGTACGGGGATCGAACCCGCGACCTTGGCGTTATTAGCACCACTCTCTGACCAGCTGAGCTAACAGGCCTGCTTTTTCAATGATTTGTTGCAACTAACTGTTTGCAAAGTGGCTCAGAGGGTTTCAGCATGCAGTCTGAGTGTTTTCTTGATTTTGGCAAATTCAAAGCATCCAGTGCATTCCCGTTTGGTCGAGGCCCAAGGTCAGCTTTGAGGTATATTATAGTAAAAGAGCTCAAGACCCTCCATTTTAGTTGACACAACTAAAAGAGGCATGATTAACTTGGCCAAATCAAACACTGTGATGCAGTTTTTACTGGACAAAGACTGAAATCAGTCACAGCCATGAAGATCAATGAATTTGAAAGTCAGGTTTGACGGAGAGCCAAGCAGTTATTTCTACAGACAGCAAGTCGCGATTAATTGCAGTTAACTTTGACAGTTACACGGTAGGCCAACCACGAAGGGACTCGAACCCTCAATCTTCTGATTCGAAGTCAGACGCCTTATCCATTAGGCCACGTGGTCCTTGTATCTCTATGATGTATTCTCTCTGTCAGAATGTTAGTGGGATGAAAAGTCCATCAGGGCTTACAGCTGTGTGTTTGGCGGCATAATGTTGCTGGATAATGCAGTGAAGAGCATATGGGTCAGAGCCGTGAAAACCACTCCGTTTTTACTGGACAAAGACTGAAATCTGTCACAGCCATGAGGATCAATCAGTTGCCTGAACTTGAAACTCAGGTTTAACAGAAAGCCAACCAGTTACTTCTACAAGTACCAAGTTGTGTTCATATCAGGTAGCTTTGACAGTTACACGGAAGGACAACCACGAAGGGATTCGAACCCTCAATCTCCTGATTCGTAGTCAGGCGCCTTAGCCATTGGGCCACGCGGTCCTTATATGTAGCTTTTGTATTATTTCTGTAAGAAAGGTAGTTGGCTGAAATGTCCATCAGGGATTATGGCTCTGTGTTTGGTGGCATAATCTTGCTGGATAGTGAAGAGCATATTGGATGTGCATAGAGAAATTTTTTGCCTAACAAAAGAGAGATTTTGCATGTTAGAGATGCACAGGGATACATTCTAATCAGTACTCTATGGCCCGTACGGGGATCGAACCCGCGACCTTGGCGTTATTAGCACCACGCTCTGACCAGCTGAGCTAACAGGCCTGCTTTTTCAATGATTTGTTGCAACTAACTGTTTGCAAAGTGGCTCAGAGGGTTTCAGCATGCAGTCTGAGTGTTTTCTTGATTTTGGCAAATTCAAAGCATCCAGTGCATTCCCGTTTGGTCGAGGCCCAAGGTCAGCTTTGAAGTATATTATAGTAAAAGAGCTCAAGACCCTCCATTTTAGTTGACACAACTAAAAGAGGCATGATTAACTTGGCCAAATCAAACACTGTGATGCAGTTTTTACTGGACAAAGACTGAAATAAGTCACAGCCATGAAGATCAATGTATTTGAAAGTCAGGTTTGACGGAGAGCCAAGCAGTTATTTCTACAGACAGCAAGTCGCGATTAATTGCAGTTAACTTTGACAGTTACACGGTAGGCCAACCACGAAGGGACTCGAACCCTCAATCTTCTGATTCGAAGTCAGACGCCTTATCCATTAGGCCACGTGGTCCTTGTATCTCTATGATGTATTCTCTCTGTCAGAATGTTAGTGGGATGAAAAGTCCATCAGGGCTTACAGCTGTGTGTTTGGCGGCATAATGTTGCTGGATAATGCAGTGAAGAGCATATGGGTCAGAGCCGTGAAAACCACTCCGTTTTTACTGGACAAAGACTGAAATCTGTCACAGCCATGAGGATCAATCAGTTGCCTGAACTTGAAACTCAGGTTTAACGGAAAGCCAACCAGTTACTTCTACAAGTACCAAGTTGTGTTCATTTCAGGTAGCTTTGACAGTTATACGGAAGGACAACCACGAAGGGATTCGAACCCTCAATCTCCTGATTCGTAGTCAGGCGCCTTATCCATTGGGCCACGCGGTCCTTATATGTAGCTTTTGTATTATTTCTGTAAGAAAGGTAGTTGGCTGAAATGTCCATCAGGGATTATGGCTCTGTGTTTGGTGGCATAATCTTGCTGGATAGTGAAGAGCATATTGGATGTGCATAGAGACAGTTTTTGCCTAACAAAGGAAAGATTTTGCATGTTAGAGATGCACAGGGATACATTCTAATCAGTACTCTATGGCCCGTACGGGGATCGAACCCGCGACCTTGGCGTTATTAGCACCACGCTCTGACCAGCTGAGCTAACAGGCCTGCTTTTTCAATGATTTGTTGCAACTAAGTGTTTGCAAAGTGGCTCAGAGGGTTTCAGCATGCAGTCTGAGTGTTTTCTTGATTTTGGCAAATTCAAAGCATCCAGTGCATTCCCGTTTGGTCGAGGCCCAAGGTCAGCTTTGAAGTATATTATAGTAAAAGAGCTCAAGACCCTCCATTTTAGTTGACACAACTAAAAGAGGCATGATTAACTTGGCCAAATCAAACACTGTGATGCAGTTTTTACTGGACAAAGACTGAAATAAGTCACAGCCATGAAGATCAATGTATTTGAAAGTCAAGTTTGACAGAGAGCCAAGCAGTTATTTCTACAGACAGCAAGTCACGATTAATTGCAGTTAACTTTGACAGTTACACGGTAGGCCAACCACGAAGGGACTCAAACTCTCAATCTTCTGATTCGAAGTCAGACGCCTTATCCATTAGGCCACGTGGTCCTTGTATCTCTATGATGTATTCTCTCTGTCAGAATGTTAGTGGGATGAAAAGTCCATCAGGGCTTACAGCTGTGTGTTTGGCGGCATAATGTTGCTGGATAATGCAGTGAAGAGCATATGGGTCAGAGCCGTGAAAACCACTCCGTTTTTACTGGACAAAGACTGAAATCTGTCACAGCCATGAGGATCAATCAGTTGCCTGAACTTGAAACTCAGGTTTAACGGAAAGCCAACCAGTTACTTCTACAACTACCAAGTTGTGTTCATTTCAGGTAGCTTTGACAGTTATACGGAAGGACAACCACGAAGGGATTCGAACCCTCAATCTCCTGATTCGTAGTCAGGCGCCTTATCCATTGGGCCACGCGGTCCTTATATGTAGCTTTTGTATTATTTCTGTAAGAAAGGTAGTTGGCTGAAATGTCCATCAGGGATTATGGCTCTGTGTTTGGTGGCATAATCTTGCTGGATAGTGAAGAGCATATTGGATGTGCATAGAGACAGTTTTTGCCTAACAAAAGAGAGATTTTGCATGTTAGAGATGCACAGGGATACATTCTAATCAGTACTCTATGGCCCGTACGGGGATCGAACCCGCGACCTTGGCGTTATTAGCACCACTCTCTGACCAGCTGAGCTAACAGGCCTGCTTTTTCAATGATTTGTTGCAACTAACTGTTTGCAAAGTGGCTCAGAGGGTTTCAGCATGCAGTCTGAGTGTTTTCTTGATTTTGGCAAATTCAAAGCATCCAGTGCATTCCCGTTTGGTCGAGGCCCAAGGTCAGCTTTGAGGTATATTATAGTAAAAGAGCTCAAGACCCTCCATTTTAGTTGACACAACTAAAAGAGGCATGATTAACTTGGCCAAATCAAACACTGTGATGCAGTTTTTACTGGACAAAGACTGAAATCAGTCACAGCCATGAAGATCAATGAATTTGAAAGTCAGGTTTGACGGAGAGCCAAGCAGTTATTTCTACAGACAGCAAGTCGCGATTAATTGCAGTTAACTTTGACAGTTACACGGTAGGCCAACCACGAAGGGACTCGAACCCTCAATCTTCTGATTCGAAGTCAGACGCCTTATCCATTAGGCCACGTGGTCCTTGTATCTCTATGATGTATTCTCTCTGTCAGAATGTTAGTGGGATGAAAAGTCCATCAGGGCTTACAGCTGTGTGTTTGGCGGCATAATGTTGCTGGATAATGCAGTGAAGAGCATATGGGTCAGAGCCGTGAAAACCACTCCGTTTTTACTGGACAAAGACTGAAATCTGTCACAGCCATGAGGATCAATCAGTTGCCTGAACTTGAAACTCAGGTTTAACAGAAAGCCAACCAGTTACTTCTACAAGTACCAAGTTGTGTTCATATCAGGTAGCTTTGACAGTTACACGGAAGGACAACCACGAAGGGATTCGAACCCTCAATCTCCTGATTCGTAGTCAGGCGCCTTAGCCATTGGGCCACGCGGTCCTTATATGTAGCTTTTGTATTATTTCTGTAAGAAAGGTAGTTGGCTGAAATGTCCATCAGGGATTATGGCTCTGTGTTTGGTGGCATAATCTTGCTGGATAGTGAAGAGCATATTGGATGTGCATAGAGACATTTTTTGCCTAACAAAAGAGAGATTTTGCATGTTAGAGATGCACAGGGATACATTCTAATCAGTACTCTATGGCCCGTACGGGGATCGAACCCGCGACCTTGGCGTTATTAGCACCACGCTCTGACCAGCTGAGCTAACAGGCCTGCTATTTCAATGATTTGTTGCAACTAACTGTTTGCAAAGTGGCTCAGAGGGTTTCAGCATGCAGTCTGAGTGTTTTCTTGATTTTGGCAAATTCAAAGCATCCAGTGCATTCCCGTTTGGTCGAGGCCCAAGGTCAGCTTTGAAGTATATTATAGTAAAAGAGCTCAAGACCCTCCATTTTAGTTGACACAACTAAAAGAGGCATGATTAACTTGGCCAAATCAAACACTGTGATGCAGTTTTTACTGGACAAAGACTGAAATAAGTCACAGCCATGAAGATCAATGTATTTGAAAGTCAGGTTTGACGGAGAGCCAAGCAGTTATTTCTACAGACAGCAAGTCGCGATTAATTGCAGTTAACTTTGACAGTTACACGGTAGGCCAACCACGAAGGGACTCGAACCCTCAATCTTCTGATTCGAAGTCAGACGCCTTATCCATTAGGCCACGTGGTCCTTGTATCTCTATGATGTATTCTCTCTGTCAGAATGTTAGTGGGATGAAAAGTCCATCAGGGCTTACAGCTGTGTGTTTGGCGGCATAATGTTGCTGGATAATGCAGTGAAGAGCATATGGGTCAGAGCCGTGAAAACCACTCCGTTTTTACTGGACAAAGACTGAAATCTGTCACAGCCATGAGGATCAATCAGTTGCCTGAACTTGAAACTCAGGTTTAACGGAAAGCCAACCAGTTACTTCTACAAGTACCAAGTTGTGTTCATTTCAGGTAGCTTTGACAGTTATACGGAAGGACAACCACGAAGGGATTCGAACCCTCAATCTCCTGATTCGTAGTCAGGCGCCTTATCCATTGGGCCACGCGGTCCTTATATGTAGCTTTTGTATTATTTCTGTAAGAAAGGTAGTTGGCTGAAATGTCCATCAGGGATTATGGCTCTGTGTTTGGTGGCATAATCTTGCTGGATAGTGAAGAGCATATTGGATGTGCATAGAGACAGTTTTTGCCTAACAAAAGAGAGATTTTGCATGTTAGAGATGCACAGGGATACATTCTAATCAGTACTCTATGGCCCGTACGGGGATCGAACCCGCGACCTTGGCGTTATTAGCACCACTCTCTGACCAGCTGAGCTAACAGGCCTGCTTTTTCAATGATTTGTTGCAACTAACTGTTTGCAAAGTGGCTCAGAGGGTTTCAGCATGCAGTCTGAGTGTTTTCTTGATTTTGGCAAATTCAAAGCATCCAGTGCATTCCCGTTTGGTCGAGGCCCAAGGTCAGCTTTGAGGTATATTATAGTAAAAGAGCTCAAGACCCTCCATTTTAGTTGACACAACTAAAAGAGGCATGATTAACTTGGCCAAATCAAACACTGTGATGCAGTTTTTACTGGACAAAGACTGAAATCAGTCACAGCCATGAAGATCAATGAATTTGAAAGTCAGGTTTGACGGAGAGCCAAGCAGTTATTTCTACAGACAGCAAGTCGCGATTAATTGCAGTTAACTTTGACAGTTACACGGTAGGCCAACCACGAAGGGACTCGAACCCTCAATCTTCTGATTCGAAGTCAGACGCCTTATCCATTAGGCCACGTGGTCCTTGTATCTCTATGATGTATTCTCTCTGTCAGAATGTTAGTGGGATGAAAAGTCCATCAGGGCTTACAGCTGTGTGTTTGGCGGCATAATGTTGCTGGATAATGCAGTGAAGAGCATATGGGTCAGAGCCGTGAAAACCACTCCGTTTTTACTGGACAAAGACTGAAATCTGTCACAGCCATGAGGATCAATCAGTTGCCTGAACTTGAAACTCAGGTTTAACAGAAAGCCAACCAGTTACTTCTACAAGTACCAAGTTGTGTTCATATCAGGTAGCTTTGACAGTTACACGGAAGGACAACCACGAAGGGATTCGAACCCTCAATCTCCTGATTCGTAGTCAGGCGCCTTAGCCATTGGGCCACGCGGTCCTTATATGTAGCTTTTGTATTATTTCTGTAAGAAAGGTAGTTGGCTGAAATGTCCATCAGGGATTATGGCTCTGTGTTTGGTGGCATAATCTTGCTGGATAGTGAAGAGCATATTGGATGTGCATAGAGAAATTTTTTGCCTAACAAAAGAGAGATTTTGCATGTTAGAGATGCACAGGGATACATTCTAATCAGTACTCTATGGCCCGTACGGGGATCGAACCCGCGACCTTGGCGTTATTAGCACCACGCTCTGACCAGCTGAGCTAACAGGCCTGCTATTTCAATGATTTGTTGCAACTAACTGTTTGCAAAGTGGCTCAGAGGGTTTCAGCATGCAGTCTGAGTGTTTTCTTGATTTTGGCAAATTCAAAGCATCCAGTGCATTCCCGTTTGGTCGAGGCCCAAGGTCAGCTTTGAAGTATATTATAGTAAAAGAGCTCAAGACCCTCCATTTTAGTTGACACAACTAAAAGAGGCATGATTAACTTGGCCAAATCAAACACTGTGATGCAGTTTTTACTGGACAAAGACTGAAATAAGTCACAGCCATGAAGATCAATGTATTTGAAAGTCAGGTTTGACGGAGAGCCAAGCAGTTATTTCTACAGACAGCAAGTCGCGATTAATTGCAGTTAACTTTGACAGTTACACGGTAGGCCAACCACGAAGGGACTCGAACCCTCAATCTTCTGATTCGAAGTCAGACGCCTTATCCATTAGGCCACGTGGTCCTTGTATCTCTATGATGTATTCTCTCTGTCAGAATGTTAGTGGGATGAAAAGTCCATCAGGGCTTACAGCTGTGTGTTTGGCGGCATAATGTTGCTGGATAATGCAGTGAAGAGCATATGGGTCAGAGCCGTGAAAACCACTCCGTTTTTACTGGACAAAGACTGAAATCTGTCACAGCCATGAGGATCAATCAGTTGCCTGAACTTGAAACTCAGGTTTAACGGAAAGCCAACCAGTTACTTCTACAAGTACCAAGTTGTGTTCATTTCAGGTAGCTTTGACAGTTATACGGAAGGACAACCACGAAGGGATTCGAACCCTCAATCTCCTGATTCGTAGTCAGGCGCCTTATCCATTGGGCCACGCGGTCCTTATATGTAGCTTTTGTATTATTTCTGTAAGAAAGGTAGTTGGCTGAAATGTCCATCAGGGATTATGGCTCTGTGTTTGGTGGCATAATCTTGCTGGATAGTGAAGAGCATATTGGATGTGCATAGAGACAGTTTTTGCCTAACAAAGGAGAGATTTTGCATGTTAGAGATGCACAGGGATACATTCTAATCAGTACTCTATGGCCCGTACGGGGATCGAACCCGCGACCTTGGCGTTATTAGCACCACGCTCTGACCAGCTGAGCTAACAGGCCTGCTTTTTCAATGATTTGTTGCAACTAACTGTTTGCAAAGTGGCTCAGAGGGTTTCAGCATGCAGTCTGAGTGTTTTCTTGATTTTGGCAAATTCAAAGCATCCAGTGCATTCCCGTTTGGTCGAGGCCCAAGGTCAGCTTTGAAGTATATTATAGTAAAAGAGCTCAAGACCCTCCATTTTAGTTGACACAACTAAAAGAGGCATGATTAACTTGGCCAAATCAAACACTGTGATGCAGTTTTTACTGGACAAAGACTGAAATAAGTCACAGCCATGAAGATCAATGTATTTGAAAGTCAGGTTTGACGGAGAGCCAAGCAGGTATTTCTACAGACAGCAAGTCGCGATTAATTGCAGTTAACTTTGACAGTTACACGGTAGGCCAACCACGAAGGGACTCGAACCCTCAATCTTCTGATTCGAAGTCAGACGCCTTATCCATTAGGCCACGTGGTCCTTGTATCTCTATGATGTATTCTCTCTGTCAGAATGTTAGTGGGATGAAAAGTCCATCAGGGCTTACAGCTGTGTGTTTGGCGGCATAATGTTGCTGGATAATGCAGTGAAGAGCATATGGGTCAGAGCCGTGAAAACCACTCCGTTTTTACTGGACAAAGACTGAAATCTGTCACAGCCATGAGGATCAATCAGTTGCCTGAACTTGAAACTCAGGTTTAACGGAAAGCCAACCAGTTACTTCTACAAGTACCAAGTTGTGTTCATTTCAGGTAGCTTTGACAGTTATACGGAAGGACAACCACGAAGGGATTCGAACCCTCAATCTCCTGATTCGTAGTCAGGCGCCTTATCCATTGGGCCACGCGGTCCTTATATGTAGCTTTTGTATTATTTCTGTAAGAAAGGTAGTTGGCTGAAATGTCCATCAGGGATTATGGCTCTGTGTTTGGTGGCATAATCTTGCTGGATAGTGAAGAGCATATTGGATGTGCATAGAGACAGTTTTTGCCTAACAAAGGAGAGATTTTGCATGTTAGAGATGCACAGGGATACATTCTAATCAGTACTCTATGGCCCGTACGGGGATCGAACCCGCGACCTTGGCGTTATTAGCACCACGCTCTGACCAGCTGAGCTAACAGGCCTGCTTTTTCAATGATTTGTTGCAACTAACTGTTTGCAAAGTGGCTCAGAGGGTTTCAGCATGCAGTCTGAGTGTTTTCTTGATTTTGGCAAATTCAAAGCATCCAGTGCATTCCCGTTTGGTCGAGGCCCAAGGTCAGCTTTGAAGTATATTATAGTAAAAGAGCTCAAGACCCTCCATTTTAGTTGACACAACTAAAAGAGGCATGATTAACTTGGCCAAATCAAACACTGTGATGCAGTTTTTACTGGACAAAGACTGAAATAAGTCACAGCCATGAAGATCAATGTATTTGAAAGTCAGGTTTGACGGAGAGCCAAGCAGGTATTTCTACAGACAGCAAGTCGCGATTAATTGCAGTTAACTTTGACAGTTACACGGTAGGCCAACCACGAAGGGACTCGAACCCTCAATCTTCTGATTCGAAGTCAGACGCCTTATCCATTAGGCCACGTGGTCCTTGTATCTCTATGATGTATTCTCTCTGTCAGAATGTTAGTGGGATGAAAAGTCCATCAGGGCTTACAGCTGTGTGTTTGGCGGCATAATGTTGCTGGATAATGCAGTGAAGAGCATATGGGTCAGAGCCGTGAAAACCACTCCGTTTTTACTGGACAAAGACTGAAATCTGTCACAGCCATGAGGATCAATCAGTTGCCTGAACTTGAAACTCAGGTTTAACGGAAAGCCAACCAGTTACTTCTACAACTACCAAGTTGTGTTCATTTCAGGTAGCTTTGACAGTTATACGGAAGGACAACCACGAAGGGATTCAAACCCTCAATCTCCTGATTCGTAGTCAGGCGCCTTATCCATTGGGCCACGCGGTCCTTATATGTAGCTTTTGTATTATTTCTGTAAGAAAGGTAGTTGGCTGAAATGTCCATCAGGGATTATGGCTCTGTGTTTGGTGGCATAATCTTGCTGGATAGTGAAGAGCATATTGGATGTGCATAGAGACAGTTTTTGCCTAACAAAGGAGAGATTTTGCATGTTAGAGATGCACAGGGATACATTCTAATCAGTACTCTATGGCCCGTACGGGGATCGAACCCGCGACCTTGGCGTTATTAGCACCACGCTCTGACCAGCTGAGCTAACAGGCCTGCTTTTTCAATGATTTGTTGCAACTAACTGTTTGCAAAGTGGCTCAGAGGGTTTCAGCATGCAGTCTGAGTGTTTTCTTGATTTTGGCAAATTCAAAGCATCCAGTGCATTCCCGTTTGGTCGAGGCCCAAGGTCAGCTTTGAAGTATATTATAGTAAAAGAGCTCAAGACCCTCCATTTTAGTTGACACAACTAAAAGAGGCATGATTAACTTGGCCAAATCAAACACTGTGATGCAGTTTTTACTGGACAAAGACTGAAATAAGTCACAGCCATGAAGATCAATGTATTTGAAAGTCAGGTTTGACGGAGAGCCAAGCAGGTATTTCTACAGACAGCAAGTCTCGATTAATTGCAGTTAACTTTGACAGTTACATGGTAGGCCAACCACGAAGGGACTCGAACCCTCAATCTTCTGATTCGAAGTCAGACGCCTTATCCATTAGGCCACGTGGTCCTTGTATCTCTATGATGTATTCTCTCTGTCAGAATGTTAGTGGGATGAAAAGTCCATCAGGGCTTACAGCTGTGTGTTTGGCGGCATAATGTTGCTGGATAATGCAGTGAAGAGCATATGGGTCAGAGCCGTGAAAACCACTCCGTTTTTACTGGACAAAGACTGAAATCTGTCACAGCCATGAGGATCAATCAGTTGCCTGAACTTGAAACTCAGGTTTAACGGAAAGCCAACCAGTTACTTCTACAAGTACCAAGTTGTGTTCATTTCAGGTAGCTTTGACAGTTACACGGAAGGACAACCACGAAGGGATTCGAAACCTCAATCTCCTGATTCGTAGTCAGGCGCCTTATCCATTGGGCCACGCGGTCCTTATATGTAGCTTTTGTATTATTTCTGTAAGAAAGGTAGTTGGCTGAAATGTCCATCAGGGATTATGGCTCTGTGTTTGGTGGCATAATCTTGCTGGATAGTGAAGAGCATATTGGATGTGCATAGAGACATTTTTTGCCTAACAAAAGAGAGATTTTGCATGTTAGAGATGCACAGGGATACATTCTAATCAGTACTCTATGGCCCGTACGGGGATCGAACCCGCGACCTTGGCGTTATTAGCACCACGCTCTGACCAGCTGAGCTAACAGGCCTGCTTTTTCAATGATTTGTTGCAACTAACTGTTTGCAAAGTGGCTCAGAGGGTTTCAGCATGCAGTCTGAGTGTTTTCTTGATTTTGGCAAATTCAAAGCATCCAGTGCATTCCCGTTTGGTCGAGGCCCAAGGTCAGCTTTGAAGTATATTATAGTAAAAGAGCTCAAGACCCTCCATTTTAGTTGACACAACTAAAAGAGGCGTGATTAACTTGGCCAAATCAAACACTGTGATGCAGTTTTTACTGGACAAAGACTGAAATCAGTCACAGCCATGAAGATCAATGAATTTGAAAGTCAGGTTTGACGGAGAGCCAAGCAGTTATTTCTACAGACAGCAAGTCGCGATTAATTGCAGTTAACTTTGACAGTTACACGGTAGGCCAACCACGAAGGGACTCGAACGCTCAATCTTCTGATTCGAAGTCAGACGCCTTATCCATTAGGCCACGTGGTCCTTGTATCTCTATGATGTATTCTCTCTGTCAGAATGTTAGTGGGATGAAAAGTCCATCAGGGCTTACAGCTGTGTGTTTGGCGGCATAATGTTGCTGGATAATGCAGTGAAGAGCATATGGGTCAGAGCCGTGAAAACCACTCCGTTTTTACTGGACAAAGACTGAAATCTGTCACAGCCATGAGGATCAATCAGTTGCCTGAACTTGAAACTCAGGTTTAACGGAAAGCCAACCAGTTACTTCTACAAGTACCAAGTTGTGTTCATTTCAGGTAGCTTTGACAGTTACACGGAAGGACAACCACGAAGGGATTCGAACCCTCAATCTCCTGATTCGTAGTCAGGCGCCTTATCCATTGGGCCACGCGGTCCTTATATGTAGCTTTTGTATTATTTCTGTAAGAAAGGTAGTTGGCTGAAATGTCCATCAGGGATTATGGCTCTGTGTTTGGTGGCATAATCTTGCTGGATAGTGAAGAGCATATTGGATGTGCATAGAGACAGTTTTTGCCTAACAAAGGAAATATTTTGCATGTTAGAGATGCACAGGGATACATTCTAATCAGTACTCTATGGCCCGTACGGGGATCGAACCCGCGACCTTGGCGTTATTAGCACCACGCTCTGACCAGCTGAGCTAACAGGCCTGCTTTTTCAATGATTTGTTGCAACTAACTGTTTGCAAAGTGGCTCAGAGGGTTTCAGCATGCAGTCTGAGTGTTTTCTTGATTTTGGCAAATTCAAAGCATCCAGTGCATTCCCGTTTGGTCGAGGCCCAAGGTCAGCTTTGAAGTATATTATAGTAAAAGAGCTCAAGACCCTCCATTTTAGTTGACACAACTAAAAGAGGCATGATTAACTTGGCCAAATCAAACACTGTGATGCAGTTTTTACTGGACAAAGACTGAAATAAGTCACAGCCATGAAGATCAATGTATTTGAAAGTCAGGTTTGACGGAGAGCCAAGCAGGTATTTCTACAGACAGCAAGTCGCGATTAATTGCAGTTAACTTTGACAGTTACATGGTAGGCCAACCACGAAGGGACTCGAACCCTCAATCTTCTGATTCGAAGTCAGACGCCTTATCCATTAGGCCACGTGGTCCTTGTATCTCTATGATGTATTCTCTCTGTCAGAATGTTAGTGGGATGAAAAGTCCATCAGGGCTTACAGCTGTGTGTTTGGCGGCATAATGTTGCTGGATAATGCAGTGAAGAGCATATGGGTCAGAGCCGTGAAAACCACTCCGTTTTTACTGGACAAAGACTGAAATCTGTCACAGCCATGAGGATCAATCAGTTGCCTGAACTTGAAACTCAGGTTTAACGGAAAGCCAACCAGTTACTTCTACAAGTACCAAGTTGTGTTCATTTCAGGTAGCTTTGACAGTTACACGGAAGGACAACCACGAAGGGATTCGAACCCTCAATCTCCTGATTCGTAGTCAGGCGCCTTATCCATTGGGCCACGCGGTCCTTATATGTAGCTTTTGTATTATTTCTGTAAGAAAGGTAGTTGGCTGAAATGTCCATCAGGGATTATGGCTCTGTGTTTGGTGGCATAATCTTGCTGGATAGTGAAGAGCATATTGGATGTGCATAGAGACATTTTTTGCCTAACAAAAGAGAGATTTTGCATGTTAGAGATCCACAGGGATACATTCTAATCAGTACTCTATGGCCCGTACGGGGATCGAACCCGCGACCTTGGCGTTATTAGCACCACGCTCTGACCAGCTGAGCTAACAGGCCTGCTTTTTCAATGATTTGTTGCAACTAACTGTTTGCAAAGTGGCTCAGAGGGTTTCAGCATGCAGTCTGAGTGTTTTCTTGATTTTGGCAAATTCAAAGCATCCAGTGCATTCCCGTTTGGTCGAGGCCCAAGGTCAGCTTTGAAGTATATTATAGTAAAAGAGCTCAAGACCCTCCATTTTAGTTGACACAACTAAAAGAGGCGTGATTAACTTGGCCAAATCAAACACTGTGATGCAGTTTTTACTGGACAAAGACTGAAATCAGTCACAGCCATGAAGATCAATGAATTTGAAAGTCAGGTTTGACGGAGAGCCAAGCAGTTATTTCTACAGACAGCAAGTCGCGATTAATTGCAGCTAACTTTGACAGTTACACGGTAGGCCAACCACGAAGGGACTCGAACGCTCAATCTTCTGATTCGAAGTCAGACGCCTTATCCATTAGGCCACGTGGTCCTTGTATCTCTATGATGTATTCTCTCTGTCAGAATGTTAGTGGGATGAAAAGTCCATCAGGGCTTACAGCTGTGTGTTTGGCGGCATAATGTTGCTGGATAATGCAGTGAAGAGCATATGGGTCAGAGCCGTGAAAACCACTCCGTTTTTACTGGACAAAGACTGAAATCTGTCACAGCCATGAGGATCAATCAGTTGCCTGAACTTGAAACTCAGGTTTAACGGAAAGCCAACCAGTTACTTCTACAAGTACCAAGTTGTGTTCATTTCAGGTAGCTTTGACAGTTACACGGAAGGACAACCACGAAGGGATTCGAACCCTCAATCTCCTGATTCGTAGTCAGGCGCCTTATCCATTGGGCCACGCGGTCCTTATATGTAGCTTTTGTATTATTTCTGTAAGAAAGGTAGTTGGCTGAAATGTCCATCAGGGATTATGGCTCTGTGTTTGGTGGCATAATCTTGCTGGATAGTGAAGAGCATATTGGATGTGCATAGAGACAGTTTTTGCCTAACAAAGGAAATATTTTGCATGTTAGAGATGCACAGGGATACATTCTAATCAGTACTCTATGGCCCGTACGGGGATCGAACCCTCGACCTTGGCGTTATTAGCACCACGCTCTGACCAGCTGAGCTAACAGGCCTGCTTTTTCAATGATTTGTTGCAACTAACTGTTTGCAAAGTGGCTCAGAGGGTTTCAGCATGCAGTCTGAGTGTTTTCTTGATTTTGGCAAATTCAAAGCATCCAGTGCATTCCCGTTTGGTCGAGGCCCAAGGTCAGCTTTGAAGTATATTATAGTAAAAGAGCTCAAGACCCTCCATTTTAGTTGACACAACTAAAAGAGGCATGATTAACTTGGCCAAATCAAACACTGTGATGCAGTTTTTACTGGACAAAGACTGAAATAAGTCACAGCCATGAAGATCAATGTATTTGAAAGTCAAGTTTGACAGAGAGCCAAGCAGGTATTTCTACAGACAGCAAGTCGCGATTAATTGCAGTTAACTTTGACAGTTACATGGTAGGCCAACCACGAAGGGACTCGAACCCTCAATCTTCTGATTCGAAGTCAGACGCCTTATCCATTAGGCCACGTGGTCCTTGTATCTCTATGATGTATTCTCTCTGTCAGAATGTTAGTGGGATGAAAAGTCCATCAGGGCTTACAGCTGTGTGTTTGGCGGCATAATGTTGCTGGATAATGCAGTGAAGAGCATATGGGTCAGAGCCGTGAAAACCACTCCGTTTTTACTGGACAAAGACTGAAATCTGTCACAGCCATGAGGATCAATCAGTTGCCTGAACTTGAAACTCAGGTTTAACGGAAAGCCAACCAGTTACTTCTACAAGTACCAAGTTGTGTTCATTTCAGGTAGCTTTGACAGTTACACGGAAGGACAACCACGAAGGGATTCGAACCCTCAATCTCCTGATTCGTAGTCAGGCGCCTTATCCATTGGGCCACGCGGTCCTTATATGTAGCTTTTGTATTATTTCTGTAAGAAAGGTAGTTGGCTGAAATGTCCATCAGGGATTATGGCTCTGTGTTTGGTGGCATAATCTTGCTGGATAGTGAAGAGCATATTGGATGTGCATAGAGACATTTTTTGCCTAACAAAAGAGAGATTTTGCATGTTAGAGATGCACAGGGATACATTCTAATCAGTACTCTATGGCCCGTACGGGGATCGAACCCGCGACCTTGGCGTTATTAGCACCACGCTCTGACCAGCTGAGCTAACAGGCCTGCTTTTTCAATGATTTGTTGCAACTAACTGTTTGCAAAGTGGCTCAGAGGGTTTCAGCATGCAGTCTGAGTGTTTTCTTGATTTTGGCAAATTCAAAGCATCCAGTGCATTCCCGTTTGGTCGAGGCCCAAGGTCAGCTTTGAAGTATATTATAGTAAAAGAGCTCAAGACCCTCCATTTTAGTTGACACAACTAAAAGAGGCGTGATTAACTTGGCCAAATCAAACACTGTGATGCAGTTTTTACTGGACAAAGACTGAAATCAGTCACAGCCATGAAGATCAATGAATTTGAAAGTCAGGTTTGACGGAGAGCCAAGCAGTTATTTCTACAGACAGCAAGTCGCGATTAATTGCAGTTAACTTTGACAGTTACACGGTAGGCCAACCACGAAGGGACTCGAACGCTCAATCTTCTGATTCGAAGTCAGACGCCTTATCCATTAGGCCACGTGGTCCTTGTATCTCTATGATGTATTCTCTCTGTCAGAATGTTAGTGGGATGAAAAGTCCATCAGGGCTTACAGCTGTGTGTTTGGCGGCATAATGTTGCTGGATAATGCAGTGAAGAGCATATGGGTCAGAGCCGTGAAAACCACTCTGTTTTTACTGGACAAAGACTGAAATCTGTCACAGCCATGAGGATCAATCAGTTGCCTGAACTTGAAACTCAGGTTTAACGGAAAGCCAACCAGTTACTTCTACAAGTACCAAGTTGTGTTCATTTCAGGTAGCTTTGACAGTTACACGGAAGGACAACCACGAAGGGATTCGAACCCTCAATCTCCTGATTCGTAGTCAGGCGCCTTATCCATTGGGCCACGCGGTCCTTATATGTAGCTTTTGTATTATTTCTGTAAGAAAGGTAGTTGGCTGAAATGTCCATCAGGGATTATGGCTCTGTGTTTGGTGGCATAATCTTGCTGGATAGTGAAGAGCATATTGGATGTGCATAGAGACAGTTTTTGCCTAACAAAGGAAATATTTTGCATGTTAGAGATGCACAGGGATACATTCTAATCAGTACTCTATGGCCCGTACGGGGATCGAACCCGCGACCTTGGCGTTATTAGCACCACGCTCTGACCAGCTGAGCTAACAGGCCTGCTTTTTCAATGATTTGTTGCAACTAACTGTTTGCAAAGTGGCTCAGAGGGTTTCAGCATGCAGTCTGAGTGTTTTCTTGATTTTGGCAAATTCAAAGCATCCAGTGCATTCCCGTTTGGTCGAGGCCCAAGGTCAGCTTTGAAGTATATTATAGTAAAAGAGCTCAAGACCCTCCATTTTAGTTGACACAACTAAAAGAGGCGTGATTAACTTGGCCAAATCAAACACTGTGATGCAGTTTTTACTGGACAAAGACTGAAATCAGTCACAGCCATGAAGATCAATGAATTTGAAAGTCAGGTTTGACGGAGAGCCAAGCAGTTATTTCTACAGACAGCAAGTCGCGATTAATTGCAGTTAACTTTGACAGTTACACGGTAGGCCAACCACGAAGGGACTCGAACGCTCAATCTTCTGATTCGAAGTCAGACGCCTTATCCATTAGGCCACGTGGTCCTTGTATCTCTATGATGTATTCTCTCTGTCAGAATGTTAGTGGGATGAAAAGTCCATCAGGGCTTACAGCTGTGTGTTTGGCGGCATAATGTTGCTTGATAATGCAGTGAAGAGCATATGGGTCAGAGCCGTGAAAACCACTCCGTTTTTACTGGACAAAGACTGAAATCTGTCACAGCCATGAGGATCAATCAGTTGCCTGAACTTGAAACTCAGGTTTAACGGAAAGCCAACCAGTTACTTCTACAAGTACCAAGTTGTGTTCATTTCAGGTAGCTTTGACAGTTACACGGAAGGACAACCACGAAGGGATTCGAACCCTCAATCTCCTGATTCGTAGTCAGGCGCCTTATCCATTGGGCCACGCGGTCCTTATATGTAGCTTTTGTATTATTTCTGTAAGAAAGGTAGTTGGCTGAAATGTCCATCAGGGATTATGGCTCTGTGTTTGGTGGCATAATCTTGCTGGATAGTGAAGAGCATATTGGATGTGCATAGAGACAGTTTTTGCCTAACAAAGGAAATATTTTGCATGTTAGAGATGCACAGGGATACATTCTAATCAGTACTCTATGGCCCGTACGGGGATCGAACCCGCGACCTTGGTGTTATTAGCACCACGCTCTGACCAGCTGAGCTAACAGGCCTGCTTTTTCAATGATTTGTTGCAACTAACTGTTTGCAAAGTGGCTCAGAGGGTTTCAGCATGCAGTCTGAGTGTTTTCTTGATTTTGGCAAATTCAAAGCATCCAGTGCATTCCCGTTTGGTCGAGGCCCAAGGTCAGCTTTGAAGTATATTATAGTAAAAGAGCTCAAGACCCTCCATTTTAGTTGACACAACTAAAAGAGGCATGATTAACTTGGCCAAATCAAACACTGTGATGCAGTTTTTACTGGACAAAGACTGAAATAAGTCACAGCCATGAAGATCAATGTATTTGAAAGTCAAGTTTGACGGAGAGCCAAGCAGTTATTTCTACAGACAGCAAGTCACGATTAATTGCAGTTAACTTTGACAGTTACACGGTAGGCCAACCACGAAGGGACTCAAACCCTCAATCTTCTGATTCGAAGTCAGACGCCTTATCCATTAGGCCACGTGGTCCTTGTATCTCTATGATGTATTCTCTCTGTCAGAATGTTAGTGGGATGAAAATTCCATCAGGGCTTACAGCTGTGTGTTTGGCGGCATAATGTTGCTGGATAATGCAGTGAAGAGCATATGGGTCAGAGCCGTGAAAACCACTCCGTTTTTACTGGACAAAGACTGAAATCTGTCACAGCCATGAGGATCAATCAGTTGCCTGAACTTGAAACTCAGGTTTAACGGAAAGCCAACCAGTTACTTCTACAAGTACCAAGTTGTGTTCATTTCAGGTAGCTTTGACAGTTATACGGAAGGACAACCACGAAGGGATTCGAACCCTCAATCTCCTGATTCGTAGTCAGGCGCCTTATCCATTGGGCCACGCGGTCCTTATATGTAGCTTTTGTATTATTTCTGTAAGAAAGGTAGTTGGCTGAAATGTCCATCAGGGATTATGGCTCTGTGTTTGGTGGCATAATCTTGCTGGATAGTGAAGAGCATATTGGATGTGCATAGAGACAGTTTTTGCCTAACAAAAGAGAGATTTTGCATGTTAGAGATGCACAGGGATACATTCTAATCAGTACTCTATGGCCCGTACGGGGATCGAACCCTCGACCTTGGCGTTATTAGCACCACGCTCTGACCAGCTGAGCTAACAGGCCTGCTTTTTCAATGATTTGTTGCAACTAACTGTTTGCAAAGTGGCTCAGAGGGTTTCAGCATGCAGTCTGAGTGTTTTCTTGATTTTGGCAAATTCAAAGCATCCAGTGCATTCCCGTTTGGTCGAGGCCCAAGGTCAGCTTTGAAGTATATTATAGTAAAAGAGCTCAAGACCCTCCATTTTAGTTGACACAACTAAAAGAGGCATGATTAACTTGGCCAAATCAAACACTGTGATGCAGTTTTTACTGGACAAAGACTGAAATCAGTCACAGCCATGAAGATCAATGAATTTGAAAGTCAGGTTTGACGGAGAGCCAAGCAGTTATTTCTACAGACAGCAAGTCGCAATTAATTGCAGTTAACTTTGACAGTTACACGGTAGGCCAACCACGAAGGGACTCGAACCCTCAATCTTCTGATTCGAAGTCAGACGCCTTATCCATTAGGCCACGTGGTCCTTGTATCTCTATGATGTATTCTCTCTGTCAGAATGTTAGTGGGATGAAAAGTCCATCAGGGCTTACAGCTGTGTGTTTGGCGGCATAATGTTGCTGGATAATGCAGTGAAGAGCATATGGGTCAGAGCCGTGAAAACCACTCCGTTTTTACTGGACAAAGACTGAAATCTGTCACAGCCATGAGGATCAATCAGTTGCCTGAACTTGAAACTCAGGTTTAACGGAAAGCCAACCAGTTACTTCTACAAGTACCAAGTTGTGTTCATTTCAGGTAGCTTTGACAGTTATACGGAAGGACAACCACGAAGGGATTCGAACCCTCAATCTCCTGATTCGTAGTCAGGCGCCTTATCCATTGGGCCACGCGGTCCTTATATGTAGCTTTTGTATTATTTCTGTAAGAAAGGTAGTTGGCTGAAATGTCCATCAGGGATTATGGCTCTGTGTTTGGTGGCATAATCTTGCTGGATAGTGAAGAGCATATTGGATGTGCATAGAGACATTTTTTGCCTAACAAAAGAGAGATTTTGCATGTTAGAGATGCACAGGGATACATTCTAATCAGTACTCTATGGCCCGTACGGGGAACGAACCCGCGACCTTGGCGTTATTAGCACCACGCTCTGACCAGCTGAGCTAACAGGCCTGCTTTTTCAATGATTTGTTGCAACTAACTGTTTGCAAAGTGGCTCAGAGGGTTTCAGCATGCAGTCTGAGTGTTTTCTTGATTTTGGCAAATTCAAAGCATCCAGTGCATTCCCGTTTGGTCGAGGCCCAAGGTCAGCTTTGAAGTATATTATAGTAAAAG
The DNA here is from genome assembly GCF_963280865.1 of Gymnoscopelus braueri. NCBI lineage: Eukaryota > Metazoa > Chordata > Actinopteri > Myctophiformes > Myctophidae > Gymnoscopelus > Gymnoscopelus braueri. The sequence continues at coordinate 6,214,703 of NC_137620.1, read as the reverse complement.
AGCTCAAGACCCTCCATTTTAGTTGACACAACTAAAAGAGGCATGATTAACTTGGCCAAATCAAACACTGTGATGCAGTTTTTACTGGACAAAGACTGAAATAAGTCACAGCCATGAAGATCAATGTATTTGAAAGTCAAGTTTGACGGAGAGCCAAGCAGTTATTTCTACAGACAGCAAGTCACGATTAATTGCAGTTAACTTTGACAGTTACACGGTAGGCCAACCACGAAGGGACTCGAACCCTCAATCTTCTGATTCGAAGTCAGACGCCTTATCCATTAGGCCACGTGGTGCTTGTATCTCTATGATGTATTCTCTCTGTCAGAATGTTAGTGGGATGAAAAGTCCATCAGGGCTTACAGCTGTGTGTTTGGCGGCATAATGTTGCTGGATAATGCAGTGAAGAGCATATGGGTCAGAGCCGTGAAAACCACTCCGTTTTCACTGGACAAAGACTGAAATCTGTCACAGCCATGAGGATCAATCAGTTGCCTGAACTTGAAACTCAGGTTTAACGGAAAGCCAACCAGTTACTTCTACAAGTACCAAGTTGTGTTCATTTCAGGTAGCTTTGACAGTTATACGGAAGGACAACCACGAAGGGATTCGAACCCTCAATCTCCTGATTCGTAGTCAGGCGCCTTATCCATTGGGCCACGCGGTCCTTATATGTAGCTTTTGTATTATTTCTGTAAGAAAGGTAGTTGGCTGAAATGTCCATCAGGGATTATGGCTCTGTGTTTGGTGGCATAATCTTGCTGGATAGTGAAGAGCATATTGGATGTGCATAGAGACAGTTTTTGCCTAACAAAAGAGAGATTTTGCATGTTAGAGATGCACAGGGATACATTCTAATCAGTACTCTATGGCCCGTACGGGGATCGAACCCGCGACCTTGGCGTTATTAGCACCACTCTCTGACCAGCTGAGCTAACAGGCCTGCTTTTTCAATGATTTTTTGCAACTAACTGTTTGCAAAGTGGCTCAGAGGGTTTCAGCATGCAGTCTGAGTGTTTTCTTGATTTTGGCAAATTCAAAGCATCCAGTGCATTCCCGTTTGGTCGAGGCCCAAGGTCAGCTTTGAGGTATATTATAGTAAAAGAGCTCAAGACCCTCCATTTTAGTTGACACAACTAAAAGAGGCATGATTAACTTGGCCAAATCAAACACTGTGATGCAGTTTTTACTGGACAAAGACTGAAATCAGTCACAGCCATGAAGATCAATGAATTTGAAAGTCAGGTTTGACGGAGAGCCAAGCAGTTATTTCTACAGACAGCAAGTCGCGATTAATTGCAGTTAACTTTGACAGTTACACGGTAGGCCAACCACGAAGGGACTCGAACCTTCAATCTTCTGATTCGAAGTCAGACGCCTTATCCATTAGGCCACGTGGTCCTTGTATCTCTATGATGTATTCTCTCTGTCAGAATGTTAGTGGGATGAAAAGTCCATCAGGGCTTACAGCTGTGTGTTTGGCGGCATAATGTTGCTGGATAATGCAGTGAAGAGCATATGGGTCAGAGCCGTGAAAACCACTCCGTTTTTACTGGACAAAGACTGAAATCTGTCACAGCCATGAGGATCAATCAGTTGCCTGAACTTGAAACTCAGGTTTAACGGAAAGCCAACCAGTTACTTCTACAAGTACCAAGTTGTGTTCATTTCAGGTAGCTTTGACTGTTACACGGAAGAACAACCACGAAGGGATTCGAACCCTCAATCTCCTGATTCGTAGTCAGGCGCCTTATCCATTGGGCCACGCGGTCCTTATATGTAGCTTTTGTATTATTTCTGTAAGAAAGGTAGTTGGCTGAAATGTCCATCAGGGATTATGGCTCTGTGTTTGGTGGCATAATCTTGCTGGATAGTGAAGAGCATATTGGATGTGCATAGAGACAGTTTTTGCCTAACAAAAGAGAGATTTTGCATGTTAGAGATGCACAGGGATACATTCTAATCAGTACTCTATGGCCCATACGGGGATCGAACCCGCGACCTTGGAGTTATTAGCACCACGCTCTGACCAGCTGAGCTAACAGGCCTGCTTTTTCAATGATTTGTTGCAACTAACTGTTTGCAAAGTGGCTCAGAGGGTTTCAGCATGCAGTCTGAGTGTTTTCTTGATTTTGGCAAATTCAAAGCATCCAGTGCATTCCCGTTTGGTCGAGGCCCAAGGTCAGCTTTGAAGTATATTATAGTAAAAGAGCTCAAGACCCTCCATTTTAGTTGACACAACTAAAAGAGGCATGATTAACTTGGCCAAATCAAATACTGTGATGCAGTTTTTACTGGACAAAGACTGAAATCAGTCACAGCCATGAAGATCAATGAATTTGAAAGTCAGGTTTGACGGAGAGCTAAGCAGTTATTTCTACAGACAGCAAGTCGCGATTAATTGCAGTTAACTTTGACAGTTACATGGTAGGCCAACCACGAAGGGACTCGAACCCTCAATCTTCTGATTCGAAGTCAGACGCCTTATCCATTAGGCCACGTGGTCCTTGTATCTCTATGATGTATTCTCTCTGTCAGAATGTTAGTGGGATGAAAAGTCCATCAGGGCTTACAGCTGTGTGTTTGGCGGCATAATGTTGCTGGATAATGCAGTGAAGAGCATATGGGTCAGAGCCGTGAAAACCACTCCGTTTTTACTGGACAAAGACTGAAATCTCTCACAGCCATGGGGATCAATCAGTTGCCTGAACTTGAAACTCAGGTTTAACGGAAAGCCAACCAGTTACTTCTACAAGTACCAAGTTGTGTTCATATCAGGTAGCTTTGACAGTTACACGGAAGGACAACCACGAAGGGATTCGAACCCTCAATCTCCTGATTCGTAGTCAGGCGCCTTAGCCATTGGGCCACGCGGTCCTTATATGTAGCTTTTGTATTATTTCTGTAAGAAAGGTAGTTGGCTGAAATGTCCATCAGGGATTATGGCTCTGTGTTTGGTGGCATAATCTTGCTGGATAGTGAAGAGCATATTGGATGTGCATAGAGACATTTTTTGCCTAACAAAAGAGAGATTTTGCATGTTAGAGATGCACAGGGATACATTCTAATCAGTACTCTATGGCCCGTACGGGGATCGAACCCGCGACCTTGGCGTTATTAGCACCACGCTCTGACCAGCTGAGCTAACAGGCCTGCTATTTCAATGATTTGTTGCAACTAACTGTTTGCAAAGTGGCTCAGAGGGTTTCAGCATGCAGTCTGAGTGTTTTCTTGATTTTGGCAAATTCAAAGCATCCAGTGCATTCCCGTTTGGTCGAGGCCCAAGGTCAGCTTTGAAGTATATTATAGTAAAAGAGCTCAAGACCCTCCATTTTAGTTGACACAACTAAAAGAGGCATGATTAACTTGGCCAAATCAAACACTGTGATGCAGTTTTTACTGGACAAAGACTGAAATCAGTCACAGCCATGAAGATCAATGAATTTGAAAGTCAGGTTTGACGGAGAGCCAAGCAGTTAATTCTACAGACAGCAAGTCGCGATTAATTGCAGTTAACTTTGACAGTTACACGGTAGGCCAACCACGAAGGGACTCAATCTTCTGATTCGAAGTCAGACGCCTTATCCATTAGGCCACGTGGTCCTTGTATCTCTATGATGTATTCTCTCTGTCAGAATGTTAGTGGGATGAAAAGTCCATCAGGGCTTACAGCTGTGTGTTTTTGGCGGCATAATGTTGCTGGATAATGCAGTGAAGAGCATATGGGTCAGAGCCGTGAAAACCACTCCGTTTTTACTGGACAAAGACTGAAATCTGTCACAGCCATGAGGATCAATCAGTTGCCTGAACTTGAAACTCAGGTTTAACGGAAAGCCAACCAGTTACTTCTACAAGTACCAAGTTGTGTTCATATAAGGTAGCTTTGACAGTTACACGGAAGGACAACCACGAAGGGATTCAAACCCTCAATCTCCTGATTCGTAGTCAGGCGCCTTATCCATTGGGCCACGCGGTCCTTATATTTAGCTTTTGTATTATTTCTGTAAGAAAGGTAGTTGGCTGAAATGTCCATCAGGGATTATGGCTCTGTGTTTGGTGGCATAATCTTGCTGGATAGTTAAGAGCATATTGGATGTGCATAGAGACATTTTTTGCCTAACAAAAGAGAGATTTTGCATGTTAGAGATGCACAGGGATACATTCTAATCAGTACTCTATTGCCCGTACGGGGATCGAACCCGCGACCTTGGCGTTATTAGCACCACGCTCTGACCAGCTGAGCTAACAGGCCTGCTTTTTCAATGATTTGTTGCAACTAACTGTTTGCAAAGTGGCTCAGAGGGTTTCAGCATGCAGTCTGAGTGTTTTCTTGATTTTGGCAAATTCAAAGCATCCAGTGCATTCCCGTTTGGTCGAGGCCCAAGGTCAGCTTTGAAGTATATTATAGTAAAAGAGCTCAAGACCCTCCATTTTAGTTGACACAACTAAAAGAGGCATGATTAACTTGGCCAAATCAAACACTGTGATGCAGTTTTTACTGGACAAAGACTGAAATCAGTCACAGCCATGAAGATCAATGAATTTGAAAGTCAGGTTTGACGGAGAGCCAAGCAGTTATTTCTACAGACAGCAAGTCGCGATTAATTGCAGTTAACTTTGACAGTTACACGGTAGGCCAACCACGAAGGGACTCGAACCCTCAATCTTCTGATTCGAAGTCAGACGCCTTATCCATTAGGCCACGTGGTCCTTGTATCTCTATGATGTATTCTCTCTGTCAGAATGTTAGTGGGATGAAAAGTCCATCAGGGCTTACAGCTGTGTGTTTGGCGGCATAATGTTGCTGGATAATGCAGTGAAGAGCATATGGGTCAGAGCCGTGAAAACCACTCCGTTTTTACTGGACAAAGACTGAAATCTGTCACAGCCATGAGGATCAATCAGTTGCCTGAACTTGAAACTCAGGTTTAACGGAAAGCCAACCAGTTACTTCTACAAGTACCAAGTTGTGTTCATTTCAGGTAGCTTTGACAGTTACACGGAAGGACAACCACGAAGGGATTCAAACCCTCAATCTCCTGATTCGTAGTCAGGCGCCTTATCCATTGGGCCACGCGGTCCTTATATTTAGCTTTTGTATTATTTCTGTAAGAAAGGTAGTTGGCTGAAATGTCCATCAGGGATTATGGCTCTGTGTTTGGTGGCATAATCTTGCTGGATAGTTAAGAGCATATTGGATGTGCATAGAGACATTTTTTGCCTAACAAAAGAGAGATTTTGCATGTTAGAGATGCACAGGGATACATTCTAATCAGTACTCTATTGCCCGTACGGGGATCGAACCCGCGACCTTGGCGTTATTAGCACCACGCTCTGACCAGCTGAGCTAACAGGCCTGCTTTTTCAATGATTTGTTGCAACTAACTGTTTGCAAAGTGGCTCAGAGGGTTTCAGCATGCAGTCTGAGTGTTTTCTTGATTTTGGCAAATTCAAAGCATCCAGTGCATTCCCGTTTGGTCGAGGCCCAAGGTCAGCTTTGAAGTATATTATAGTAAAAGAGCTCAAGACCCTCCATTTTAGTTGACACAACTAAAAGAGGCATGATTAACTTGGCCAAATCAAACACTGTGATGCAGTTTTTACTGGACAAAGACTGAAATCAGTCACAGCCATGAAGATCAATGAATTTGAAAGTCAGGTTTGACGGAGAGCCAAGCAGTTATTTCTACAGACAGCAAGTCGCGATTAATTGCAGTTAACTTTGACAGTTACACGGTAGGCCAACCACGAAGGGACTCGAACCCTCAATCTTCTGATTCGAAGTCAGACGCCTTATCCATTAGGCCACGTGGTCCTTGTATCTCTATGATGTATTCTCTCTGTCAGAATGTTAGTGGGATGAAAAGTCCATCAGGGCTTACAGCTGTGTGTTTGGCGGCATAATGTTGCTGGATAATGCAGTGAAGAGCATATGGGTCAGAGCCGTGAAAACCACTCCGTTTTTCCTGGACAAAGACTGAAATCTGTCACAGCCATGAGGATCAATCAGTTGCCTGAACTTGAAACTCAGGTTTAACGGAAAGCCAACCAGTTACTTCTACAAGTACCAAGTTGTGTTCATTTCAGGTAGCTTTGACAGTTACACGGAAGGACAACCACGAAGGGATTCGAACCCTCAATCTCCTGATTCGTAGTCAGGCGCCTTATCCATTGGGCCATGCGGTCCTTATATGTAGCTTTTGTATTATTTCTGTAAGAAAGGTAGTTGGCTGAAATGTCCATCAGGGATTATGGCTCTGTGTTTGGTGGCATAATCTTGCTGGATAGTGAAGAGCATATTGGATGTGCATAGAGACAGTTTTTGCCTAACACAAGAGAGATTTTGCATGTTAGAGATGCACAGGGATACATTCTAATCAGTACTCTATGGCCCGTACGGGGATCGAACCCGCGACCTTGGCGTTATTAGCACCACGCTCTGACCAGCTGAGCTAACAGGCCTGCTTTTTCAATGATTTGTTGCAACTAACTGTTTGCAAAGTGGCTCAGAGGGTTTCAGCATGCAGTCTGAGTGTTTTCTTGATTTTGGCAAATTCAAAGCATCCAGTGCATTCCCGTTTGGTCGAGGCCCAAGGTCAGCTTTGAAGTATATTATAGTAAAAGAGCTCAAGACCCTCCATTTTAGTTGACACAACTAAAAGAGGCATGATTAACTTGGCCAAATCAAACACTGTGATGCAGTTTTTACTGGACAAAGACTGAAATCAGTCACAGCCATGAAGATCAATGAATTTGAAAGTCAGGTTTGACAGAGAGCCAAGCAGTTATTTCTACAGACAGCAAGTCACGATTAATTGCAGTTAACTTTGACAGTTACACGGTAGGCCAACCACGAAGGGACTCGAACCCTCAATCTTCTGATTCGAAGTCAGACGCCTTATCCATTAGGCCACGTGGTCCTTGTATCTCTATGATGTATTCTCTCTGTCAGAATGTTAGTGGGATGAAAAGTCCATCAGGGCTTACAGCTGTGTGTTTGGCGGCATAATGTTGCTGGATAATGCAGTGAAGAGCATATGGGTCAGAGCCGTGAAAACCACTCTGTTTTTACTGGACAAAGACTGAAATCTGTCACAGCCATGAGGATCAATCAGTTGCCTGAACTTGAAACTCAAAGCCAACCAGTTACTTCTACAAGTACCAAGTTGTGTTCATTTCAGGTAGCTTTGACAGTTACACGGAAGGACAACCACGAAAAGATTCGAACCCTCAATCTCCTGATTCGTAGTCAGGCGCCTTATCCATTGGGCCACGCGGTCCTTATATGTAGCTTTTGTATTATTTCTGTAAGAAAGGTAGTTGGGTGGGGCACGGTGGCGCCTGCAGTAACTTCTTCGTCTCTTCTGGGCAGCCAATCACGGTCCTGCAGTCACTGCTTGTGGTCCTTAACTCCCTGCTGGATTTACTGTTTCACTACCAGTTAAATCTTTCCCTCAACTCCCGGACCCGCCCCCGTCAGCAGCGGCAAATCTCGGTCCTGTATTTATTGTTTCACTCAAATTCACTGACCTGTTAAATCTTTCCCTCAACTCCCAGACTCCATTCCTAGACAAGGAAGAAGGAGGAGCATGGTAGGAGAAACAGCACAGAAAGCATTAAATAAAAATAAAGATTGATTTGATTGATTTGTACACTTTGTCAGCTTGTTCTTTTGTCATTCCATGGTACATCATGATCTAGTAATTGTATTCGTTTTTTTACATAACCTGCAGTCCATTTGGAAATTAGTTGGCTGTTCATTGCAAGAGGAAGTTACAATCTTTTCTATTTTGATTATCTTACTGCCTTCAAAGTACCCAGGCTGTGCTCCAGTATTTTATTTATTGTGGGTAATGTATTTGAGAACAGCAAAACCGATCATGTATGAGTTTATAGCCCTGAAACATGACTGTCATATCGTGACCGACCGTCATGGATGAGCTCAACTTGGTATTTAAACTTTCTCCCTTTTTGGTCCGTACATCTACATGAACGTTCATATTCCAAATATAAAGTGCTTACCCCATGGCTACGGATTTTACAACTATGTACGTTTCCTCAGAAGTACCCGAATATTTTGAATTGTTAAATAAAAAGCATTTTAATCCGATTGGTGGCCATTTTCCCCTTATTTTCTTCATATGCTTTCAACTACGTGACCCTATCGGCTGGGAGGTGTATTGCACTCTGGTGCATTATAACTCTATGAGAAAATGGCCACCGATCGGATATTTTAATCCGATCGGTGGCTTTTTATTGAATAATACGGAAAATACGGGTACTTATTGAGGGCCCGTACATAATTGTAACATGTGTGGCCATGAGCTAAGCACTTTATTTTTGAAATTTAAACGTGTATATAGATGTATGGAGCAAAAAGGGAGAAAGTGCAAACACCAGGTTGAAGTTCATCCATGACCGACAGACGACCGTCATATGATCCATGACTGGCGTTTGTTTTCCAAGTATTTGCAATTTTCAGTACTTTTACTTCTACTCCACTAAATCTGATCTCAGAGGCAAATATTATACTTGTACTCCACTACAATTATTTGAAAACTTAAGTTAAGTTGTAGATTTGGATTATTATTACAGAACATACATTAACCACTTCAGCCCTATATACATATTTTCAGCCATTTGAAAATAGCAAATCTATAAGCTCTCAATGATGTAGGTAGACTATCACTACATAACTAAAAGAGTTTATGAGTTAGGGTATCAACAATATATTAGGGTGACATGCTATGGTTTAAAACTGTTCTAAACCATAGCCATATGTTAACCTAGAACAGGGGTCTTCATAAGGGGGTCCTCATAGTTACTACAGTACAGGGGGTCCGCCAAATCTATTTGAGATTTTCTCTCTTTTTTCCATTTTTTTTTTCACTATAACCAGCATCTGGGGGTACATTCACTGAAAATAGCCGATCTACAAGATGACAACGCGTCATGCTGCGATCTGCTGTTTGTGGTAGGCTAAGTAAGACCGCATGGCTCATTTGCATATCCTCGTGAATTTTAAGTAGCCATGCGGTCTTCATTTACTTGTAATAGAGTATTTCTGTATTGCGGTATTGATACTTTTACTTAAGTAAAAAGTTTGAGTACTTTTTCCACCACTGATTAGGCTACTAGCAATAACTTGGATAACAATGACACATTGCAAAATGTCGGCTATTTATTACAGTTACATTATTAGGTTAAGGGAAACAAGAGTTCGTCATAGTGTCAACATTATATTAAGCGAAATATAATGTAGGCTATACCTATAGAGTCACTTAGACAGGCAAGACAGAGTTAACAAAATAAATTGCCGTCTTATATGATGTAAAAACGGAGGTCCGGGACCCCTAGGCCCTAGGGGGTCCTCGTAGTTACTACAGGGGGTCCGCCAAATCCATGTGATATAGAACAGTTTATCTCTCTTTTTTTCTTCTTTTTTTTTACCAGCATCCCTATTTTGCGGGGTAACCTACATTCACTGAAAATAGCCGATCTACAAGCTGACAATGCATCATGCTGTGACAGCTAGAACCAACTGTACACCAACAAGGATAAAACAATAATAATAATTATTAGTATTATAATATAAGTATCAATTCGTTCACCATAATAAAGAATAGGATGGACGCACACTGTCGCACAGGCTATTATATCGCATAATCCAAGTAAATCCACCGTGCGTAAAGGTGAGTATATAGGCTCTCATAAGGATGTCATTGTGGGAATAACATAAGGATCTCATGCGCACACTTTATTAAGACGTTTGAACGACACGGGAAAGCGTTCACAATCACACTCTACAATTTTATTACACTTCTTCTTCTTGTCACATATAGCCAAAATATAATGTAGGCTATACACTTAATAGAAAATTGGACAATGTTTAGCTGTATGTCGGAAAGAAACCATGCAGGAACATTAAGTCAGCCAGTAAAAGCTCACGTTCTGCTTTGATCAGGTTAATGTTAATGTTATATTATCGGCTGCCTACAAGCATCGTTGAACTCGTGGCTCAACGTGCCCTCGGTGGCTCATGGTAATTATTAATGCTTTGATCATCTCATCAATTGTAAGTCTAGAATGACAGACGCAATGAATACAAGCGTATGTTACATTATATGTACAGTATATATGCTACAAGCAAGCAGAGCCACAGTTGAAGAAAGTTGTCTCGGGCAGGAGTCGATCCCGTCCTCCCAGTGCGTGTGCTTTTCTTTGATTGGCCGAACGTTCATATTATAGCGCTCCGACCTCGACAAGCAGGCGATGTCTTTGGCACAGTCGGTAGTGCTGTCGCCTCACAGCTAGAAGGTCCTGGGTTCGATTCCCGCAGGGGACGCTGTGGGCGCTGGGGGCGTGTTCTCTCCTCCGCGTCATCAGTGCCCATACCCTAGGTGGGGTTGGCGAAAGGGCCTTTCTGTGTGGAGTTTGCATGTTCTCCCCGTGTCTCCTAGGGTAGATACCCTCACAAAAACATGCAGTAATCCTGGTCACTATACTGCCTCCCCCTGGCCAGCCGGGGCGCCTGATGGAGGGGAAGGGAACTGGTTGGAATAACGTGTTCCTTCCACGCGCTACGTCCAACCAGGGAAACTCTCCCCTGTCAGGTGACAAGAAGGTCTGTTGGCTCTCATGCATTGAAGGAGGCATGAGCTCGGCCCTGGCCTCCCTAGGTTGGCAGAGGGAAGGTAGTGCCCATGATTACATAGACAATTGGCACTGGGTGTAAAAAAAATAGGGTTACAAAATCGTGGGATAAAAATAATAAAAAAAAGATTAAAAAAAAAAGAAAGGTAGTTGGCTGAAATGTCCATCAGGGATTATGGCTCTGTGTTTGGTGGCATAATCTTGCTGGATAGTGAAGAGCATATTGGATGTGCATAGAGACAGTTTTTGCCTAACAAAAGAGAGATTTTGCATGTTAGAGATGCACAGGGATACATTCTAATCAGTACTCTATGGCCCGTACGGGGATCGAACCCACGACCTTGGCGTTATTAGCACCACGCTCTGACCAGCTGAGCTAACAGGCCTGCTTTTTCAATGATTTGATGCAACTAACTGTTTGCAAAGTGGCTCAGAGGGTTTTAGCATGCAGTCTGAGTGTTTTCTTGATTTTGGCAAATTCAAAGCATCCAGTGCATTCCCGTTTGGTCGAGGCCCAAGGTCAGCTTTGAAGTATATTATAGTAAAAGAGCTCAAGACCCTCCATTTTAGTTGACACAACTAAAAGAGGCATGATTAACTTGGCCAAATCAAAGACTGTGATGCAGTTTTTACTGGACAAAGACTGAAAGCAGTCACAGCCATGAAGATCAATGAATTTGAAAGTCAGGTTTGACGGAGAGCCAAGCAGTTCATTCTACAGACAGCAAGTCGTGATTAATTGCAGTTAACTTTGACAGTTACACGGTAGGCCAACCACGAAGGGACTCGAACACTCAATCTTCTGATTCGAAGTCAGACGCCTTATCCATTAGGCCACGTGGTCCTTTTATCTCTATGATGTATTCTCTCTGTCAGAATGTTAGTGGGATGAAAAGTCCATCAGGGCTTACAGCTGTGTGTTTGGCGGCATAATGTTGCTGGATAATGCAGTGAAGAGCATATGGGTCAGAGCCGTGAAAACCACTCTGTTTTTACTGGACAAAGACTGAAATCTGTCACAGCCATGGGGATCAATCAGTTGCCTGAACTTGAAACTCAGGTTTAACGGAAAGCCAACCAGTTACATCTACAAGTACCAAGTTGTGTTCATTTCAGGTAGCTTTGACAGTTACACGGAAGGACAACCACGAAGGGATTCGAACCCTCAATCTCCTGATTCGTAGTCAGGCGCCTTATCCATTGGGCCACGCGGTCCTTATATGTAGCTTTTGTATTATTTCTGTAAGAAAGGTAGTTGGCTGAAATGTCCATCAGGGATTATGGCTCTGTGTTTGGTGGCATAATCTTGCTGGATAGTGAAGAGCATATTGGATGTGCATAGAGACAGTTTTTGCCTAACAAAAGAGAGATTTTGCATGTTAGAGATGCACAGGGATACATTCTAATCAGTACTCTATGGCCCGTACGGGGATCGAACCCGCGACCTTGGCGTTATTAGCACCACGCTCTGACCAGCTGAGCTAACAGGCCTGCTTTTTCAATGATTTGTTGCAACTAACTGTTTGCAAAGTGGCTCAGAGGGTTTCAGCATGCAGTCTGAGTGTTTTCTTGATCTTGGCAAATTCAAAGCATCCAGTGCATTCCCGTTTGGTCGAGGCCCAAGGTCAGCTTTGAAGTATATTATAGTAAAAGAGCTCAAGACCCTCCATTTTAGTTGACACAACTAAAAGAGGCATGATTATCTTGGCCAAATCAAACCCTGTGATGCAGTTTTTACTGGACAAAGACTGAAATCAGTCACAGCCATGAAGATCAATGAATTTGAAAGTCAGGTTTGACGGAGAGCCAAGCAGTTATTTCTGCAGACAGCAAGTCGCGATTAATTGCAGTTAACTTTGACAGTTACACGGTAGGCCAACCACAGAGGGACTCGAACACTCAATCTTCTGATTCCAAGTCAGATGCGTTATCCATTAGGCCACGTGGTCCTTGTATCTCTATGATGTATTCTCTCTGTCAGGATGTTAGTGGGATGAAAAGTCCATCAGGGCTTACAGCTGTGTGTTTGGCGGCATAATGTTGCTGGATAATGCAGTGAAGAGCATATGGGTCAGAGCCGTGAAAACCACTCCGTTTTTACTGGACAAAGACTGAAATCTGTCACAGCCATGAGGAGCAATCAGTTACCTTAACTTGAAACTCAGGTTTAACGGAAAGCCAACCAGTTATTTCTACAAGTACCAAGTTGTGTTCATTTCAGGTAACTTTGTAAGTTACACGGAAGGACAACCACGAAGGGATTCGAACCCTCAATCTCCTGATTCGTAGTCAGGCGCCTTATCCATTGTGCCACGCGGTCATTATATGTAGCTTTTGTATTATTTCTCTAAGAAAGGTAGTTGGCTGAAATGTCCATCAGGCTCTGTGTTTGGTGGCATAATCTTGCTGGATAGTGAAGAGCATATTGGATGTGCATAGAGACAATTTTTGCCTAACAAAAGAGAGATTTTGCATGTTAGAGATGAGAGCCAAGTAGTTAGTTCTACAGATAGCAAGCAAGTTACGAAGCAAGGAATAATGCATGGGGAGGTGATTATTGAAATTTGAAGCCCGACAGGGTGATTATGCACTGAGGCGGAGCAACCTAATGCATGCAAAGCCGTATTTAAAGGGACCTCCTTTTTAAGGCGTGAGCTCTGATTGGAGTATGAATGTGTGACGTAATGACCAGCAGAGCTGTCAATGGGGAATAGGAGGCTAGGCTGATGTTCACATCTGCTGACTTACAGCTGAGGCATGCAAGAAGTGTCCTGCATGATGTACCATATGCTTAGAGTGGGCAAAGCATAAATGTTATAGGACCAGTTTACTGCAGACAGAGGTAGGTGAAGAGTGGAGGAATAAATTATATTGATGGCAACATTAAATTAAATAGACAAGAGACATGATTGTAGCAAAATATACTGTGTATTTGATCAAAAATGAAAATAAAACAAAACATACAACAGTTCAATAACTTTCAGCAAGGTATCCAAACAGAGTCTTTAAGCAGGTAGGTAGTTGTCTATGGTCAAGGTATTGTCTATAGTCAGAGGGAAGTGGCAGTGTGAGGGCAGTGTAGTGTGTAATGTTACTTGAGGGGATAGTGTGTGGCTGCTGCTCTTTGGCCTACCCTCCAGGTAGGTCGAACTCCATTAACGTTGGGTTCGGGTTAGTTGGCTCGCCATCATGATCCTTTTTCGTATCAAGAAAAGTAACCTGGCCTGGATTCATAGAAAGGCCAAATTAATATCAAATAACCAAAAGCAGATCTACAAGATCACAGATTAACTAAAAAACAGCTTATCTACAAGCATTGCATAACTTTCAAAATAATAACATTCCAACCAAAAACAAACATTTTGAACCAACTTCAATGATTGCAATGATTGCAAGCACTGGTGTGACTGATTGATTGAGTGAGACTGAGTGTGTGTGTGTGTGTGTGTGTGTGTGTGTGTGTGTGTGTGTGTGTGTGTGTGTGTGTGTGTGTGTGTGTGACGGTGTGTGTGTGTGTGTGTGTGTGTGTGTGTGTGTCTCTCTGTCAGTGACACACAGACAGCAGTGACACAAACCTTTTGAAAACCTTTTGAAACCTGGGTTACAATGAACTAACACTATGCTTCATTTATATTCACGGTTTGATTTGTAAAAAACATTTTCAACTTATTCCCACTGGTAATAAAGAATGCATGACCAGAGTGGGGTGGATGTATCAAAAGCAGAATGATTGATTAACCTCCCATCCCCCCTGGTTACTTTATATTTCTTGTTGTTCTGCTGATGATTTCTTTTTTTTTGTTGCTGTTTTGATGTCCAGGTTCTGTTGAAAACAACCACATCAGAGGTAACGTGTAAAATCCAGGATAGACTGAAGAAGGTGGACGAAATCAGGCATTCCATGGAGCTCAGCAGAGTGGGTTGCTGTATACATTCTACAGAAACATGCACATTTTAAACATGCAGCTTTGCGTAACCTATTAAGTTATCAACAAATAATGTAATCTCAGCACCATTTTATAAATACTGTATAGCTTTTATGTATTTATTTTTCCCATATTAACCCATTAAGACTGGGAGCGCATACAGTACTGTGTCATTTTCGATTTTTAGCTATTAACCATTATTTTATACTTTGGGCTATTCAAAAATAGCAGATCTACAAGCTCATAGAGCGGTACCAAGTGCCAAGTATCTGCTATTATTAAAAAATCTTGAACATTTGTGTTGAATACATATATTTTTTAAAACAACATTTTAACTCAAATCTTTGCTTCTGGGGGGTCCCTGGAACTAAATATTTTCAAGGGGATCGGCGGCCAAATACAATTTTGGGGGCCAAATACAATTTTGACAAGAAAAAGTTTCACCACCACTGACATAGCAACAATAGTTTTTCAGAAAATACATTTGTTGAGACATTTGACAAAAGTTCTAGCTTCTGAAATCTTACGTTTAAGTGGTCGCATGGTATATACGTTACAGACGCGTCCCTTGAGGTTTTCAATACCCAGAAAACCGGCGAACGTGGCCGTTTCCGTTTATGTTTTGGTCATTATCTCTGGAACAAAAGGTCCAGTTGGATGCGTGACTTTGAGGGCATTAAAGGGATATTTCACTTTCAAAGAAACTTTTGGTAATTTTATCATCTACTCAGGCTTTTGTGAGCCCCCCAGACCGTTTTTAAGTTGCTTGATTCAGTATTTAGATAATTGATATTCATTTTATCAGACACGCCCCCTTCCTATACAAACCCATTATAACGTCAAACTCCATTTTTAACATGTTAGATTCGTCAAAAACACCCGTCCTTGGTTCTGATGACTCACCCTGCCCTCCTAATACGCGAGGGGGCCGTGTTTTTTCGATAACTTTTTTCATTTATTTTTAATATTTTTTTTTTTAAATGAAAAAAAATAAATACATTAAAAAAATAAAATAAAATAAATGAAAAAAGTAATCAAAAAAATACGGCCCCTCACGTATTAGGAGGGCAGGGTGAGTCAGTAGAACCAAGGACGGGTGTTTTTGATGAATCTAACGGGTTAAAATGGAGTTTGAAGTTATAATGGGTTTGTATAGGAAGGGGGCGTGTCTGATAACATGATAATCAAATATCTAAATACTGAATCAAGCAACTTAAAAACGGTCTGGGGGCTCACAAAAGCCTGAGTAGACGATAAAATGACCAAAAGTTTTTTTGAAAGTGAAATATCCCTTTAAGCACGCAATTTTCGGGTTGTTTGGGGTTTCTAAGGGAGGCGAGATCTTAGTTGGGCAGGCGACCGCCTGTCCTGCCTCTACAGTGGGTACGCCACTGGTCGGCGCTCTGCGCTCGTAAAGACAGTGATGTCACTGAAATGCGACAACTTGTCTGTCTGCCGTTTTCCCTCTGCTTTGTTAACATTATGTGTAACTCGTTAAAGTGGCAAATTAAATGTGAAACACATTAACTATTAAGAAAACAACAAGATATGTTGACAAAGACACTCCATACATTTGGAAACATATTTTTATTTAAATCAATATCGTCTCCAGTTAATGTAGGAATATTCTAAAAGTAGGCTAATTCTCATATCCTCTCATAGGGATTGCATTGGCAGCTGCAGTTCATCGTTCTAACGGACCTCGAGTAGCGGCGCTATCTCAAAAGTGCGCAGTGCTGTGTCCCTCGCTGTTTTAACAGATCTGAGACTAAAATAACGACTAAAGTGTCATTCTACCGCTTTCCTGGCAACGACAAAAAGAAGAGGAAATCGTTTTTTTTATACATCTATATATAAATATATATATATATATATATATATATATATATAAATAAATATAAAAATATATATATTATAATGTTAATAATAATAATAAATAAATACAAATATAAATATATATATTAGCCTACTTTTTACTGTCTATGATATTAGCATTAAGACCCTTATTAACCCTCAATGGTTCATTTCTGAAAAAGGACGTTATTGTAGAAAGATTTACGGGTTCCAACATGTTTGTTTACAATGAAGAGTGGACGGCGCTGGTGCCTTTTGGACCCTGACGTGGCGTCGGACTACAAAATGACGTCAGACTTAAAAACCGAATAAAGCACCTGTGATGGCGGCCATCTTTCACTTTCCCCCACCATGCTTCCACCAGCTAATTTGTTTCCTCAATGTCCTAACCAGTTCACCTTCAGTCTTATAAAGACTTATTGATTTTTGCCAAACGTTTACAAGCGTTAACGTGTTACAAGTAACACGTTACTGTAACGCCGTTATTTTTGGCAGTAACTAGTACTTTAACGCATTATTTTTTAAATTCAGTAACTCAGTTACCGTTACTACATGGTGCGTTACTCCGTTATTCTTTATATTTATATATACAGCGAGGCGAATAGTGACTGAGAATTGTACTTAAAGGTAGGGTAAGTGATTTGCGTTGGTTAAAATAATTGTTAAATAGCTCTATATTCTGATAGTACTCATTGCTATAGAGTGTTTGTTCAGTATTAGGAGTCTCCTTGTCTCTCCACCTCTTTATTAAACAGAAAATGCATTTTCGTTTCAGTTTCAGTTTCAATTCCAATTTTATCCAACCAGGACAGAGAACTCAATCAGGATACAGATTAAACAAGTGAAATTGGAAGTGATGACACTAAGAAATGAGCATGCAAAATTGGAACTGGAACACTATACAAATTAAGCTACAAAATGGGTACTTTCTCCTGATTGGCTGAGATTTTGACACCTACCGAAAAATGTATTTTCTGTTTATTAAAGAGCTGGAGAGACAGGGAGACATCTGTTACTGAAAAAACACTCCATAGCAATGATTACTATCAGAATATAGTATTTTAACCTTTTAACAAAATACTTTTTGTTTTAACCAAAAAATATCACTTACCCTACCTTTAAGTACAGTACTTGAGTAAATGTACTCATTTACTTTACACCAGTTTGTGTCACATGCGGAGACGCGCTGTGGGCGGTTGACATCCTGACCGGTTGACAATGACACGGCAGTTCATTCATTATCACCGCAAATCAGGCACATTTCAAATCCTCTGCTTTGCAAGCTCTCTCTCTCTCTCTCTCTCTCTCTCTCTCTCTCTCTCTCTCTCTCTCTCACACGCGCGCTCTCTCGCTCTTTCTTTCTCTCTCTCTTAACAGCGTGTGTGTGTTTCTGGGAGAGAGAGAGAAAGAAAGAGCGTGTCACACTCACACGATGTTAAGTTACACCTATTTCCTGTAATAATAACCAGTGTAAAATGTGCTGCATTGGGAGGTAAATGGATAAACTTTATTGTGAAGGTATGACCGGAAGAAGAGAGTTATTTTTGCAGCTGCGTAGTTGTTGCAACATATTATATCTATCGTCTGCACAACAGTCAGACAGAGACCGCGGTCCGGTTATATTATATAAAGTTGTGCATTTAACAGTCAAACACAAGTTGTATCATTTCGAGTAAGAATATGTCTCAGACACTAGGCTACTACAAGGGCACTTGTGAGTAAAGTTGGCAAGTTGCCATAAAGTTTAACAACAATGCAAGTTGAAGATGAAATATCCAACACAGATGCGTAAATACTCTTTTTTTTTTTTACTTTTAAATTTTTATCCCGCGATTTTGTAACCCTATTTTTTACACCCAGTGCCAATTCTCTATGTAATCCTGGGCACTACCTTCCCTCTGCCAACCTAGGGAGGCCAGGGCCGAGCTCATGCCTCCTTCAATGCATGAGAGCCAACTGACCTTCTTGTCACCTGACAGGGGAGAGTTTCCCTGGTTGGACGTAGCGCGTGGAAAGAACACGTTATTCCAACCAGTTCCCTTCCCCTCCATCAGGCGCCCCGGCTGGCCAGGGGGAGGCAGTATAGTGACCAGGATTACTGCATGTTTTTGTGAGGGTACCTACCCTAGGAGACACGGGGAGAACATACAAACTCCACACAGAAAGGCCCTTTCGCCAACCCCACCTAGGGTATGGGCACTGATGACGCGGAGGAGAGAACACGCCCCCAGCGCCCACAGCGTCCCCTGCGGGAATCGAACCCAGGACCTTCTAGCTGTGAGGCGACAGCACTACCGACTGTGCCACCGTGCCCCGTGCGTAAATACTCTTAACAGCTATAGGCTACTGCAACTGTGGCATCCAGGTGAAATCGGCATCAACTGCCTAGAAGGCTCTGCCACTGCCTAACTATACAGTATAACCTCCTGTGAGTGAGTAGTGGTCTATAATTTATTACCCTAACAGGTCAGCTGAGCCACGTTATGAAGGATTAATTTGAAATGCCCATTTTTTTTGCAGTGCCCTTTGATTAGAAAATATGTTCAAACGCAATTGATCATTGAGAAACCATTACGCACGCAGCATGCGCAAATGGTAATGTAGGTAATTAATGTATTTGTGCAAGATGACTCTGCTACCGTTTATAGAATGTGTATATTACTCGTTCATCATGGTTCATGTTCAAATAGCTCAATCCAAAATATAATGCTGTAGGCCTAAGTGTTAGGCTGTATTTACGCACCTGCTTGTAATGCTTAAACATAATTATGACCTGTATTTTATCAGATGTCCGATAAATTTGAATCATTCCGGACATTGGGACCAGCAGATTACAATCCTATAGCATGACCCCTGGTATAGACCACATTGCTTAGCAGAGTTCAGTGATGCAAATGCATGTTAAGTTGATCAACAGATTGTATTATTCTCCAATGCAATAAACGTACTGAAATGAAGGCTATAAGGGCATTAATGGGAGCCCTTTTTTTTAAGTAACTAAAAAGTTACTTTTCACAGTAACGCATTACCTTTTGGTGTAAGTAACTAGTAAAGTAACTGAGTTACTTTTAATTGAAGTAACTAGTAATGGTAACTAGTTACTGGTTTTCAGTAACTAGCACAACACTGTTTATTACAGCGGAGGGTAGTTTAGCTCTGGGGTACCCTGTACATCCTGCACGTAGGCAGGGGCGCCGATGACGTGGGGGCGTCGGGGCTAGCGCCCCCACAGTCAATTGGTCAGCCCCCTCATGAATCTCAGATGTCAGGCTCAAACTTACAGTACCATTACTATTACCATTACTATAGCGGGGCGCAGATAGGTGTTAACGCGCCGTTGACACCTAGAACAATTGCCCAGACAGAGAAACGGCTCGCGGCGGGGGGGGGGGGGGCGGGGCTATTGCGGCTCGAAAAATCGAACACAACTTGTTTAGACCAGGGGGACTCGGCACCAAGCGTCATGTGAACCATGGCTATGGCTGTGTGCTAAACATGTTCTGCAGGTTTTGGCTCTGCCGTGTGCCCTTATTGAAATGAAGGGTCGCTATGCTGTGTCCCTTGACTCCCTCGTCCTGTGTGCACTAACAGTCACTCACTGCATGCACTGAATACCAGTGGTGGAAAAAGTACTAAAATGTTTTACTTAAACAAAAGTATAAATTCTGCGGTGTAAAAATACTCTATTACAAGTAAAAGTAAGGTATTCAAAATGTACTTGAGTAAAAGTAGAAAAGTATTGGTATCAAAATGTATTTAAAGTACCAAAAGTAAAAGTACTCATTATGCAGAAGGTCCCATTTCACAAGTTTTCAAACGTGTAAAATGTATACAAATTCTTTGAAAATAGCAGATCTACAAGCTCACAACGCATCGCAAATCTGCTATTTTCAAATTGCCAAAGTATATATACTGTATAAGTGGTTTTGTAATAATAATAATCAAAATCTACAAAGTAACTATAGTAAATAAAGTTATCAAATAATTGTAGTGGAGTAAAAGTACAATATTTGTCTATATGTAGTGGAGTAGAAGTAACTATAGGCTACTACTAAAATAAGTACTTTTATTTAAGTAAAACATTTGAGGATGGGACACACTGAAGGATGGGTAGAGTGTTGTTAATGTTGTTTTATGGTCATTTAATGAATTAATTAAGCAAAAAAAAATCGCGCGCGCTTCGCGCGCCTACATGCCCGCGACGCAGTGGGTGGAGGGGGGGGGGCGCGAGTGGTGGTCAAGTTCAGCCCCCATGGTCGCGCACAAAAGTCAGCGCCCCTGCACGTAGGTAATTTCCGTTTTTAATCCCACTAGTCTAGAGGTGAGTGCCACCCATTGTAATTTCTGTTTATTGTTAGAGTAGGAAGGATTTTGTTTCTCTTTGAGTAGGTAAGATCTTTATTTTATTTAGACAGTGAGTTTTGGTTTTATTACATTCTGTCCTTTGGCACCACCAGACCCTCCCTGTATTGTTACTTGGCTTTCATTTATTTTTGTTCACCTTTAGTTCGTTAATAAACAACTTTTCAGTTCACCTCAACCTCTGTCTGTCCATGTATGTAATTTGGGTATATGTTACCGTCCCTTCCTCCTAGACCACCAACTGGGACGTAACAATATTCAAAGATTTGCACCCATTTTCACGATTTTTCTAAAATAGGAGATCTACAAGCTCCTAGCGCGGCACGAGTGCCACGCTATGAGCTTGTATATCTACTATTTTTGAATAGCCCAAATAAATCTTAAAATGACACAGATGCGTTCCCGGTCTTAAAGGTCCTATGACATTCATTTTCACTTTAAAAAAAAAAGTTTTGGGGGGGTTTTATGACCTCAATTACACAAAAAACCTGAACTTTGAACATTCAGTGGATTTTCTGGGGTTTTCTGATAATTAGGCTGAAAAGTAATCTGTGATTGCCCTTGGAGAGTGGTCACAGGCCATTAATCCCGCCCACTCTCCTCCTCGCCCCTCCCCTATCCTTTCCTTTTGGGGGGGGGGGGGGGGCAAAATCCCTCAACAGCGACACCCGCAGGCAAAGATTAATGGGTTAATTATTAATGGGTTAATAGTCAACATATCATGACTACAGTAACAGTCATCCGTACTGGAATCTAACACATTGGTGTGTTCACTGCATGCTGTTTCCAGATGAACTCCAGGAAGGACATAGAAGGCGTCAGGCAGGTGTTCGGTGCTGTGCTGTGCTCCATAGAGAGAGGCCAGGCCGAGCTGATAGAGAACATCCAGGAGAAGCAGGCGGCGGCCCAGAGGAGAGCCGAGGACCTCGTCTCACTGCTGTGGCAGGAGGTCCAGCACCTGGAGAGCAGAAAAGCAGAGCTGGACAGACTCTTACACACCGAAGATCACCTCCATGTGCTGCAGGTCTGTCATTTTATTCTCCCTTCTCTTTTTTTTCTTCTATTAGCTTTATTCTATTCTCTTTTCATGTAATCTTCTCAAGTGCTGCAATTATCGAATTATGTTCTTAGCGATACATGTGTGGATTGTTTTTCGATTAATCAGATAATCAAGGAAGAGGTTTGTATATGTAGTCAACGCATGAGCGAACAAGACACAATTCTAACTGATTAACCACTTAAGCCCTACTTAAAGGGATAGTTCACCCCCAAAATTACTTTTTTCCTATCGATTAGTCACCCCATGGAGACTTTTATATGTTTTAGTTTTTGTCGCATTCCTAAGCCAATAATTTGATGACCGGCAGCGCTTCCTGTAGAAGACACAAAGAGTCTCCTTTGTGTCTCCTACCAGAACCGCTGCCTACTAAACTGGTCATCAAATTATTTGCTTAGGAATGCAACAAAAACAAAAAATATCCATGAATTCAAGTCTTCATGAGGTGACTAATTTATAGGAAAAAAATATTTTTTTGGATTGAACTATCTCTTTAAGCAAATATTGCAGATCTACCAAGCTCACAATGTGTTGCATTGCGATTCATTGTGAGCTTGTAGATTCAATTTTTTTTTGGCATTTTTGACTTAAAATAAATAAATAAATACAATAAATAAAAACTCCCCCTTCATCTTATCTCCTCACATTGAATCATTTGACCCTCTCTCTCGCATGTTTATTTTTGGTTAGACATTCCCAACTCTCAGCTCTCCTCCGGCCACAAAGGACTGGTCAGAGATCAGTGTCCACTCACACACGTGTGTAGGGACAGTAAGGAGAGCAGTGGCCCGTATTGAAGACCTGCTGCAGCCAGCCTTGAAGAAGCTGTCCATTCAAGGTCAGATTTGTTGTCATCAAACTTGTTTTTATCGCTACCTTTACTTTATCATGAAATACAAGTTGATATCATCCCAGTAGCTGTTAATCATATACTGTATTACCTTTTTTATGTTCTTTTACTCATATTGCTTCATACTTCTATTGAATTTCAGAGCATGAGCGGATGCAACAGTTTGTAGGTAAAGTTTATTTTTACTTGTCTCCTGAACGCACCAAAATGTCCCTCAAATTGGCATTTTCTTTTAGAGAAGGACTTTTAAATTAGTGACTTTCAACATCTAAACTGGGTCTGTCTACCAGAGGATGTTCATCTGGACCCCAGGACAGCCAACTCCTGGCTGGTGGTATCAAAGGATGGAACACAGGTCTGGGATGGAGATGTTGAACTGGATGTAGCTGATTCACTACAGCGCTTTGACACGGCACCATGTGTCCTCGCTGTCAAGGTAGGTGTTTGATTATGTTTGATGTGTCACAGTCACTGTATGACACACCATCATCAGACTTGAGGTTTCTATCTTTGCAATTTCTGCATATTCAGAATCATTATTATTATCACATCTCACAGGTTTAGAGGTATACATTTGTTTTTAAATTGAGTGTGCTCCATCAGTAGTTCATGAGAAGAGAAAGGTTTTACGTAGCCTAGGGTAGAGCAGGAGAGGTAAGAAAAAAAAGAAAAGAAGACAGGATGCAAACAGGTCAAATGATCAAAGACACCTGCTACATAGATATAGCAGGTATGTACATGGTGTTGCGTATTTTTCATTTTAATTATTTTTAAAGCATTTGAGCTGTCAGGTGCCTCCCGTATTTGACATTCAACCGACATAGTCAAACACCAACATTTTGATCTAGATTTTCGTCTTTGCAAAGCCAGCCACATCAACACACTTATCCCATTTCCGGGGGCTGAGTGGTTAGCGCGCATATCACATGGACTCAAATGCCTGGTTCGATTCCCGGTTGCTAGGACCATTTGATGCATGTCACTACCCTACTCGTGTTTCCCGTCTCTCTCCACTGTGACTATCTAAAAAAAGACCCGATCTCCTTCATGCCATGCAGGGTTTCTCCACCGGGAGGCACTACTGGGACGTGGAGGTCGGAGCCAAGACGGCGTGGGACTTGGGCGTGGCCCGAGAGTCCGTCAACAGGAAGGGCGTGGTCACGCTGAGCCCAGACGATGGCTATTGGTCCATTTGTCTGAGGAAGGGGAGCGAGTACCGGGCGTGCGCGGGCCAGGCGGTGGAACTGCACCCCCGCCAGAGGCTGCAGACCGTCGGGGTCTTCGTGGATTACGAGGAGGGGACCGTGTCGTTCTACGACGCTGTGGCCAGGTCTCACATCTATTCCTTCACCGAGTGCCACTTCACGGAGCCTCTGTTTCCTCTGTTTAACCCAGAGATGAGTGACGGCACCAACAACAAATCGCCACTCATCATCTGTCCTGTCCGTGATGCCAGTGGAGACGAGGAGGATGCAGAGGACGTTACAATATAGCAGTGGTTCTCAACCTGTGGGCCGGGACCCACTGGGGTGCGAGGATATTGCAAGTGGGCTCCCAAATAATTGGCAAAAAAACAGACAAACAAACAAGAATGTAAAAAAAACAAAAACAGAAAAGAAGAAAAAAAAAGTGGGTTTTAATTTGTAATACTGTTAAATAGACACTTGATCATGTACATGGGCCCTGAGCCAGAAAAGGTTGAGAACCACTGCAATATAATATGTACGGTTACACTTTATTCTGTCCCCCTCCTCCCCACGAAGCATTTAGATATTTTACAAAATATGTGATGTAGCCTGCAGTTATAATCACTTTTTTAAATAAAAACATAAAAAGTATCATTTTCTTGACGTGTCGGATCAGATTTTATTCTTATTCCAGGACACCTAATATATAATAGCTCAAAATAACTCAATTATTCAATCACTTTCAACCTGGCTTCCCTATTTTGGGTAGTGTCATTATAGGCGAACATTTAAAAACGTTTTAATTGAAAAACTTTTTAAACTATTAACTATTTTCAATTTCAGAAATGTTCTAAAACAATTTAAAAAATCTAAAATAAGATAACAGATCTACAAGGTCACAATGCATTGTGTAAAGTGTTGTGAGCTGGCAGATCAGCTAATTTGGCTATTTCTGCATGACAAGGTCATATATGACAAAGTATATAAAATATTTTCTCACATCTCTGTCCTGTTTTATTTAAAGGTAGGGTTAGTGATATTTGTATTGCTTAAAACAAAAAGTTAAAGCACTATATTCTGATAGTAATCATTGCTATAGAGTGTTTGTTCAGTAACAGGAGTCTCCCCGTCTTTCCAGCTCTTTAATAAACAGAAAATACATGAACAGGTGGGTTGCAAAATTTCACTTGTTTAATCTGTATCATGTGTGAGTTCTCTATCCTGATAGGATAACATTTGTACCCCATATTGAACATGCATTTTCTGTTTAATAAAGAGCTGGGGAGATATGGAGACTCCTGTTACTGAACAAACACTCTATAGCAATGAGTACTATCAGAATATAGCTTTTTAACCAAAGTCACTTACCCCTTAAAAGTATTTATTCTTTTTTATCGTATAATGCCCTTCTGCTTTACACATTTTTGGCATTCCCTTAAAGGCTTGGCAACAGCTTCCATCCACGGCCCTTCACCTCTCTTGGAATAACTGTAAAGCACAGATCTGAGAGCAGCCGTGTAGCTCGTTTAAGCTCCCACATCTATTAGAGGACAAACCACAGCACTGACCCTGGGTCAGCATTCTGTTGCTAATCAGATTATCACAGAGATGGGATTAGGTTTGTAGCAGATGGGGCCACATAGACAACAAACCCGAGAGGCAAGGCAAGTTTATGTAGCACATGATCTGATCCGAGTTCAGAGAATGCATGTAATGTGTTATAGAACTCTAGTAGTAACTGTGTTTTTTAGAGAGACCCTGAGATAAGACCATTACAGTAGTAATTAACTTCCTGGTGAGACATTAACATTGGACATTAATCCTCAAATTCTTGCTATATTTAAAGATGATAATAGGCTTACTTTAATAACAGAAAGCAACATGTAGCTTATATTATGTTATTGTGACTACCATTTACATATTTTTTACGCTCACCAGTGAAGTAACCATCCACACTGCTGTGACTCGATCTCTAGAGGGTAGCCTCTAAGTCGCTGTGCGATTGTGTCCCTTGGCGAAAGGAAGGGGAGGGGGGGAATTAAAGGGCTGTGGGTGGGATCGTGGGATAGTAACCAGACACAGAGACAATCCTGCTACCGGTTGACAGCATAGCAGGAGCACCTCACACATTAGCTCTTCAATAGAGGCATCATTTTTGGATGACTGGGAAAAGGTAAGATGATTACTTTGGACCATTAATAGTGGATAGAGTAATTGCGTCAGAAATATTGTCAACATTTCTAGCTAAGTATAGGATACTCGGGAGTAAATATAATCTATTGGCAAATGTTTCCTGTGTTTACTTGTTTACATGTCAGATGAAGCCATACAACAGCCTCCAACCTGTGACAGACAATTATGACTATATAGGCCTATCTATATAGTTAACAGCATTTTCTTACAATGAGTACATATTCTCTGGAAAAGTATTGTTACAAGATTTCACAAATCTTTGTTATGTGTTCAATTGGACGGATGACTGCAGTGGCACTGACAGGGGACAGCTCCTGAAGTGTTGAGCAGCTTACACACACAGACGGCTGTTTACTTCGCTCAAGCAAAAAAACAGATTATACCATCACAAATTGACCGTCTGTATTGTAGCCGAGGCTTTGACAGCAGCAGATGATCAAATAAATGCATAATTTGGACATGTGTAAGACTTTACAATAAGCAGTGGTGGAAAGTAACTAAGTACATTTACTTAAGTACTGTACCAATACTTTTACTTCTACTCCACTACATCTCAGAGGCAAATATTGTACTTTTACTCCACTACAATTATTTGTAAACTTTTGAAAGATTACTTTGAAGATTTTGATTATTATTACCAAACATATGTTAACCACTTCAGCCCTATATACATTTCGGCCATTTGAAAATAGCCGATCTACAAGCTCACGATGCGTCACGATGCGATGCATTGTGAGCTTGTAGATCTGCTATTTTCAAAAGATATTCATACATTTGAAAACTAGAAATGGGACATTCTGCATAATGAGTACTTTCTACTTTTGGTACTTTAAGTACATTTTGATACCAATACTTTTGTACTTTTACTCAAGTACATTTTGATACCAATACTTTTGTACTTTTACTCAAGTACATTTTGAATTCCAGACTTTTACTTGTAACAGAGTATTTCTACATTGCATAATTGATACTTTTACTTAAGTAAACAAATGGAGTACTTTTTCCACCACTAACAATACGTTTAATTGCCAAATATAAGAAATGTTTGTTCTTGACACTTTTTCATGGACTACTATATTGACAAAACGGGTTGATAAGTGTAGAGTGGTACACATGGTACAAGGGACAACAGCACTTTATATTAAGTACAAGGGTTTTGTGCAGCTTGCACAAAACACATAATGGACACAGCCTGTGGGACGAAATATGAACACAGCCTCTTGTATGTCTTGGACCGTGCAAGACACACACGTCTTGAACAGTCCAAGTCAAGACAGTATAAGAGGCTGTGTGCATATTCTGTCCCAGGGCCAGAGTGCATTCAGGCAGCCTGCTGCTGGCACAGCTGATTGGTTGCAGTAGTAGACAGGAGGAATGGTGATATGGTTTTATGTGCATTGGACTGGTGTACACACATAATTCTACTTATTAGGTTGAAAAGCAAAATATTTATTATGAGCTTAAATTACCATTCTTTTTTTACCCTTTCAATATGGGGACGCATCTCTGTAATTTTAGATTTCTTTGGCTATTCAAAAATAGCAGATATACAAGCTCATAGCGCGGCATCGAGTGCTATTTTAGAAAAATCGTGAAAATGTGTGGAAATCTTTGAATATATATATTTTTAAAGCGAGCATTTGTAATTCAAATCTTTGCTTCTGGGGGGGTCCCTGGAACTAAATGTTTTTAAAATGTTTGTTTATATTTGTCTAAAGATATAAGCACTCGGTGCCACGCTATGAGCTTGTATATCTGATATTGTTGAATAGCCCAAAGAAGTCTAAAATGACAGAGATGTGCGTTCCTGCATTTAATGGGTTAAGTTAGCCGTTTTGTTTAGCTTGATACTGCACGACTGAATAATATTTTGTTGTCTGTTCACCTTCACCTTTTTTCAATTGGTTCTTGCATTCTGGAGGAATTCAACGAACCAGCCAGGCGCCAACCCCAAATCTATCACTGATGTCTTCAGTACCTGGAGACTGCTGATTGGTTGGCCTCTGAACGGAGCGGTGTGATGTCAATAGAGGTGGACGAGACGGCCGGGGACCTCCCTGTCAGAGATGTGGGACTGATGAGGGGGGGACTCATGCCAACGGTCACAGGTGTGTTTCTGTGTGTTCATGTGTAATGTTGTGCCCACACACCTTTATGCGTGTACTTTTGGTGTGTGTGCTTGTCTTTGAACTCATCCACGCCGAGTTTCTGACTTTCCTGTCCGCTCCTCAGATTCTGTGCGTGACGTGAAGCCCTGGAAAAAGTCTCACATGATGAAGATGAAAGGTATGACCAGTATAACCATAACCCGTTAGGAAAAATAGCTCATAGCTCAAATAGTTTGCTTACAGCTGTGGTACTTCAAAAAGGACACACGTGTGAAATGAGTCCTGGGATTTGGTTTTCTGTGTGATTTTGTGTTTTTTAATACAGTATATCTTTGTATATCTTGCTGTGTAAATGGCTCTCACACTGCCTGATATAATTCCTTGACTTTTCTATATTATGTCCAGTGTGTACTGGAATCGGTGCTGAGATGTACAATATCAACCTCTAAGAAACACAGCAGATCACATGATCTAGAGACAGTATAGTGGACAAACACTGCATACTGTAGCATCCTCATTTCAAATGAGTCTGTCTGTCTGTCTGTCTGTCTGTCTGTCTGTCTGTCTGTCTGTCTGTCTGTCTGTCTGTCTGTGTGTGTGTGTGTGTGTGTGTGTGTGTGTGTGTGTGTGTGTGTGTGTGTGTGTGTGTGTGTGTGTGTGTGCACGCGCGTGCGTGCGTCCGTGTGTGTGTCTGTTTCTCTCTCTCTCTCTCTTTCACTGTCACTGTTTCTCTCTGTTGGTCTTTCTCTCTGTCGCTCTTTCTCTGTCACACTCTCACCTTCTCTTTCTCTGTCACACTCTCACCTTCTCTCTCTCTCTCTCTCTCTCTCTCTCTCTCTCTCTCTCTCTCTCTCTGTCAGACCCACAACGTCTCTTCAAGGTTCCCAGGGAGCATCTGGAGGAACAGTGTCTCCGGTTGATAGAGGAGAACAGCGTGCTGAGACAGCACACAATCACACAGGAGCAGAAGATACGCAGGTATAGCTCAAAGCCACACGTACACGTACACACACACACACGCACACGCACACGCACGCACACGCACACGCACACGCACACACACACACACACACACACACACACACACACACACACACACACACACACACACAAAGGAGATGTGTAGGTTAAACTCTTTAAAAGAAGAGGAACAGGAAGTACTGTGTACTGTGAACACACTTTATTCTTAAACCTAATTTAGGCTCTGTTGTGCGATGACGTTGCGCACTATAAGAACGGCCGAGAATAGCGTACAAGCTTTTGTACGTTTGTAGGTCGGCTGTTGTTCGGAGC
Source organism: Gymnoscopelus braueri (assembly GCF_963280865.1). Taxonomy (NCBI): domain Eukaryota; kingdom Metazoa; phylum Chordata; class Actinopteri; order Myctophiformes; family Myctophidae; genus Gymnoscopelus; species Gymnoscopelus braueri. The sequence continues at coordinate 6,185,220 of NC_137620.1, read as the reverse complement.
ATGACAAGTATGAATTGGGCTTCAGTGCAGGAAAAAGTACTCAAATGTTTTACTTAAGTAAACATATCAATATTGCAATGTAGAAGTACTCTGTTACAAGTAAAAGTCCGGAATTCCAAACTTACTTGAGTAAAAGTACAACATTTTTGGTATCAAAATGTATTTAAACTACCAAAAGTAAAAGTATTATTATTGTTTGAAAATAGCAGCTCTACAAGCTCACAATGCGTCTGCATTGCGTCTGCATTTGACGCGTTGTGAGCTTGTAGATCGGCTATTTTCAAATAGCCTAGGTATAAAATAGGTCTAAAGCGGTTAATTATAAAACTAAAGTTTTATAATGTAATAATTTATATCTACAAAGTAACTAGTAACTAAAGTTTTCAAATAATTGTAGTGGAGTAAAAGTGCAATATTTGCCTCTGAGATATAGTGGAGTAGAAGTAAAAGTATAGACAAATGGAAATACTACTAAAAGTACCTCAAAATTGTACTTAAGTACAGTACTTGAGTAAATGTACTTAGTTACTTTACCCTCCACCTTCCGATTCGCTGAACTCCCCTCCGTCCCCCAGGATGTCCACCAAGCTCATGCGTCTGCAGCAGGCCCGTCCCGGGACGGCGTCGGCCAGGGAGACGGACATGGACGACACCATTCAGGAGCTGGAGGCTCGCGTGAGCAAGCTGGAGGGCCAGAAGAGGGCGCTGCAGAACAAACTTCAACTGGCCAGGCAGCACATCATGGACATGGGCGCGACACGCACGCACCACAGGTTCAATAAAGGTGTGTGTAGTGGCAGGGCCTAGGGGTTCAGAGTACACTACAACATAGCAGATCTACTGTACAAGCCAGGGATTCCGGTAAAAGTTTTAATTGGCCGGTAATTATAAACACCACCGGCCACCGTGGCCGGTTGGGAAAATTGTGTTATTAGGCTATTTTATCATTTAAGCCTATTATTAATATTATTATTTGGATAAAGTAGTTGGCTACAAACAACCATTAAAATCATAATCATTTAAAGTTTTTATCATCATCTGACTGTGGTTTAATTCCCGACAGCCTGCTCTGCTGCTGCAGTAGTACATTCGCCTATTCGTTGTACGATGGTGTCGCGCATTGAAAATATCAAAGCTACAAGCTCACAGCACGTTGCAACGCGCCGCGTTGTGAGCTTGTATGTGTGCTATTTTTGATACGCCACAAAACACCTGATAGACACAGCTGTGTCTCCTCCTCATCAGCCAGCGTGGTTCGCTCGCGTGTGTTGATAAACAGAACCGGGATTTTCCGAGGTGATAGAATCTGAACCAAACCGGACCCAATTGTCGATAAAGGGACCCGAACACGTGTGGGTCGTGGATATTATGCAAGCACAGTGACTGTCTGTCTGCAATGGATAAAGTGGTGAAAGTTGGGCGACGGTGTCGCGCATGGAAAGGCTCTGCCGCAGCTCGCCCCAAAACACCCTCGCCCCCATTTGTCAGGCGGACCAGCGGTTCTTGTATTCTTGTATTTGTTTTACAGGATAAGGGTAGAAATAGGTTTAGGATTAGGTATAGTTTTACTGAGGTTAAGATTAGGAATAAGGTTAGGTTTAGGCATAGTTTACTGATATGTTTAGGAATACCAGGCGAATACAGCCGGATTTTCCCTGTGTTTTGGGGCGAGCGGGCGGTATTCGTTGCACAGCAGTTCACTCATGCCCACTTTATTCATTTCATTTTTGGCAAGCGACATCTCTGCATGATATAGTAGATCATATAATTTAGTTATCTATAAAAACAGGAACAGATTGCATCTGTGATAAAGTGGAAAGAAGCGCAGCTCTAAAGTAAAAAGGTGTAATGATCAGTTGGGTGCATGTATGCAGTGCAAACGCGCATGTGATGTGTAATTATAATATATGGCCGGTAAATGTATTCTTCGGCCGGTAAAATATAATCCTGCCGGCCATGGTGGCCGGCACAAAAAATGCCTAGCGGAAACCCTGCTACAAGCTTATAGATCTGCTATTTTTTAATAAAAAACGTTTTTGCAAATCTTTGAATATATATATATGTTTTTTAAAGCGATTTTTTAAAACTCAAATCTTTGCTTCTGGGGGGGTTCTACAAATGTCTTCTAAATCCTAATAGTTTTTTTGAAACTTATGTTGCTATAATATCAGTGGTTCTCATGTCAAGGACCTCCCAAAATGATACGTATTTGGCCGTGGACGCCCATCTCAAAATATTTTGTTCCAGGGACCCCCCCAGAAGCAAAGATTTGAGTTAAAGATGTATATATTCAAAGATTTACACACATTTTCACGATTGTTTTTCAAAAAATTGCCAAAGAAATCTTAAAATGACACAGATGCGTTCCCAGATTGAACGGGTTAAGGTGTGCGTACAGAAACACTGCATACCTAGACAACACCTGCTCTGAAAACTGGAGCAGAGCAGGTGCGCGTCCTTCGGCTGACAGAACAAGTGAAAATCATGTCCACAAAGGTGGAAAGAAGAAAGCGGCGCTCCAAAATAAAAGATGCAAGACTTTTTTCACATTTTCTTTTAATATGGCGCGTTTCGGCGCGTGGCCTTCATCACGCTCTGATGAAGGCCACGCAAACAATGGTGTCTTTTTTCTGCCCTGTACATATGTGTGTTAGGTGTTATCTTTTTAAGCTATGTTGATGAATTCAATACATTCAATACAGGACCTCAGTGAAAAGTCCTCAGGACTTTTTTGGGACAAGTGTATGACTGTACTCGTGCTGTTTGCATTTCTGTCTAATAAAGTATTCAATCAATCAATCAATCAATCCTTCCTGTCTCTGCTGTCAGGGCGGGGTTTGGACGGAGAGGGTGGAGTCAGGAGAGCGGCTCAGACGGCCCCGCCCCGTTACGGCCCCGCACTGGAAGACACAAGAGACAACGAGAGATTGTAAGCACAGTAGCACGTTCTGCATGCATGTGTGTGTGTGACTGTGTATGGATGCTACACTGACGTTTTAAGTGTCATGTTAACTACCTGTAGACCAGAATAGAAGAATTCAAAGTTTCCTTTTCTGGCGCTTTCCCTCTCTCTCGACACTGTGCTCAGATCTGTCTTTGGCACAATTGGTTCGTAGATCTGCAATTTCACTACTTCTTTTTAAATATAGGCTATTTATGGAAATTATTAGATTTTTTCATTTTATTTATGAAATACTTTTGAAAAATGATGGAATTGTTTTAATTGATGAAAAGTTGTGATTGTCTTTTGTTTAAACTTTTTTTAAACGTTATTTTATGTAAGAAACGAAAAAAGGGGACATTTACACGCGACACAAATTGGTCCGCGACCCAAACATGGGTCCCGACTCACTGTTTGGTAAACAGTGCCCTATGGGATCTTCACCATGTCTGACATTGTTCTGTTTCCCACCCTCCCACATTTCTCCCTTGCCCCCAAACCCTGCCTCCTCCGTTCCTCATGCACTTACCCTCAACCATTCCTTCGTTCTGCCACCTCCACCCTTTCCCCCGCCCTGTGTCCTCCACCTGTGGCCTCATAACTCCCTCTGTCCCACCCATTCTCAGCAGGGCCAGTGTGATGGAGACCCAGCAGAGCAGGGTGGCAGAGCTGGAGTTGTCAGCCCTACGAGACACCCTGAGAGAGAGAGACAGAGAGATGGAGGGAGCCATGAAGGACATGAGGAGACAGCAGGCAGACATGCACAGGTGGCTGCAATCAAATCACCACCACAACAATCACTATACGTTTTTAGAAAAGGAGATTTGCCTGAATAACTGAATGCACATGTATGTACTATGTAAGCTTAGTAACACAGATTGACTGCACAAGGCCCTGGTTGAACACATACACAGCACAGCACGCACACACACACACGCACAGGGAAAATTGTAGACAGTTAAATTTGACTAATTCTAATTACCTGCATGTAACTGGTATCTTAGTAATCATTGGATTGCTTAATTGAATGCTGTATTCTATTACTTATTTACTTACTTACTTATTACAATTACATATACCTGTAATTAGTATTCTGTTACCAATACCACACACTGAGTGACTTCTCGCACCTCTCACTTCCCTGTCAGAATGAGCATCAAAGAAAATGTAGACGTGATCCGTCTGCAGAAGCAGCTGTCAGAGAAGAGCGCCGCCCTGCGGGTCGCACAGGAGAAGTTCAACCACCTGCAGAAGGTCAGAGCGTACCTCTGCTTTCCCGGTTTTAATGGGTTAATACATTAGCCTAGTCACATACATTCTGAAAATAAATGTATGTGTATTTGGATAATAGTTTTTTTTTAACTTTCCTGCCCCCTTATCAAAAATCAATCATCATAAATCAAATTAGAGGTCTGTTTGCAAACATTACCAATGTGAACAATCCCTATTACAGCCTTATAAACAGCAAATACACTTTTACAAACTATCCTGTTGTCTATGTCAGAGCTAAAAACATCTCCACTGCTGTTAGGCTGTTGTTGTTTATTTTCGGCGATTGTTTTAAATTTACATCATATCACTTATTGGGACTTTAATATGATAGTATACCTTTCAACAAGATGCTTCCAGGTCCGTAATTAAGTAAGTAGCCTACATTGTATTTAAAACTGTATTAATCTCAGGAACTAAACAGCAGACACATTACACGCATGGAGGATCAAATCAAGGACGTTCCGCAAAAGGCTTGTTTAAACCATTTGTTCTCAAAGTGGGGTCTGGGGACCCCCAGGGGTCTTTGGGGGGGTTCCAGGGGGTCTGCTATTCAAAAATAGCAGATATACAAGCTCATAGCGCTGCACCGAGTGCCACGCTATGAGCTTGTAGATTTGCTATTTTTGAAAAATCGTGAAAAAAGCTTCTGGGGCGGTCCCTGGAACAAAATAGTTTGAGATGGGGGTCCGCGGCCAAATGCATATCATTTTGCGGGTCCTTGACTTGAAAAGGTTTGAGAACCACTGGTTTAAACAGTAGTGTTTTAAGGTGGTTCTTAAAAGTATCCATAGAGGCTGCAGTGCTCAAGTAGCCTGGCTCCACCCCCTGAATCGATAGCCTCACATTCAGGGTCTGGTGACGCTGTCGAAGGCGGGGTTTTCTCGGTTGAAAGTCTGTACGGCAAATCAGGATCGGGATATTCCAGTATGAACCGAGTCCAACTTTGGCCACGCCCCCATCTCAGAAAACGGCTGCTCTGAGAGGGCTTTCAGACTGAATAATGGAGTGAAACAAAATGAAAATTCAGGCTGAGTGTCAGGCTAGTGCTCAAGACCTGTGGTAGGCCATTCCATGGTCCGGGAGCTACAGCCTGAAAAGGCTCTGTCACCTTCAGTTATTAATCTGGTACGACCAATGACTAATACTGTAGGCCCTGGTCGGCTGACCTTGGTGTCCTGCTGGGCACATCACGTTGTAGCAGGTCAATGACCCGCAATGTTCAGCATTAACCCCTACAGTACCTGTGTTTCATTCTGCTGTTCTTTCTCTCTTATCCTCCATCTGCAGACATACGAGAACCAGTTAGAGGAGGTAAAATGCATATTTAATACTTATATTCGGATATTTACTGAACCAAATCACTGGACGATATATTAAACACTAATTTTAAATGCAGCTCATACCCATTGCATCTCTCTCTCTCTCTCTCTGTGCGTGTGTGTGTGTGTGTGTGTGTGCGCGTGTGTGTGTGTGTGTGCGCGTGTGTGTGTGTGTGTGTGCGTGCGTGCGTGCGTGCGTGCGTGCGTGCGTGCGTGCGTGCGTGCGTGCGTGTGTGTGCGTGCGTGCGTGCGTGCCTGTGTGTGTGTGTGTGTGTGTGTGTGTGTGTGTGTGTGTGTGTGTGTGTGTGTGGACCACCAGAGCCAGCGGTCATTGAAGGAGACCCATGCAGCTCTGTTGGAGAAGTTGGAGGAGCTCAGTGTTCAGCTGAAGCACGAGAGGCAGAGAGCCTTGTCCCTGGAGACAAAACTGACCACCGCTAACCTGTCTCTGAAATCACTTGAGCAGGTAAACACTCTTTATTACAACTGACGCACGCACGCACACACGCACGCACGCACGCACGCACGCACGCACGCACGCACACACGCAGAGCATATTGCAAGCACTAATCACATATGACCAGAAGCTAAAACTGAGTGGTGTGGGCGATGGTGTTAAGTGGAGTGGCTCTTGAATGAAATGGCTTTCTAAGCAAATCTGTTTCCCCTCTCAGTTCAAGGAGAGGATATCAGACCTGGAGGGAGAGAGGACTCTCCTGAAAGAGAGCTATGACGCCCTGTTGGACAGGTGAGTTCCAAAACTGAAGTATTTCACAATACTACAATGTCTACATTGCAGTATTGTTCCTTTTACTTTACTTAGGCCTGCTAAATTTGAGTACTTTTTCCACCACCGCTCCTCAGTACCTTTTCCGCCAAGACTCATCACAAGGTGAAGGCGGACAAGACAGCGGTGCTGCAGGGCAGACAAAGCAGGACTCCTTCTCTCTCTCTGGAGAGAGGGAACGTCCAGAGGCTGGAGGAGATACTGCGAGGAGAGAGGGAGGAGAGACACAGGCTGGAGGAGGAGATGGAAAGGTTGAGAGAGAGACAAGAGAAGGGGATATTGGAGGAAAAGAGAGACCCAAATAGAGGTACAAACCTCTATTTTTGTATGGCTTCAGCACCACCTTTCCCTGATTTCTAAATATCCCCACTTAAGCATTTTGAAGAATAACATTACAAATTTTAAATGGAGTGAAAAGGTTGCGATTAGTGCCTCCTGGGCAGATTTGTTTTAAACAGTCGCCATGATATTCCAGTAAGTCCAGTTTTGATGTCGATGTGTTCGTAAGTATTGCTTTCTGTTCAATTGATTTGATTTGGTTAAACACCTTACAGATCAGCAGGTTCACACAAAGTTTGTCAATGTTCTATTTTATCATTAAACATAACAATAAATGTTTCAATGTTCTACTTCCTCTCACACAACGCCTGTATTACTTCCGCGGTACCCTTAGGGGTACAAGTTCTCCCATTTGAGAATTACTGCTGTAGAGTATTACTGTCGTATGGAATCGTCAAACAGCTGCAGTTCTCTCAAGGCATATTTGTTGTAGAGTGGCTCAGAGCATCTACCAAAAGCCTAAAATCTCCCCTGGCCAACGGGAATACCTCTTTTAGGCTAGTGGTAAAGATGTAGTGTCCCTTCCCGTGCGGGATACCTGGAGCACTAGCTCCAAACTTTCAGCCAACTTTATGCTGTTACTACCTTTTCGCAGCTTCGTTTCACTCAGAGGTGTCTGTGTTGACGAGAGACAAGAGAGAACATCTGGAGCAGGAGCTTTACCAATACAAAGAGCAGGTCATCAGTCTGCAGGACCGACTAGACTCCATTCCCAAGGTCTACACACCTTGTCATCAAATATACTCTTTTATATATTGTTGTTGTCGGGCAGAAACCATATTTCAACTTTTTATGGTTACTCTTACTTCAGTGCCCACAAAAGTATCGTCTTCTTTTTTAAGTCAAAGTAAAGTTGGTTAAGTCTGTCGTTTTTATAAATATTTAGCCAATGAAAAGTATTAAGAAGACCTTGTCCCTGGCAAAAACTACACTTTTTCCATTTACTGAAAAGTAACGGTTCTGGACACACAAGGTTTTTGCCTGACAGCAATGATAATACTCCATCCCCGAGGTCTCACACACCTTGTCATCAAATATACACCTCACTGTTTTGTACACGCACATTTTATTTTTTAATCCCGTTGCTGTTGCCTCTCTGACGCCCTTCTCATCTCGTCTTGTCTTTCAGGAGTTTGAGATGAGCATCGAGGAGCTCAGTGAAACTCTTCTACAGATCAAGGTTGGCCCTCTGTCATGTCCTTCTAATGTCATCACATTGTTCATGACATTTCTAAAACATCCTACTCCAGCAGTAGTAGTGTTACTCAAGTAATAGATAACTTCTGTTGAAAACTTCTCAAGTACACACAAAGTAGCTCTTTTGAAGAGAGTAACAGCTACTTACCACTACTACTACGTTTTGGTTAAAACAACAACTAAAAGTTAACGCTCCATAGTCTGATTGTAATCATTGCTATAGAGTGTTTGTTCAATAACAGGGGTCTCCCTGCACACTTCTTTGCGTCATCACTTCCAATGTCACTTGTTTATGCTGTATCCTGTGTGAGTTCTCTCCCCTGATTGGATACAATTGGTATCCTGACCTGAAAACAAATTTTCTGTTTACTAAAGAGCTGGAGATACAGGGAGACATCCGTTACTGAACAAACACTATAGCAATGATTACTATCAGAATATAGAGCTATTTAACACTTATTTTAACCAAAAAACAAAAACAAAACACTTACTAACTACACCTTTAGGTCTTAACAGCTCCCTCCCATGCACTCATCATGAGATCACCATCACACCAGCCATCAGCTGGATGAAGCCGTAAAAGCAATTTCCTCTCCCCTGGGCGCCCAGAAAATATTCCTCTTTCCCTTTCCCCAAACAGACCATTTAGGCCAACAGAGTTTCTTTCCACCCCAAGGTGTTCAGGATGCAGCAGGAGAGCAAGGAGGCTCTGCGGTTCCTCAGGGACGATGGGAAGGCGGAGGAGGAGCTGTGCGTGGCCGACCTGGAGGCGTCGCTCGCCGAGACCTCGCTGGAACTGACCAAGACCAGAGAGCTGCTGCTGCTGCAGCACCGCATCAACAATGACCTGCAGGTACCAGCAGAGGGCAGTGGTGGTGGATGTAGTCATATATAGTTGAATGTGTTTGGATTGAACAGGGCATGAACACTGCCTGCCTGAGGTGGTTTATAACCATGTGTGGTATCTGAGAACCACAGACTTAAAGGTTCTATTGCACTTTTGTAGTTGCCAACAACGCCATATTGCAGATAAGTTTGTTGTCCCAGAGATGAGAATGAATGGTTGTAGAATGAAGGAGTCATCACTAGTTAGTGAGGTTTCGTTGCTTCCATTTATTGCATAAGTACAAACAGCTTCCTATGGGGACCCTGAGGTCCCCACCACACCACACAACAGCCTGCCGGCTGCTGAGTCACACACACACTACCAGCTTACATGTCATATTCTTTATAGCAGTGGTCACATTTTGAATAGGAGGAGGTAACATGTATGGGTGTGTCAGCCTTCAAAGGTGAGCCTCCCACCTCCCGGCCCCCACATTTGCAACTGTAAAGGGCAGGAAGGGGGAAATGGGGGGGACATGCCCTCTGTCTCCTGCAGGTAAGACAAAGAAAATGCTAAGAGCACCCACACCCCGCTCAGACACACCGGCACCTCTCTCTGACTCAATCCACTTCTTCTGTCTGTAGCCTACTTGTACTGTAGACTTGTGAAGTTAAGTAATACTAGCAAATATGTATGTTATGTTATCAAATATACTACATTCCCCCCATGAGAGACATTAAACGTCTCTCACAAACACGTATATTTCAAAAGAACCACAAAGAACCGCCCCCCATGAAAAGCGAATGGAACATCAACCAGGAAAAAAAGTAAACATTCAGGAAAACTAAAACAGCAAACAACATCACACAGAACAATGCACATACAAAAACCAAGATCACATAGTACAGCGACACGGTGAATTACATCAAATAGACACATCTCCCTAAACTAATTAGCGTGCAGGATCCCTCTGTTAGCCTTTTAAACTCCAGGATAAAACATTACACAGCCACCCAGTGGAAGCTGACAGCATACAGTCGAATCACGCCCACCAAGCGATAGCACCACCCCCCAAGATCAATGTCCCCGCCGCCCAGTCACCAAAATATACTCAAAGATAGCCTAATTCTTATCCCTAAGTTTTACACCGTACCATCAAGCATATATGACAACTACCACGAAAGTGTCTACACGGAAAAAAGAAGGCAGTGTACCCCCCAATGAAACAATAATCCACAAAGTAAACTCACATTAAACACAGGAGACCAGAAAGTAAAAAAAAATACCCTCGCATCACTTCCCATGGCAGCCATAGCCCCATAGTTTAACCCACGCTTATCACAAAAACATAACCTCAGGTCCCATATGCGCAGTGTCCCGTTCGATAATGTCTCTCTTGCAGTCTCCCTCAATGTCATCTCCTCACCCCAGCCGTGCTCCAGCGCCGTACCCAGATTTTCCAACAGATAGCTGCATGTTTACAACAGAGCGCTCCACTCGCGATCGCTGAAGATGTGTTACCACACTCTTCACGAAGAACCCCTTCATCGCAAGTCCTCCGCTCTGCCGGCACCCGCTGTCCTCTCCCCACAACATACCCGCCACGAAGAAATTCGACACACCAATTTCTCCGCTCTGCCGTCTGCACCGCAGCGCGCCCTTCTAGCGATCGCAGAAGATATGTTGAGCAGCCAGATGAGTCGTGCAGCCGTCCTAGATCTGGTCATGAAGCCCTCTCCTTGTAGATTCTCGAAAAATCGTCGTCATGTCGTCCCGATGTCCCGCCGCACGTTCTTTCGACGCCTGGCTCAGTATCCCTGGAGACTTGCGCCTCCAAAAAAACAAACCAACACGACTGCCGACTTCGACGCCATAATGTGGTATCTAAAAACCACAGACTTAAAGGTTTCTATTGCTTTCGTCAAATATACTACATGAGAACCACAGACTTAAAGGTTCTATTGCACTTTTGTAGTTGCCAACAACGCCATATTGCAGATAAGTTTGTTGTCCCAGAGATGAGAATGAATGGTTGTAGAATGAAGGAGTCATCACTAGTTAGTGAGGTTTCGTTGCTTCCATTTATTGCATAAGTACAAACAGCTTCCTATGGGGACCCTGAGGTCCCCACCACACCACACAACAGCCTGCCGGCTGCTGAGTCACACACACACTACCAGCTTACATGTCATATTCTTTATAGCAGTGGTCACATTTTGAATAGGAGGAGGTAACATGTATGGGTGTGTCAGCCTTCAAAGGTGAGCCTCCCACCTCCCGGCCCCCACATTTGCAACTGTAAAGGGCAGGAAGGGGGAAATGGGGGGGACATGCCCTCTGTCTCCTGCAGGTAAGACAAAGAAAATGCTAAGAGCACCCACACCCCGCTCAGACACACCGGCACCTCTCTCTGACTCAATCCACTTCTTCTGTCTGTAGCCTACTTGTACTGTAGACTTGTGAAGTTAAGTAATACTAGCAAATATGTATGTTATGTTATCAAATATACTACACATGATAATGTGTTTTTTTTTACCTTCTATGCAACACAAACTGGTCTTGAAACAGCACTTTAAGAAACATTGTACATTCTTCACCTGCATATTGTTGCTGTCGGACAGAAACCTCTTATCTCCATATTTTAACTTGAGTTGTTTCATAATACAGCGTCACACAAAGTATCAAAAGTTGCAGATGCACAAGCTTGTCGATCTAATACTTTTGCCATTTTTTTATTTGAATCCTGAAAAGCAGAGACGATATGATGTTAATGTTTCAATGTAACATGTTGTACACACCTGCATATTAGGCTAACGTCCTAAATATCATATATCTGCTTTCACATAAGCTATCTTTATATATTAGTAGTCCTATTTAACCTGTTTTCTATGTTCCCTTTGCTCCCACTCTACCTCTAACCTCGATATGGGCACATTTTTATTTTATTTCACCCACTGCTCTAAACCGACGGGTGTGATGTGACAAATAAAAGTAATTCTGATTCTGAATCCAAACACATTCAACTATATACATACGCGTGCTTACAAACATGCATGCATGCATGCATGCATGTGTGTATACAGTACCTGTACAGGCTTCCTATACATGAGCAGCTCATTACTGAACAGCAATCGCAGATCCTCTGCCAGACTATCTTAAATTATATTTTCTCCTCATTGCTCCCCAAGGAAGAGATAAACGTTGTGAACCAGAGAGTAGAGATAGAGAAGGAGGAGAGTAGGAGAAGGTTGGCAGAGAAGGACAAGCTCATAGCGAAAAGGATTCTTCAGATCAACACTTTGCAAGGTATGAAGCACACCCCCAAGTTATATCCCAAAACTCAACTCAACTCAAAATACAAGTGAACAACATAAATTAACTCCTTGAACACCTTGATAGTAGAATCCTCTCTCTGACCCTCTCCTTTCCTCCTCCTTTCCCTGTAAATATACCTTGTAATTCTACTGAGCTTTATTCCATTATTTCTTGTAGTGTTTTGTATTGTATGTATTATATTGTATTACTGATGAATTGAGTACAATGGACCACAATGGAAACAATTCCCTGGGGCTTTTTGTGTTATCTTTTTAGCATAACCTTTGACTCTACTACCTGTACTGTTAATAATCATTAATAAAGCATTATTAATAAAGTAATCAATCAATCAATCAATCAATCAATCAATCAATCAATCAATCAATCAATCAAGAACCATGCATATTCCCCTGATTTTAACTAATTAACAAAGTAATGTTTAATTTGAGATATGTTGAGAGAACCATAATTGTTACTACATCTGTTTTCTTCTTTTTCTCCTCAAAAGCCCAGCTGAAAGACATGGCCTACAGCCCCGCCCACTACAAACGGACCATGCCGGTCCAGTACACCTGGCCGGGGGCGGAGCAGGAAGTGGTGCAACCCGTCGAGGACGACGCCCCTTTCTCGCAGCTGAGGGCCGGCGAGGCTTTGTTGGAGATACACCTCAAGGTGGCGCTGAAGACCCATCCACATATGCTAACACACCACCCAAACCCATTCTAAAACACCACCCAAGCAATCCATTCTTAAAAAACACCCAAGCAATCTATCTAAAACATTAATTATCTACCTTTTCAAATTGAAGGACTCCCAGTTTGATAGACATTAGGTGACGGAGCCCTCCTCTCCCCCGTCCATTAGAGTTCTCAACGGGCCTGAAAATTAAGGCCCGGCCCTACTGGGCCAGTCCGAGGCTCGGCCCGGCTTGGACCTTCCGTTCCGGATAAAATGACCAAAACATCTTGAAAATGGCCACTTTCGCCAAAAAGAAATTCGGGCAGAATTTGAGAACTCTACCGCCCATTTAATACCATTTGTTTAGTTTTGTTTTCATCTCTGGGGCCCAATATACAGTGCACTGCAAAAACCTCTGTGTTAATTTAACTCGGAGAGTGCACAAATGGAAACAAATGCATTTGGTTCCATTTGTAACGGTCCATTTGGTCCATTTTGGACCCGTAAGGGTCCATTTGGTTCCATTTGTACACTCTCCGAGTTAAATGAACAGACCCGTAAGAATCCATTTGTGCTCCTGGTGGTCCCCGGACCCCACCTTGAGAGTCAGTGATCTAAAACACCACCCAAGCAACCAATAAACGGCTTTCTTCTTAGGCTCATAAACCTCTTTAATCCATTTTGTTTCTGTTTCGTTCCTCCAGGGTGCCACCTTCACCCCCGAGGGGCTCAGGACCATGGCCGTCGTTCCGGCGGGGACGGACCGGGGCGAAGAGATCATGACCTTCTGCACCTACGGCCTCCTGGACTTCGAGGTGCACTCCACCCCTCTGGTGTCGGGCAGTCAGCCCAACTACGGCTTCACGTCCCGCTACGCCCTGTGTGCCCGCGACCTGGGCAGGCTGGGGGGCCAGGGGGCCAGGGTGAGGGTGGAGCTCCACCAGGCCACCGGAGGGGTCCGGTTCGTGACCCGCGGGAGCGGTCAGATGTCCCTGATAGGCGCCATGGAGAGACGAGGGGAACGCGTCAGTGGATGTGTCAATGTCGCAGGTAGAGGTGACGATGATGTCAAGGAGGTGGTGGGATTTATTACTGAAGTAAAAATAGCAATACCACAATATATAAATACTCTGTCCTGTATTCAATATTTTACTTGAAAATACTGTATACTTAAAGTAACAAAAGTAAAAATACTCATGCAGTCAAAATTGTTAAAAAAAAATCAAAATCTTTAAACAATAGCTGATCTACACGCTGACAACACGTTGCAGATGCCTATTTTCAAATAGATGAAGTATAAAATAGGGCTTAATTGGTTAAGGGGATAGTTCACCCCCAAAAAATTGTTTTCTTTTTTTCTATCGATAAGTCACCCCATGGAGACTTGAATTCATGGATATTTTTTAGTTTTTGTCATATACCTAAGCAATGATTTGATGAACAGTGGGACTGGTAGGCAGTGGTTCCGGTAGGAGACAGAAAGGAGACTCTTTCTGTCTCCTACTGGAACCGCTGCCGGTCATCAAATTATTGGATATAATTTTTTTGGGGGGTGAACTATCCCTTTTAATGTATGTTTTACAGAACTTTTTACTCATAGTAAAAAAAAGGAAAAGGAAAAATGACAAAAAGTCGTTCTCTTTCTGTCTCAAAGGCTCTGAGGGAGACATCGTTGGCGTTGTAGATTTCTGGGTGCGTCTGTACCCTCCGGCAGAAGCCATGGACATGCTGGTGGAAAGAGGGCCTGACAGAATGATAGACAGACGGGCTGCAACGCAGAGGACTCCTGTACAGCAGTGTGTAGGCTGGCAGGACAGTACGCACGAGGTAAATATGTACCCGTGTCTCTTAGATCAGGGGCTTGTTTTTAGCTAACCTTTTTACAGCGAGACATCTAGAATAGTGCTTGTCCATATACTGTACTGTCCTACATATTTGTGTGTACCTTTTTGTGTCCATCTGACTATTTGTATGTCCGTCTGTCTTTCTGTCTGTCTTTCTCTGTCTGTCTGTCTGTCTGTCTGTCTGTCTGTCTGTCTGTCTGTCTGTCTGTCTGTCTGTCTGTCTGTCTGTCTGTCTGTCTGTCGGTCTGTCTGTCTGTATGTCCGTCTGTATGTCCATCTGTCTGTCTGTCTGTCTGTCCGTTCATTCGTCTGTCCATCAGTCCATGTCTGTCCGCGGCTAATCTCATAAACCAATCCTGAGATCCACATGATTTGATTTTTAATCTGGAAGCCAGCTATAGAATGCAAATTAAATAGATTTGTATAGATGTGTAAAGTGACAAAGTACATTTACTCAAGTACTGTACTCAAGTACAATTTTGAGGTATTTTTACTTTACTGGATTATTTTCAATTTCCAGTAGGTACTTTTACTTTTACTCAGAGGCAAATATTGTACTTTTACTTTGTAGATTTGGATTATTATTACAAGACATACATTAACCACTTCAGCCCTATATACATTTTGGCCATTTGAAAATAGCCGATCTACAAGCTCACAATTGGTTGCGATGCGACGCATTGTGAGCTTGTAGATCTGCTATTTTCAAAAGATATTTATACATTTTATACATTTGAAAACTTGTGAAATGGGACATTCTGCATAATGAGCACTTTTACTTTTGGTACTTTAAGTACATTTTGACACCAATACGTTTGTACTTTTACTCAAGTAAATTTAGAATCCCGGACTTTGACTTGTAACAGTAGTATTTCTACATTGCAGTATTGATACTTTTACTTAAGTAAAAAAACTCTGAGTACTTTTTCCCACCACTGTACTGCATGTCGTCACTCCCGCAGGTCAGGGAACAGTTTGACTTCGGCGGCGGGATCCCCAACGAGCTGCTCGTGGTGCTGGAGCGATGCGTGGGCCTGAGCGCCCGCTGGCCCGGCCTGCTGCCCGACGCCTACCTGACGTACCGCTTCTACGACCTGCCGCCGCACGTCTCACCCACCGTGCAGTGCACCGCCGACCCGCTCTTCAACGACGGCACGACCTACCCGCTGGCGGTGACCGCCGACGTCCTGGAGTACCTGAGGTGTGTGTCGTTTTTTTTATTTTGTGTGTGTGTGTTTTGCAATGGGTGCATCATGGGAGACTGCATGTCAGTGGTTCGAGTCATCTGGCATGCTCTGTGGGAGGATTGGCATACAAATTCCATTTGATCCTCGCATGTTCCTCGTGCCGTTGACCATTAAACCCTCTAGACTTAGTCAAGTTGTCTCTGCACTTGGACAGCTTTCTTCTGTCTACACCAAACCACAACGCAACGTGTTGTGAGTTTATAAATCGGCTATTTTTGGCTAATGTTATATATTTGTAGTTGCAGCCCCAAATTATATAGGGCTTAAGTGGTTAAAAGCATGTGGACTTCTTGCAGTGGGCTTGATTCCTTGTTGTTCACTTGTCACCAATCCAAAACATAACTTATTATTTGTACATGTCAGATGTGTCTTGAAAATGTGACTTTTCGAAAATGCTGAAACTTACAATGTTGCTTGTCTAGGAGTGGCAGTCTGTGGGTGTATCTGTTTGATGACAGCGATGACCAGACACCACCAGCATACCTGGCCAAGACTCCTGTCCCCCTCATATCCCTGGCTACAGGCAAGGAGATCAGAGGTGAGAGACAGAAGAGAGGGACTTGTCTTTTCCCACAGTGTGGCCAGGCGAGGCCGAAGCAACCCAATCGCCAGAGGAAACGTTGTCACTTTACATTTTTGCAGAAATTTCTAATATTTCTAACATCAATGTTTCTGGACCCCAAAAAGTTTACATTTTAGGTACGCTACATTTCAATGTTTAGGTTTAGGGTTGGGTTTAGGCATTGTTTTTTGTGGGTTTAAAGTTAGGGTTAGGTTTAGGCATAGTTTTTTTGTGAGGATAAGGTTAGGATTAAGGTTAGGTTTTAGGGTGTGTTAGTAGGCTACAACATTGAGGATTGACTCCACATGGTCTGCATCTACAGCCCTGTTCACATGCTATGTTTTTGGGGATTAAAAACGTAACGTACAGTGACAACGTTTTCTTTCGGCAGACAGACTGTGTGAAGTCAACAGTGCAAGCCAGGACATTAATCATGATTTACTACATAAAAACCGATTTTACACCAGTTTTCTCAAACGCTGTTGTATGATGTCAAGGACTACTAAAGTGATATTACCGCTGTCGGTGGAAACTTTGTAAGTCCAAAACCCTTACTTTTCAGAATATGTTAAAAAAAAGCATTGTGTTGTGTCCTGCTAGGTGATTATGTGCTGAGAGACGCAGGTGGAGCACCACAGGGCATGCTACGAATGCTCATAAAATGGAGGTACCCTTTCCAAGCACCAGAGGGCGCCTCAGGACGGACAGAGACGCACAGAGGGGAGAGACGGACAGAAACTCAAAGGAGGGATGTGAAGAGGAGAGAGGAGACTGAGGAGACACTAACACCCATAGCCAAACCCAGATTAAAGGTGAAGTTCTTTCATTCGTGCATGTGGTATCACAATGTCTTTCATGCTGTGACGAGCTTTAAAAAAAAAGGTCCAGTAAACAGCTTTATTTTTAGATTTCACTTTTCACATTTTCTCCAGTCAAGTCATAACATTTTTACTGAACTTACCTGGATAATTGAATCAATGTTGGCTAGTGATCATTGCACAGTCAATGATGAATACATTAAAACGATTTTTGGCAAGATTTTTTAAATCATTCCACTCTTTAAAGTACAATTCACAATTCGCTATTCGTCATACAATGTATTCTGTATAGTACAGTATTTGTGGTTAAGCCTCCCATCCACGTAGTCATCATTGGACATTTGTTGTTCTGTCCCTTCACTACAGAAACAAATAATTGAGTCAAGAGAGACCACACCAGTACATAAAGAGACAAAAGCTCAGGTACATTGGATAATTTTTTTTTACACTCAAAAATGCTAAATATTAATTGCTGATCAGGTGTTTTCAGTATACTTACCGGTATGCCAATATGTCAATGTATGTGTAGGGCAAGCCTCGACCTCCACCCATCAAAGTCAGAAGACCGCAAGAGGACCCAGAGCAAACCCTCTCTGTGACATCACCGGCCACACCGCTCCTGTCCCCAAACAGGAAGAGGTCCCCGAAAAGGTCACCTGACCCCTGTCACAATTACAATGTAGTCATTTAGCAGACGCTCTTAGCCAGAGCACCTTACAATAAGCAAGGTAATCACATACTAATAGAATGCAGAGAGACAGTGTAGTGCCTCACGAAACTAGGATCCCAGGTAAACCAAGAAACCTAGCATCTGTCTAAAAAAACAAAAATCTAAATTACATGCTTAACATTGAAACATGAGAACAAATTACCATATACTGTATGTGTGCATGGTAGCTATGTCTTGGTCAATCGCTAGCACCTCTGACCTCTGTCACCTGACCCCCGTCTGATCTCTGGGCCATTGTAAATTACAACTCATTCATGACTATCCATTTTTAAATACCTAATTTACTGTAATTTAGGTCTCCAGAGAAAGGCACTCCCAGGCGGCTGCGTGCCGCCCAGCGGTCCCTGTCCCACACTGCATCGACACGGTCTAACAGGAGCTCTGTCAGCGATGTCCGGAGTCAGGTAGGAACTCTATCAAACTCAAAGAGTTTAGCAAAAGGGACCGGCCATTTGAATGGAATTTGACAAATCTGACTGATACATCTTGATAATGGGTACCGATTTATGTGAGGTTTGCACAAAATGTGTAGTACTAGCAAAAGCTGTTCTGAAAAAAACACCTACAGTAATGGAAACAATTACAACTGTGGATAAAGCTGCAGTCCAGAACTGATTTGAATCAATAAAATTTTATTTTAACCAATCTGTATGGTACTAGAGTATGTTAGTAACTAGTATATCTGCAGTGGTTGGAGGTGGTCTCCCTACTCAATATCTCAACATAGTACATGGGGGATGCGCTATACCTGGGTTTGAATCCCGGGAATTACTTGAAATGTATGGATTGCAGCTTTGATAAAAAATAATAAATAAGGGAAACGGGTTGAAAATATAGAAAACAATACAAACAAACAGACTCATGTATGTTCTCTCTCTGGAACAGGTGTCTATGGATGAAGAGCAGGATGGACGTCACAGTGGTAAAGCCTTACATTACATCACCTACTGTACATACATAAACATTATCAATCCCTCTCACACTCCTAGGCTTTGTTCAGACTGCAGGCAAATCCATTTTGTTTCTCAAATCTGACCTTTACACCAGTAGTTCTCAAACGTTCTTCATGTCAAGGACCCCAAATTACTACGTATTGGTCGCGGACCCCCATCTGAAAAGATTTAGTGCCAGTTACAAATTTGTCAAAATAATCCCAAAATGAATGTTTCAAATTTTTGCGTAATTGTTTGAAAATATCAGATCTACAAGCTCACAAGTTGTGAGCTTGCATCAAGTAGCCAATGCATATAGGGTTAAAGCTGGTAAATAGATTTTGATGCTATATTAAGAAATTTAGCTGGGGACCTCCTCAATGACCCATGTGGGTCCCCGGACCCCACTTTGAGAACCACTGCTTTACACTGTCCACATTGTGATGTGCAAGGGACCACATCAGATGTGTGTATTCATGTTGCTGTGGTAACAATGTAAAAACATTTATATGCCGTCGCTCGTCAAAATTGCAGATCTAAAAGCTTACAATGTGTCACCCTGTGAGCCATTGTGAACTTGGAGATCAGCTGAATCGCATTTCAAACCACCTAGGAATGTGGTTCAAAGCTGATTAACAAAACTCAGTTGTGTTGTTTGCTGCTGTTAAGACTTGATAAAAACAAATTAGATTCCATTCTGGATAGTTCAAAAATTGGATTTGGGCTGCCAGTCTGAACATGGCCCTAAATACGGTACATTCATGTAGCGTATCACATGCAGTTTTTTACTGGGATGTCTGACATGCGCTGTTATTGCACATGGAAGCATTACTCCATTACTTGAATGTGGTCACGTTCAATTGGATCTAAAGACTTGATTGTGGTCACGTTCAATTGGATCTAAAGTGTAAAATCACACAAGTGTCTCAATAAACTTTACAATAACAAAAACAATGTGTTGACTTGATTCCTCCACCAGCAGCTGCAGCAGACAGTGAAACCTCAGGCTCCACCAGTTCATCTTCTTCACAGAGTGACATCATCATTATTCCAACCAAACCAGCTTTCAGAAAGGTAAGTCATGGACAACCTTTTTTCACTATTATTATTTAACATTAGCATTGACCCATTCCCAATGCAATTTAGAAAGCATGTTATTTAAACAGATGCTAGACTAGGAAAAGATTTAGATTTAGATTGTATTACTGGAAATATTTTTCAGATATTTGTGGGAAGTTTGGGGGAAAAACTAATTGTAGGAAAGAAAGAAAACTAATTGCAGGAAAGAAAGAAAAACAGGATAATTACTCACTGCCCTACGTATTGGAAACACTGAAATAGATGAATGTGTTGCCTAAGACATTTTGTTACCTCAGACCGATGGCCAACACAGCCCTACATTTGACGATGACATGAATCCAAGTAAATTTTCTTTGGCGTTGCAGGGAGACAAGCTGAGGGTGGAGATTCTCTCGCTGACGTTTGGCCCCTCGTCCCACGTGGCCCTGGACAAATCGGTGCAGCGCGTGTTCGTGGAGTACCGCCTCCTGGGCGTTCCCATGGAGACTACGGAAACGCCCATGTCCCTCCGCAAACCGGAGGATGGAGAGGAGATTCACTACAACTTCACAAGAGGTGTGTAGCCCATTGGTTCTCAAAGTGGGGTCCGGGACCCCCAGGGGTCCTTGCGGGGGTACCAGGGGTCCCCAGCAAAATGTGTTAATAAAGCGTCACAATCATTTTAACCACTTTAACCCTATTTTATACTTTGGCTATTCAAAAATCGCAGATATACCGTACAAGCTCATAGCACGGCACCGAGTGCCGTGCTATGAGCTTGTATATCTGCTATTTTTTTTTAATCGTGAAAATGTGTGCAAATCTTTGAATATATATATTTTTAAGCGAAATTTTTAAACTAAAATCTTTGCTTCTGGAGGTCCCTCGCGAATGGGATGGGGGTCCACGGCTAAAAACATTCAATCAATTTGGGGGTCCTTGACATGAAAAAGTTTGAGAACCACTGGTGTAGCCTAATATCTCCCTTGGCAGAGGACGGACTCCCCTTTGGCTGAGCTGTAAAAGTTTGGTTTCACATATTGTTGCTGTCGGGCAGAGACTTCGAATCTCCATATTTCAACTTTTTATGTTTTTTCTTAAATTAATGCCCTACTTCATCATACTACTGTGTCACACAAAAGTAGCAAAAATAGCCAATCTGTGTCTGTGGGTTTTGTATATAATTAACTAATACAATATATTAACAAGAGCTTGTGAGTAAATAATAACTACATTGGATTCATTGGAACAAGGGTTATATTTTCCATTTCCTAAAAGGTAATGGTTTTGGACATGCAAGGTTTCCACCCGACAGTGGCGATATGGGAAACCCCAGTTTGAATCCAGGCCGGTTATACAGTATATTTGGGGCTTGTCCGGGATTGGGTTTCTTGTTAGTGGGAGGGGTTCAAAGCGGGATGAATAGGATATTCCCTTTTAGATGAGCAGTACAGTATTAAGGTTAGTTTAATACACGGACGCAGACACATACCAGTGGCCACGCGCGCAAGTGCAGCATGCAGTGGCTCAGGAAGTAGAGTGGCCACTTGAGAATCGTACGGTTCCCGATTCGATCCCCGTCCTCCTGACTTTGTGTCGAAAGGCACTGAACCCCTAACTGCTCCCGATGAATGGGTGAATGTAAAGCGCTTTGATGTGACAGACATTTACCATTTATTTGATAACTTCCATTTCAAAGCCCCTTGCCATGCTCTGTGTGTCCTTTCAGTGATCTATGTGGACGGGACAGAGGCGGCTCCGCTCAGACAGTACCTCTATACCATGCTGGAGGGTACTGACCCCAGCCAGGGCAGGTAATAGAAGCACATGCACACATCCCATACTGTACATACAGTACTTAGTGCATATATCATACAAATACATATTTGTCAATGGAAAAATGCACAGAATTGTGACTGTCAGCATTGCAACGCATTGTGAGCTTGTAGATGAGCTATTTTTGCTGTTTCACATAAGTAGATAACATGCATCTGTGTGTGTATGTGCGCGTGTGCACGTGCGTGTCTGTGTACCTGCGAGTGCGTGTGCGCGCATGTGCGCGCATGTGCGTCCCTGTGTGTGCGTCCCTGTGTGTGTGTGTGTGTGTGTGTGTGTGTGTGTGTGTGTGTGTGTGTGTGTGTGTGTGTGTGTGTGTGTGTGTGTGTGTGTGTGTGTGTGTGTGTGTGTGTGTGTGTGTGTCTGTGTGTGTGTGTGTGTGTGTGTGTGTGTGTGTGTGTGTGTGTGTGTGTGTGTGGCCACAGGTTAAAGTTCACAGTGGTCAGTGAGCCGATGGATGAGGATGAGGAAGAGGAGTGTGTGGACGTGGGACACTCCTTCCTGGACCTGCAGGAGTTGTTACTCACAGGAAATGATGTCAGCGAACGCCAGATTGACAGTACGTGTCTTAGCCACTTGAAGCCCAGCTTACGTTCTGGGGGAAACATTCAGGTCAAGTGTAGAGAATTGAAGAGGTCAAACACAAAACTGAAAGATGCTGCTACAATTTGATTAGGGCTGCAACTCATTTCTTAGTGATTGTTCTATCACTACATTTTTCGAGTAATTGAGAAGGATTGTGACGTGTTGTGAGCTTTTTTAAATGTCTTTTATGAATTTGATTGTATTTTTTGGGGCCTATAATGACAACATAGGCATTGATTATATACTGATTATTTTATTTAAAAAAAATAAAAATACATCCATTAGTTCAATTAACTGTTTCACCCCTAAATTAGATAATAAATGGCTAGTCTAAACTAGTTCTCAAAGTGGGGTCCAGGGACCCTCAGGGTTCCTTGAGGGGGTTCCTCTAACTCTTAGAGTGTAGGGTCCATTCGGTTCCATTTCTACACTCTCAAGAGTTATGGCGGTTTTAGAACCACTGGTCTAAACATATCAGCTCATCTTTACGTTTGTTTGCTTTCCTTCTGTAGTTTTGAGCGTGGATGAGGAGAGTGAGGTGATTGGACAGCTGAAGGTGTCTCTGGAGGCAGCTAGAGCTCTGACTGGGATCTACTGGGAGTTTCACCAGCAGAAAGACACCGAAAAAGCAGAGGAGACACTTGAAGAGGAAGAGGAGGAGGAAGAGGAGGAAGAGAAGGAAGAGAAGGAAGAGAAGGAAGAGAAGGAAGATCACCTACAAGCCATTGATGATGATGAGGACAGCGACTTTTACTAAACGAGTGGGGGGGGGGGGGGGGGACCTCACCAGGGACAACATGAGCGAAAGATTTTTAGTTTTGTTAGATTAGTTATTTATTTGGCTTACAGTCACAAAACGTATCTATTTTGGCCCAAAATATGGATTCTGTTTTTATTTATTAAATGAAGTCATGGAGATTTTGTATGCCTTTGATGGGATTTGTTCCAGCTTTGTTCCGATCATAGGGGCACGTCACTGTATTTCAAACATCCTGTGCTTTGAATCAAACTGTGAAATACATAAATATTACTCATTCCATAGTGTTTCATCCATTATTATTTTTTAATTAATTTGTTCTGTTTCCATTGCCATTGTTCTTGTTACAACCATAGACTGTAAACAATATGGACTAAAGCTACCCATAATAACCCATTGGTTTACAGACCCGTTTTGAAGCCTGTACTGTAGTTCAGCCAATTAAAATCCACCTTCTTGGATTTACGGTTGAAAATAATCTAATGCTATTGGGTGAAAGTGGGTGGGTCTTCTTCACTCAGTGGAACCAATAGAGTAGAATGTCCTTCACAAATGACCAAGGAATCCAGGGGGAAAAATATTTTGATTGCGCGACCCACAGTTCAAGAGTTATCCACAAGTTTCCTAGGGTGTTGTGGGCATCACTTCCTGTCGATTTGATCAGGTATCAGGGATCAAATCGACAGGAAGTGATGCCCACAACGGTTACATGTGGATAGGCCAAAACGTGAAGCCTCAACATTAGTATTATTGATTTAATGTATACCTTAAACCCCCCAATATTATAGTCTTAACTCATTCACTGCCAGACTTATTTCTGGCTGTGTTTGACCACTGCCAGCGATTTAGTGTTTTTTATAACTTTAAAAATGTCACAATTATTTTTTTTTCATTATGATCGCAAGTCCAATCGTTTCTAAACACACCAGCGATACGTGCACGCCGCTCAGACAACAAACAATTACGTTTTTTACGTTCTTGGCATAATAATTAATAATAACCATTCATGTAATTAGAATAATTGTATTATTGTTCGCATTATTATTATTGCTGACATTATTACAGACAATGTATTATAGACAATGAACATATGATCTATAACTTTATAATTGTTGATTATTGACTATAGACAGATGTTATGATCCATAACATGATGACATCAAAGATCAGAGCGTTGCTTTAGGACAGTGGTTCTCAAATATCTTTGGGCTTCGATCAGTACCCCTTTCCCTGATGAATTAATGGGGGAAAAAAATCATTGAATGCCAAATAATTTATTTTAAAAAAAAATCTCTCCTTACCTAACACATGCCTGACACTGGTGTGAAGGTAATTGACTGGGCTGAGCGAACTACATTTCCAAGTACATAGTGTTTTGGGTTAACCCTTTAAAAAAGATGAAAGGACTGTGGCTGTGTCTTGGTGTTCATTTGGAGCAGCGGTAGATTGTACCGTGTGTGTGTGTGTGTGTGTGTGTGTGTGTGTGTGTGTGTGTGTGTGTGTGTGTGTGTGTGTGTGTGTGTGTGTGTGTGTGTGTGCGTGTGTGCGTGCGAGAGCGCGCACAAACACACACACACACACACACGTGCATGCGTGTGTGAATAAGTGCATAATGGAGGATTTATTAACCTTAATAGAGAGCATTGTTCCCACTTAGGTAAATGCAAAACACATAGTTAACTGTTAATAAGTGCATAATAATGGATTTATTAGTAAGGAATTGTTACCAATTTCAAATCAACCCATGTATGCATGGAACATTGACAAAGACTAAAACTAAGGATTTTTGTCTCCTGAGAGAGTCTGTCTGTCTGTCCGTCCGTCTGTGGACAGCAAATCTCTGGCTCTGTTTGCTTGATCGCAGCGAAACTGTGCACACACACTCCCACACACATGCCAATTTGGGGCCTCTGCCCCAAATTTGTCACATGGGCCTGTTATAGCGCCACTAGGAGGCTGCTTTTTGCAAAACACATTTTTCCAAACGTCACTTGAATCGGTACACAGTATCTCTACACAGTCATTAAACAAAAAGGGTTTTTCTGATTTTTCATATTCCATCCTGATTGGCTAAGAATGGCTTCCAAAGTTTGCAGGAGTGCTCCGTTTTGAACAAAATGCCTCCAATCATGAACACAGCGTTCGATTGTGGTGAAACTTTGCACACACTTTCGCACTACGTTGAGGAACAAATGCCACCCTTTCAACATTGCCCTATTATAGCGCCACCAGGAGGCCGATTATTATATATATTTTTAATATTGCTCCTACAAATGTTGTCCAAACATCACGCAGTACAAATGATCTCTATAGTTAAGGGATCAAGACGGATCCGTCCGGTCCGCCTGATTTTTCACATTCCAGCCTGATTGTCAAATTCCGAACATTGCTGGACCACACTAACCTACCTGACCTGGAGACCTGTGCTCCGAGGAGCACTTTGTCTAGTTTTTTATTATTTTAGTTGGTTGTGGTTATTTTTGTAAACAAACAATACAGTTCCAGTTAGTTATCGTTTTTATTATTTGTTCAATTAAAAATGTCTTTGTTTCGTTAGTTATGATATTATATAAGCTATAATAACCTTGATCCAGACTCCGTGGAAATATTTCCACTGCTCAGGATAAACCAATTACAACAAATACCTGATTATTAACATGTTACACAGAAAATACAAGGGGTAAAATGGATAGAAGAATCAGGGAAAATAGAATGGATCTTCCACTAGTTACATTGCTGGAGTTGTAAACAAATCCTGGCTGGTTGCTTTTGATGTGTTTTTTGATCCAACTCTGGTATCGGGACACTCTGGTATAAACCCCAGGAACAGTAGGTTGGGTGCAAGGGCGACCGAAGCTCACAACTCCAGCCTGGACCCAGCTACCATTCCGTTTGACCACCATTGCGGATCCTGAATCTCCCTGTGCAAGAAAGACAAATGGATGTTTGCAATCACTGATCTTTGCTATTTATTCCAATATGAAAAATACATTTTATTTGTAGGAACTATTTCCTATGACTGTGTTAGTTAAATTGATAGCTTAATCAACTTGATTTCATTGAAACAGAGAGTGTAGAGAGACAAGAAGTTGAGGGTAGAGTTGGGCGAGCGATAACCACTCACTCTCAAATTAGTCACTCAGGCCAGACAACTATTCAACAATGTTCAAATGCTAATGAGAGTCTGTAACTACACCTCCTGAGAGCCACGAATGAAATCTGTTTGCAATTCTGTACACGTATTATAACATATTTTTTAAATATATTTTCGTATTTCTATTTCTGCCAATCAGCAAGCTAGATAAATTACGTTTCAACTATTTGATTTACCGTACGACTAATTTATGCAAGGAATTGTGGAGGGGGGGGGGGGGGCACAATTACTTCGTATTTCCAGCTCTTCCTCTGCTCAGACTGTTAGGCGGAAGCATTTGAAAATGTTACGTCAACAGTCTGTCTCAAAAGACTATACTCATAAAATGAACACTGGTCAAATCTACATGTTTACTGGATCAATCAATGCATGAAAACGTCTACAGGCCGGGTTAACAAATGACACTGGACTTAGTTTACATACACCACAGGCATCCTTTCCTCCACTTGGACGACCAGCACAAATCATGTTATCAGTAGCCTCGGAAACCCAGGCTTTTTTTTTGTTACAAAAGAAAAAAAGCCTGGGGGAGCCATGCAGGAACGATGGTCTTGGACCTTGTTATCTCCTAACCAATCAGAGTGCAGAGGGGCGTCGCTCTAAATTTGGTGACGTCAGCGTGCTCCGTGCACAGGCCGAGGGGGGGAGGGGAGGGGAGGCGGGGACATAGATTGGTGAAGCAATAGGAAGCCACGCACAAATCCGGGCGGCTGTGTTTGGGTCCGCCCTTCAAGACCATGGATTGAGCTCGTAGCCTCAGGCTATGTTATCAGTGACTTCTTCTACACAAAATACGCTACATTCCACAATAGGCACTTGCATCTGCTGCAGCGGCCATGAAGGGGGTAGAGGAACTGGAAGAGAAGAGATGTTTTTCTATATAAAGTGAAAGGTCACTCGACAAATCCACATGTCCTATAGTTTCAAGGCATGTGTCACAAAGCATGTGTGTAATATTCATAGCATAAATACATTAACACGGCTATAATATATGTTGTCCAATATATTATATTGTTGTCCAGGATCTCTTAGCGTGTGATTCAAATGCGTGAACATTCAATATTGATGATGTTTCCTCAGACAAAATTATGATCACTGGACATGCTGAAGATAACTCACCTTCATCCTTAATTTCGCCCCAACCGGCGACCCAGATCAGGTTACCAGCACTAAAGAGGCTTCCGTGTGCCGCCAGACAGATAGGTTGGATGTAATCGCTAAATGTGACTGAGGAGGAGAGTTTTACTAATGCAATGTCATTGTTGTATATAGTTGGCTGGTTATATTCAGGGTGTTTGATGAAATCGGACACTGATCTGGACTTCTCATATGAATTGGGACCCTGCTGGGTGTGTCGTCCAAGGTACAGTACACTCTGAAGTCACTACTGGTTCTGCCGCTGAGTGTATGGAGAGAGAGAGAGAGAGAGAGAGAGAGAGAGAGAGAGAGAGAGAGAGAGAGGTGGAACATACTGTATAGTGAGAGAGAGAGAGAGAGAGGTGGAACATACTGTACAGTGTTATATTCTAAATGTATTGCTACCTCAAAGAGTTTAATTAGATTATACATTAGATTGCTAAGCTGGCTGGAGGAATGGTCATCAAAGAGCCAAAAAAAACACGTATTTTTTATCAATTACACACCCCATGAAGCCTTGAATTCAAGACGATTTTTGTTTTTGTCGCATTCCTAAGCCCAAAATGTGATGACCGGGTCATCGGTCAGTAGGAGACTCAGTAGAGTCCCGGAGACTCCGCCGGTCATCAAATGATTGGCTTAGGAATGCGACAAAAACTAAAACCTCTCCATGAATTCACATATGGAGTGTGTTGTCGAACCTCAATGTGTCGTCATAGCATCAGGCGCAAACAAATCAGTCAGCTCCGTATTATGGGCACAAAAGGGGACATGCCTAGATGAGCATAAACTGATGACATCAGGGATCTCCATATATGAGCATGAAAGGGACAAGGACTGACCAATACAGAGATCTCCATACTGTATATGGCCATAAACGGGACAATGACTGGCAGATACAGAGATCTCCATATATGGGCATATATCAGTCGGATTGGCAGTGCAATGTAGGTGTGAGGGCCGTGTAGTGGCCCAAACTCTAGATGTGAGGGCCAGATCTACGCACAGGTATACACAGTAATTGGTGCCTGTGCCTAGATCTGTATTGCATTCATGCCTTCTCATTGCCTCCAATTCTTTACAATATTGATGTAGACATGTATTTTTAAACAAATTACACAGCTGCCATTATAATCAGGTTTATGAATAAAGGAGTGGATCATAGTAGACCTATGATCCAGAGTAAAATCTTACTTAAAGCAATGAGCAGCACTTAGGATCCAGATGTTGTTAATGAGGGATCCTCCACATCTATGCCTCCCACCAAAGTGCAGACTGGCCATCCAGGGCCATGATCCTGCTGAGGCATCAGAACCTCCCATGATCCTAGCGCTGCGTGGAGCATTGCCGCACACTACAAGGAAATGCAACGAGACAGATTGTGTAAAACATAAACAGTATGCAAGGGTCAATTTTTTGATCACTTCTCTTACTTTTATTCTCCCATAACTCCACATCATCCAGCCTGCTGTCTTGCTTACGCCTTTCAGGTATTTCCATTAAAACATTTCTGTGCACCATTTTGGACCTGTCTGTACACTCTGCTCTCACCGTTGTGCTCAGTCAAACTACAGCCTACAGACCACACTTTGCTTTCATACTCAATTGAGTCGTTAATTGTGCCATATTATTTGTGATTGTTGTACACAAATTGGATTTATACTGTGTGAACAGGTGGAGTAGAGACATCTGCACCAGCTTGTTGCTCCTACTACTGTAAGGTTGTCACGTGATATAATATTCCTGAGCTTCCTTCTGGTTCTCTGCTTTGTAATGGCCTCCAGAGAATCTGGGGTCAGATTGCTAATAAAATGCATCCTTCAATCCACTCCACTGATCAGGTGGCCAGTAAAACGCGAAGGAAAATAAAAGCCTGGAGATCGAGGCTAGGTGGCCAGTGGTTGCACCCAGCCCTTTTAATTGTCTCCGCCAGGCCGAAAGGCATGGCGAGAGTATGTTTTACCCCCTGTCCGTCCGTCCGTCGGTGTGTCCGTGTGTCCGTCCGTCATTCTGTCATTTTGTGTACAGCTAATCTCTGGCACCGTTGGCTTGATCGCAGAGAAACTGTGCACACACACTCCCTGGATGCCAGAGCAGAACCTCTGCCCCAAATTTTTCACATGGGCCTGTTATAGCGCCACCAGGAGGCCGCTTTTTGCAAAACACATTTTTTGACAGTACTCCTACAGATTTTATCCGAACATCACGCAATTCAGTACACAGTATCTCTATAGTCATGTGATCAACAAGGATCTGTCCAATTTTCCATATTCTATCCTGATTGGTGAAGGTTGGCTTCCAAAGTTTGCAGGATTGCTCCGTTTTCAACAAAATGCCTCAAATCATGAACGCAGCTTGCAATTTCCGTGAGATTTCACACGCACATTCCCACTAGGCCGAGGAATAAATGCCACTTGAAATGTTTCAAATCAGCCACATGGTGGCGCTATAAAAGGCCGATTTGTGTTTTGAACTATAGCTGCACCGATCTGCGTGAAACTTTGCACTTATACTCCCTAGAGGCCAAGGAAAAACATGTCTCCTGCTTTTTTCACATTTGCATTTCGTAGCGCCACCAGGAGGCCGACTTATGTAAAACTAATGTTTTGATTTAATCCTTCAGAATGTATCCAAATTTCACGCAATTTTTCACGGTACACATGATCTCTATAGTCATGTGATCAAGATGGATCTGTTTAATTTTTCATATTCCATCCTGATTGGCTAACATTGACATCTAAAGTTTGCAGGAGTGGCCCGTTTTGAACAAAATGCCACAAATCATGAACACAGCGTCCGATTGCGGACACTTTGCACGCACATTCGCACTACGTTGAAGAACAAATAACACTCTTTTAACATTGCCCTATTATAGCACCACCAGGAGGCCGATTTTTGCAACACTTTTCTTTTTAATATTACTCCTACAAATGTTGTCCGATCATGCAAATCGGTACCCATTATCTCTATAGTCAAGTGATCAAGATGGTTCTGTCCGATTTTTCATATTCCATCCTGATTGGCAAATTCTGAACATTGCTGCCCCACAATAACCTACCTGACCTGGCGGAGACCTGTGCTCCGAGGAGCACTTTTTCTAGTTTTGTATGTTACACACTGTGTAACCTTTTAAATTTAAAACAACACTATATCACACACTATTAAGCTCTATTTGTATTCACAAGTTTCTGCCCCCTGCCAAAATGACGTAGGCACAGACGTGGCAAATGTATTTATTTATGCATTTTATTGTTAATAAATACTGTTTCTGACAACGTTTTGCATACACAAATATCTTCTAGGTGCTAGGACCTTGCAGCAATCCTTTTTGTGCCGTACTTCTGTAGACATGTAATGACAACGGAGCTTGAAGAGGTGTCTAAAGACTACTAAAAGGAATGTTACACAGTATGACTTCAAATAAATAAATATATTTAATAATAATAATAACTAGAAAAAGTGCTCCTCGGCAGCACAGGTCTCTGCCAGGTCAGGTAGGTTAGTGTGGACCAGCAATGTTCGGAATTCGCCAATAAGGCTGGAATGTGAAAAATCGGACGGATCCGTCTAGATCACTTGACTAAAGAGATAATATTTACCGATTTGCGTGATGTTTGAACAATATTTGTGGGAGTAATATGAAAAAAGAAATGTTTTGGAAAAATGGGCCTACTGGTGGTTTTTTGTTAAAAACGGAGCACTACTGCAAACTTTGGAAGCCATTCTTAGCCAATCAGGATGGAATATGAAAAAACTGAAAAACCTGTTTTTTTAATGACTATAGAGATATGTACCGATTTGTGTGATGTTTGGACAACATCTGTAGAAAAAAAATAAAAATAATGTTTAGCAAAAAGCAGCCTCCTGGTGGCACTATAACAGGCTCATGTGAAAAAGTGTGTGTGCACAGTTTCACTGCGATCAAGCCAACGGTGCGGGAGATTAGCTGTTCACAGACGGACACACACACACACAGACGGACGGACGGACGACGGACGGACGGACGGACGGACGACGGACGGACGGACGGACGGACGGACGGACGGACGGACGGACGGACGGACGACGGACGGACGGACGGACGGACGGACAGGGTGCAAAACATACTCTCTCACCATGCCTTTCGGCATGGCAGAGACAATAATAACGATCTCTATAGTTCATTTGCACGTCACATTACAAGCTAGAACCTGATTGATTGATTGATTGATTGAATGCTTTATTAACAGTTTGCAAAGACAAGCACAGGGAAGTACAGTTCAATACAAGGTCTGTTAAGAGGATTTTAACCCAAGAAAGCACTATGGCTTGTTTCCATTGGGGTCCTTTCTACTCAATTCATCGAAAAACCTGCTCTGCATGATGGACACCTATATGTAGTTGTGGGATTGTTTCATGTACAGTACACTATACAGTCACGATTGTTTTAACAAAAGCAAATTAATGAATGAATGCTGTACTCACTCACCTAATTACTGTTAGTATGATAACACAGAAGCATCTCCTGAATTTGTTTTTACCAACATAACTACACAATATAGTTGACCTGCATACACAGTATGAGACTGGTATGTGTTTCATCAACACAAATCAAAAAAGTTTTTTGGTGTGACACTTGTTACCCCTGTCATCACTATCTGATATTGCTGGAAGAGAGAAGTCCAAGTTAATATTACCAATTTTACAAATGTATCTCATTCTAGACAGATACATACTGTAGATAACCTGTTCTGTACAAACCTAAGATGTCATACCTGGTTGTTACATGTTGTTACATCAGTTACTTTATTTGCATTACTTATATCATTAAAAAGAACTTTAACATTTTTAGAATAGTGTTTGGGATATTGTGGTACTTACCATGAACCGCTAAAGCTAAAATCACTACAACACAAACGGTTAGTCTTGACTCCATCATGTCCCCTGTCCCAACTGTGTGTAGCAACAGGAGCATTCATTTATAAGGAAGTTAACCTAGGTCAGGTGGAGGTTTGTTTCTCTTTCAAGAATGTTTTATCATAAACTGAAAGCAAGATAACGGGGCTGTAAAGTGAGTACTCTTTAACTAAACTTGTGTCACCAGGCTTTCCACCGTGGAGGAAAGCCTGGTATTCGTTCTAAAACTGAGCCGTGTGATCCGGTTTAGAAAAAAGGTAAAAAACTATTGTGTTCCGGTGGTGTGTTCCGGTTGGCGTTGCATTGTTTTTGTTCCCCACATAATGTGAAGAGTTAGAATAAAAGATCGACATACCAAATTATTATTATACCAAAGGAAAAGAAAATATTATACCAAATCAAACACATCTTAAACAAGGGGAATCATTTTGGAGGTGCATGGCGCCGGAGGTTCCGGTCGTGTTTGCCGGTCGTGTTTTCCGGCCGCCTGATGGTGTAAAGTTATTTCTGCTCCAGACCGGATCAGAAACCCAAAAATGGTATTGATCCCAGGCTACTCTTTAACAGACTGTTCACTGTGAGCTTGGGCTCACGGTGAACCTCAGCAAAAGTTAATTATCTCCCGCCCAGCCGCCCAGCAGATTGTGTTCAATGTTGCTGCCCTCGATTTCGGTGATGATGAGGGCCTGTGCAAGACATGTCAGCCTTGTACGGCCTGTTTCACTGTTTGCTGGGCATGTTGACAGTTGTTACTCTAGGAGTGCTTACAGGTTTGGGTCAACAGTTTAAAGGACAACTTTGTTTTTTTACAACCAAGGTTTATATTTTAGCTTGTAATTAAAGTAAATAAAAGATGAGTGTTATTTTTTTTTCATTTACTGCTTTCTATAGTTTTAGCAATTTTCGCGATATTTTTTACAGTGGGCAGGGGCATTCTGTCCGGTGGCTAAATATGCCTTTTTTACACAATAAAAAAGGTCCTGTGGTCTTTGATGGCCAGATGTGAGTTATTGGGGGCTAGAAGAGCTACTGTAAATAATAATAAAGGAAACACCGGGTTATTGTGTAAAAAAATACATATTTAGCCACCGGACAGAATGCCCCCGCCCACTTTAAAAAAGATCGCGAAAATTGCTAAAACTATAGAAAGCAGTAAATTAAAAAAAATGTACACTCATATTTTATTTACTTTAATTACAATCTAAAACATAAACCTTGGTTGTACAAAAATAAAGTTGTCCTTTAAGACTCCAGCCAGTGCTTACGGTCTCTAGAACCATGTAGAGACAGGGCATATCTGTGACGTGGTGTTCCCTTGGGCTCATTTCAGTCCCCATGATTAAAGTGGGTTTGACATGTTCTGCTGGATTGGTCATACTATAGGGTCACATCCTATTCGGTTCTTAAGTCTGACGTCATTTTGTAGTCCGACGTCACGTCCGGGTCCAAAAGGCACCAGCGCCGTCCACTCTTCATTGTAAACAAACATGTTGGAACCCATAAATCTTTTTACAATAACCTCCTTTTTCAGAAATGAACCATTGAGGGTTAATAAGGGTCTTAATGCTATCATAGACAGTAAAAAGTAGGCTAATATATATATATTTATATTTGTATTTATTTATTATTATTATTAACATTATAATATATATTTTTTATATTTATTTATATATATATATTTATATATAGATGTAAATAAAAAAAAACGATTTCCTCTTCTTTTTGTCGTAGAATGACACTTTAGTCGTTATTTTAGTCTCAGATCTGTTAAAACAGCGAGGGACACAACACTGCGCATATTGGGAAAATACACACTGGGACCCGGAAGTTATTCTAGCGGGGCGCAACGTCACGTCTGAACAACCGAATTGTGAGTCGTTTTTTTTTGGGTAGTTTCAGAGAGGTACTGTATACAAGGTTAAATGCATTGTGAAAACAATGAAACAATGTGTTAATATAATATATTAACACATTAATAATAATAATAATATATTATAATATAATATAAAACAATAAAACATAATTTTGACTACTTACGTTTTGTTCAAAGCAAGTAGCCTACTCCATTACTTTAACCCATTAAGACCTGAGGCCGATTCTACAAATGCCTTCTAAATCAGTAGTTCTCACACTTTCAAGATTTTTCAAAAATAGCAGATATACAAGCTCGCTGTGAGCTTGTATATCTTTGAATAACCAACGCAAAAATCTAAAATGACACAGATGCTTTCACGGTTTTAATGGGTTAACTCAAGTAATAATTCGACAGAGCAACTTTCACTTTCACGTAGAGGAATTGTGTAATATAATTATGTCCATGAGTATGTGTTGATTAATGGGCCTGTGTACTGATATTCTGATATTAACCGTGTTTTGCTCTATCACTTTTTATTACTTTATTATTACTTGAATTAAACCAAACCAGTATCTTTTACGGCAGTATAAATCAAAGTCCCATTTAATATCTACGTAAGCACAGACAAATCTGTCATTGGGTGTGCCACTTAAAAGATGGTAACACTTGATCTGACCGACACAAACTTGAAAGGGCCAGTAAAATTGTGTAAGATTATATTGGCAAATACGACCGTAAAATACCAGGCATTAGTCAACGGTCTGTGGCAGATTTGTATAATAAACTGATAGGTAACAATGGGGTGTTGTGTACATACAGGAAGAGAGGGAACAGGCCTCTACTGTAAACTGTAAACTGTACACTGTACACTGTACACAGTACACTGTACCATAAAACACACACTACTGATTCCATCCCACTGCCATCAGGGTTTATAATGAGCAGCTCAAACATGGTAGTTGTTTTTACATCTACACTTTTTGCACCTTTCTTTTCCCCAATGTCTGTTTTTTTTTTTATCCCACGATTTTGTAACCTATTTTTCACCCAGTGCCAATTGCCTATGTAATCCTGGGCGCTACTCTCCCTCTGCCAGCCTGGGGAGAGCCCAGAACTGAGCTCATGCCTCCTTCAATGCATGAGGAGCCAGCAAGCCGCTTCTTATCACCTCCATCAGGCGCCCCAGCTGACCAGGGGAA
Source organism: Gymnoscopelus braueri (assembly GCF_963280865.1). NCBI lineage: Eukaryota > Metazoa > Chordata > Actinopteri > Myctophiformes > Myctophidae > Gymnoscopelus > Gymnoscopelus braueri. Next base: position 6,149,935 of record NC_137620.1, on the reverse strand, counting down.
GGCAGTATAGACCAGGATTACTGCATGTTTTTTGTGAGGGTACCTACCCTAGGGGACACGGGGAGAACATGCAAACTCCACACAGAAAGGCCCTTTCGCCAACCCAACCTATTCGTCCCCGGCGGGAATCAAACCCAGGACCTTCTAGCTGTGAGACGACAGCGCTACCGACTGTGACACTGCGCCCTCTACCCCAATGTCTATTATAATGTATTGTTATTTGTTTTAGAGATGGGGAGTGCCATGATTTTTGTACTTTTCCTGTTTTTTTGTCCTGTCCATGGAGTTGACATTGCTCCTCCAGTCCACCTGGTGTAGTTGAAATGTGCAAGGATTGGTAAATTGGGGTGGGGGCAACCTTTTGGCCTATGAGCTCTACTTAACAATGTAGACTATAAAATTATTAGCAAACTTTACCAAACGGTTCATAACTTAGAAAAGTTGTTTCAAAAGTGTACACATTAAATGTAGCCTAGACTACTATGTTCAATGGGGAGGGTCCAACAGTGAGTGAGTGTTTCTCTCTTGAGGAAAGGCAATGAGGGGGTAGTTAGACCTACTAATACAGTTGGTGTTGGTGCATCAATAATTATATAACAGTATAACGAATGACAAAACCATAATGGTGATGATGCCCCTGCTATTGAGGCCCAGTCCTAGAATGATCCCATTCTATGAGTTTGTATTCCACATGTCTAAGTCAGACAGTGTACCCGGAATACAAACTCATAGGATCACAGACAGTCTGACTGCTCCACAGACAGTGGTGTAAAGTAACTAAGTACATTCACTCAAGTACTGTTCTTAAGTACAATTTTGAGGTATTAAAACAAAAACAAAAAAACTTTTACTCCACAAAAATTATTTGAAAACTTTAGTTACTAGTTACTTTGTAGATTTGTATTATTAGAAAACATACATTAACCACTTCAGCCCTATATACATTTCGGCCATTTCAAAATAGCCGATTGTGAGCTTGTAGATCTGCTATTTTCAAAAGAACAAACATTTGAACTTGCAAAATGGGACATTCAGCATAATTAGTACTTTTGGTACTTTAAGTACATTTTGACACCAATACTTTTGTATGTTTACTCAAGTACATTTTGAATTCCGGGCTTTTGCTTGTAACAGTGTATTTCTACATTGCACTATTAATACTTGTTCTTAAGTAAAAAAGTGTGAGTACTTTTTCCACCACTGTCCACAGACCCTATTTATCCCGTGGACATGAACTTGACCCAATCAATCCCAAGCTGATGTATTACCTGCAATACCTAATAATTCCACCAAGTGGCGCCCATGTACTTGTCAGTACATGCTCTCCCACACTCACTCACACAACAACAACACTGAACACACACACACGCGCACACGCACACGCACACGCACACACACACACACACACACACACACACACACACACACACACACACACACACACACACAGGTAAAAGCATAACGCATAGTTAACTGTTAATAAGTGCATAATAATTGATTTATTAATAAGGCATTGTTACCGATTTCATATCCACTCATGTAGGTATGAAACATTAACAAAGATTTTTTATATATGATTTTAGTTAGTTGTAGTTTTGTAAACAAACAATATTCTATGGTTTAAGTTAGCTATTGTTTTTATTTCAGTTAAAACTAAAATGTTTGTTCAATTATAATTTTCGGCATTTCGTTAGTTATGTTATTATATTAACCATAATAACCTTGTTCCAGACTCAGTGGAAATATTTCCACTCAGGATAAACCAATCACAACAAATACCTGATTCTTATCTATTACAAAGAAAATACAACGGTTAACATGGATAGAAGAAACAGGGAAAATAGATTGGATCTTCCATTGGTCATATTGCTGGAGTTGTAAATAAATCCTGGCCGGTTGCTTTTGATGTGTTTTTTGATCCAACTCTGGTATCGGGACACTCTGGTATAAACCCCAGGAACAGACCAAAGGTCTGTTCCTGTAGGTTCGGTACACTCATAACCAAAGCTCACAACTCCAGCCTGGATCCAGCGATCATCCTGTTTGACCACCATTGCGGATCCTGAATCTCCCTGTGCAAGAAAGACAAAATGGATGTTTGCTATCACTGAGGTTTGCTATCTATTCCAATATGAAAAATATGTTTTATATGTATAGTATTTACTATGACTGTGTGTTAGTTAAATTGATAGCTTAATCAACTTGATTTAATTGAAACAGAGAGTGTAGAGAGACAGGAAGTTGAGGATAGAGTTGGGCGATTGACAACTACTCACTCTCAAATTAGTCTCTCAGGCCAGACAACTATTCCACAATTTTCAAATGCTACTGAGAGTCAACTACACCTTGATTTACAGTACGACTTATTTACAGTATGCAACTGCAAAGACTAAAAGGAATAGGCTTAACCGCAGTTTTTTTCACTTCGTATTTCCAGCACTTCTGTTGCTCAAAATTGTGAGCCAACAGTCTGTCTCGAAAGACTACTCATACAATGAACACTGGTCAAATCTACATGTTTACTGGCTCAATCAATGCATGAACACGTATTGTGTCTAAAGGGTGAACAAATGACACTGGACTTAGTTTACATACACCACAGGCATCCTTTCCTTCATTTGGACGACCAGCACAAATCATGTTATCGGTGATATCTCCTCCATGGTATTCGTTACATTCCGCGTTCGACACAATAGGCACTTGCACCTGCTGCAGCGGCCATGAAGGGGGTAGAGGAACTGGAAGAGAAGAGATGTTATCATGAAGTGAAAGGTCACTCGACTAATCCACATGTCCTATAGTTTCAAAGCATGTGTCGTGACTGTGTGTGTAATATTCACAACAGAAATACATTAACACGGTTATAATATCTATATAATATCAGAAACCAACTCCAAAATGTTCATTTTTCAGGAAATTAAAAAAATAATGGAGTTGGAGGTTTTGTTCATCATTGATAAGAACAGCTGAATAGACCTCCAAGCTCGCAATGAGGTTGGAGGTCAAAAGGGGGTGGAGCCAGGAGTCAGCAAAACCAGCTAACTCCACCCCCCTTTGGTGGAGTTAGCTGGTTTAGGAGAAAGTTTGAGGATCTAATGGAGTTAGCTGGTTATGTCAGAAGCACTTTTTAATACTTTTCATTGGTTAAATATTTTTGGGCGGTGTAGCCGCCCCTATAAGTGGGGTTGGGACACCTCATTAGCTGTATTGTGATTGGCTCATTAGTACACCCCTAGCTGTACTGTGATTGGCTGACTCTATTGGCTGACTCTATTCAGCACTGTGATTGGCTAGCGAGACACATGATGACATTAATAACCTATAAATAGGATTATGCACTTCAAAAAATATATATATTTTTTAAGTGAGCTTCCATCACTATAATGACCACTGTGATGACCACACCGCCCACTAAAGGGTGTTTAATAGCACTGATTTATGAAAAAGAATAGGAAAAATTGAGTTTCTTCCCGAAAGCAATGATTGTTGTCCAGGATCTCTTAAAGTGTGATTCAAATGCATTCTCAATATTGATGACGTGTCCTCAGACAAAAGTATTATCACTGGACATGCTGAAGATGACTCACCTTCATCCTCAATTTCGCCCCAACCGGCGACCCAGGTCATGTTACCATCACTAAAGATGCTTCCGTGTGCCGCCAGACAGATAGGCCGGATGTAATCGGTAAATGTGACGGAGTAGGAGAGTTTTACCAATGCAATGTCATTGTCACCACAAGGAATGTTATATTTAGGGTGTTTGATGAACTTGACCACTGCTCTGCACTCCTCATGTGGACTGGGACCCTGCTGGGTTTGTTGTCCAAGGTGCGCTGTGATGTCACTGCTAGTAATACAGAGAGAGAGAGAGAGAGAGAGAGAGAGAGAGAGAGGGAGAGGGAGAGAGAGAGAGAGAGAGAGAGAGAGAGAGAGAGAGATGAGATTATGTGGAAACATAGTGTTATATTCAAAATGTAGTTCTACCTCAAAGAGTTTAATTAGATTATGTAAACATTAATCCATAGTTAATTTAGCATTAATGATTGCTAAACTGGCTGGAGGAATGGTCACCAAAGACTGAACCATTAAATACTTTGATTGAATGAAACACCTCTATAATCTCCAATTAGCAGTAACTATTTGCTTATTTGCTTAACTCTACATCAACATCACAAAAATGTTATCTTACATTCAATAAATCTGTAAAAGGCTTGGGGCATGTGTAAGACATGTGTTAAATGGGCAATTCTGTTTCAGTATAGAATATCAATACAACGTTGTCTCATATAGAGCAGTTGTCAGTCCATCTGTGTTCCTGACAGACTAAAATAATTAGGGATGGACCGATATATCGGCCACATATCGGTATCAGCCGATATTTGCCACTATCGGTCAACATCGGTATCGGCAAAAAATATATAATTATTAAATATAAAGTTACAGGAGTTAGGAGGCAATTATGTTGTGTTATTTCTTATAATGAAGATTTAGTTGTTTCCCTGGCACAAAAGGGGGAAATAATAACATCAAAAACTAAATAAACAAATATCGGTATCAGTATCGGCTATCGGCTAAATTGTTATTTTAAATATCTGTATCGGCCAAGAATTTCCATATCGCTGCATTCCTAAAAATAATTATATAAGTGGGGTGTGCTGGCGGCTCAACCAATTAATGTGTATACCTGTGCCTAGATCTGTATAGCATGTATGCCTTCTCATTCATTACAATATTGATTTCAACAAATTACACAGCTTGCCATTATAATCAGGTTTAGGAATAAAGGATTTCCAGATCCAGGGTCAAATCTTACTCAAAGCAATGAGCAGCAGTTAAGATCCAGATGTTGTTAATGAGGGATCCTCCACATTGATGTTCCCCTTTAACGTGCAGACTGGCCATCCAGGGCCATGATCCTGATGTAGTAGCATTGGAACCTCCCAGGATCCTTTCAGTGTTGGGTGGAGCCATGCCGCACACTATAAATGCAACGAGACAGATTGCGTAAAACATAAACCATGCAAGGCAAGGGTCCATTTCTTGATCACTTCTTTTACTTTTATTCTCCCATAATTTGTTCCACATCATCCATGCTGCTGTATTGCTTGCACTAGTGTTTATTTTGACAGCACATTTTGATTTAGTTTTAAATCAAAAATAGTCTTTTGAATCAAATTCCATTTAATTTTAGTGATATTTTAGTCATCTGAAATGTTTTAGTTTTAGTCTAGTTTTAGTCGACTAAATATCATAAGATTATAGTCGACTACAGTTGATTTAGTCGAATAAAATGTATTTTGGCGGTGCCTTGATGGCGTCATAATGGCTGCTTTTACACTTGGTTGCATGCTGAAAATAGCCGATCGAAAAGCTCACAATCTGCTATTTTCAGTTCGCAACCAAACATAAAATGACTTGTCTTTACTGGATCTCTTCTCCACTAGTCCCCTCACTAACATTTTAGTCCAGTTTTTATTTGTTGACGAAATTGTCAATATATTTAGTCTAGTTTTAATCATGATAGCTTAGTTTTTATTTAGCTTTTATTTAGTTCTCATCAGTGAAAAAAGGTAGTCGACGAACATTTTTTGTCATAGTTTAAAAAAAACAATCACACCGCCTTGCACCCTTTTTAATTTTCTGTGCACCATTTTGGACCTGTCTGTACAATCTGCTCTCACTGTTGTGCTCAGTCAAACAACAGCCTATACAGACCACACTTTGCTCTCATATTTGATTTCAGCTGAGTTGCTAATTGAGGGATTCTTTTTGAGTGTTCAACACAAAAGCACTATTTTTACAACTGTACACACATTTATACTGTGTGAACAGGTGGAGTAGAGACATATGCACCAGCTTGTTGCTCCTGCTACTGTAAGGATGGTTGTCACGTGATAGAATATTGCTGAGCGTCCTTATGGTTCTCTGCTTTGTAATGGCCTCCATAGAATCTGGGGTCAGATTGCTAATAAAATTAAATTGCTCCACTGATCAGGTGCAAGCGGTTGTGCCCAGACCTTTTATTTATTCATGTAATGTCATACTGTGTAACTTTTTCAATTAAAAGGAAAAAAAGTACTGCATGTATTATGTATCTTTATGCATTTTAATGTTAATGCATACCGTTTCTGACACCTTTTTGCATTCAAAAATATCTGCTAGGTGCTAGGACCCTGCAGCACTGCTTTTTGTGCAGTACTTCTGTATAGACAAATGTTGTAATGACAACATAGCTTGAAGAGGTGTCACCAAAAAGATTACTATAAGGAATGTTACACAGTATGACTTTAAATAATAATAATAATAATAATAATAATAATAATAATAAGGGTAATAATAATAATAATAATAATGATAATGATAATATTTTATGAAATGATGGACAGTTTGATTCGCTGATGCAAACCATGTGGGATTGTTTCATGTACAGTACACTGTCACGATTGTTTTAACAAAAGCAAATAAATGAATGAATGAAAGCAGAACTCACCATCCTCTTGTGCTTTTCCACCTAAGAGGTTGCAATAATTACTGTTAGTATGATATGACACCTCCCCCTGAATATGTTTACAACAAAACTGCATATACAGTAGTTTCCCTGTATGCATGGTATGTGTTTCATCAACACAGGTTAAGAGGTACACATTTAAAAAAAGGTTTTCCCCTCCACCATTGTGTGACACTTATTACCCCTGTCATCACTATCTGATATTGCTGGATGAGAGAAGTCCAAATGAATATTACCAATATTATTAATATTTGTCTCATTCTACTATCAATAGACAGCTACACAGATAACCTGCACAAACCTAAGATGTCATACCTGGTTGCTACATGTTGTTACATTAGTTACATTATTTACTTATGTCATTAAAGAGAACTTTAACAATTTTAGAATTGGGATATTGTGGCACTTACCGTGAACAGCTAAAGCCAAAATCACTGTAACACAAACGGTCAGTCTTGACTCCATCTGGTAACAATGGGATGTTGTGTACAAACAGGAAGAGAGGGAACAGGCCTTTATTGTACTCTACCCCATAACACACACACACACACACACACACACACACACACACACACACACACACACACACACACACACACACACACACACACACACACACACACACACACACACACACACACACACACACACACTTTTTGTACTTTTCCTGTCCTGTCCATGGAGTTGACATTGCTTATCCAGTCCACCAGGTGTAGTTGACATGTGCAAGGATTGGGGGGGGGGGGGGGAGTAGGACAGGTGGGTGGTCATATTAGGAGGAGGAGATGGAGGTGTAACGCCCCGGGGTTCAAACCTGGGTCTTCCATGTGGAAAGCCATAATCTTAACCTCTAGTCTAGACTAAAGAGATTTTTTTCTAGGCCGGGACAACCCCCCCCCCCCCCCCCCCCCCCCCCCACTTGAACATTTTTAAATCAGCCTCATGGTGGCGCTATAACAGGCCGATTCGTGTTTTTACCTATAACTGCACCGATCTGTGAAAAACTTTGTATGTGCACTCCCTAGAGGCCAAGGAAAAACCTTTGCCCTGCATTTTTCACATCTGCCCTTTATAGCGCCACCAGGAGGCCAACTTATATAAAACACATTTTATTGCGAACGCAGCGGAAGGAGGCGCGCCGCGCAAGTGGAGCTTACTATGAAACCGTGCTCGGGTGTGTGTGTCTCTGTCTGTCTGTGTGTGTGTCTCTCTGTGTGCATGCACTGCCTGTGTGCAGCCGCCAGAGTGCGCCAGAGTGCAGGAATGTAGACAATGCTCTGATTAAAATGCACAACAGCCTGCAAAACACCACACACACACACACACACACACACACACACACACACACACACACACACACACACACACACACACACACAATGTCAATGTTCTCTCCCCATCACAGTGAAATAACCACGGATTACAAGTCCGTAAATACACAATATTTTCGAGCTACGTTCGCTTCCAGCGTTCGCAGCGTCTTACTTGTGATATTACTCCTTCAGATTTTATCCAAATTTCATGCAAATCGGAAGACATGATCTCTATAGTCATGTGATCAAGACGGATCTGTTACATTTTTTATATTCCATCCTCATTGGCTAAGATTGACATCTAAAGTTTGCAGGAGTGGCCCGTTTTCAACAAAATGTCGCAAATCATGAACGCAGCATCCGATTGCGGTGAAACTTTGCACGCACATTTGGACTATGTTGAGGCCACCAATGCCACCCTTTCAACATTGCCCTATTATAGCGCCACCAGGAGGCCGATTTCTTTATAGTCTTTATATAGAGTTTATATTACTCCTACAAATGTTGTCCAAACATCACACAAATCAGTACAAACTAGAAAAAGTGCTCCTCGAAGCACAGGTCTCCGCCAGATCAGGTAGGTTATTGTGGGCCAGCAATGTTCGGAATTTGCCAATCAGGATGGAATATGAAAGATCGGACGGAACCATCTTGATCACTTGACTATAGAGATAATGTGTACCAATTTGCATGATGTTTGGACAACATTTATATGAGTAATATAAAAAAGAAAAGTGTTGCAAAAATGTAACACTTTATGAGTGGTACATGAGTTCATAAAGTACTTTATGAGTATGTTATGAAAGTACTCATTATACAGAACAGAATGTCTCGTTTTAAGTTTTCAAATGTAAAAAAAATCCTTTGAAAATAGACGATCTACAAGCTATTTTCAAATGGCCTACAGGGCTAAAGGGAAGTGGTTAATGTGTGTGTTTGTAATAATAATGAAAATCTACAAAGT